>NC_143581.1:230814814-231120923 GCF_048544385.1 Mastigoproctus giganteus
CTTTGAGTAAATCCCATGAGTGCACCGTGTTCACTGCTGCCTAGTGGTTTCTTTATCTGCAAATTCTTAATGCATGAATAATCAGTGCTGATACTCAGATCAATAGTATTACTCCCTCTGGTTGTCTCTGGAACATGCTGCTGTAGAAAACAATCATCCAATAAATCCACAAAAGTCTTGCTAGTGTGCGAGTGGCCAATGTAATTTCCAGTCAATATTTGGGAAGTTAAAATCCCCCATTATTTTGGGGGTCTATGTTTTTATCAAACAAAAAATATTTTTATGTTTTCAGTCAAACAAAACTTCAGAATTTTCGGTTTTCAGCCTTGATAGGTTGAATATCAATTTCCTTTAAAAATATTTGCTCGCAGGGATAGTTTAATCCAAATATTAATGGAATATCAAATATAGTTTTCGTTAGTACAAGAAGATTTAAAGAAAAAGATTTTCATGGAAATACGTCTCCTAAAGAATAAATAATATCTGTTTACAAAGTAGAATTAATGAACTCGCTTAATTTAATTTCCAGATTTTATAGTTTCGAGGAATTCGAACATACAATATTGTGTTTTTCGGAATTGAACTGAATTGAATTAAAAGAATCAGAGACATTCGAATTCTCTCCTTGAATTTCAAGAACATTTTTTGTGAACTGTTCCTCAATAAAAGGCAACCATTTTTCATTTAATTCATGAAATGAAGAGTCGCAATATAAAAATAAATTTTATAAATAGCTTCAGTATATAAATAATATTTAATTTTTAAGAAGAAATAATATGAAATTTCTATGTATGTAATTTGTAACTAAATACATTAAACAATTGACTAGAATTCGTGCACGAGAAATTTTTTTGGGTGTTGCTAAGCAACTGAATTCAGTAAAGACTGGAGTTTGCGCAGAAGGTAATAAATATAATAGAGGAACAGACGCCGTAGTGACTGGCCGGTAAGGGAATAATATTTATTAATAAATTTTGGAAGAAATTTAAGGAGTGTTTATTAAATTTTACAATTACTGTGTAGTTATTACAATTTTGTGATTTCTCATTGCGTTAGGTATTTGAAGATGTGTGAAAGGCAAATAGTGAATAAAAAAGAAGAGTTCTTCGCAGTGTAATAAATTGTTTTTAACGAATATCTCATTACTGTCAATTCTTTTGGTGTCACAGTAGAATGTTGGATTTGGAAACTATATACAGTACAGTGCTCTTACTTCTTATGCATGAAGCAGGAATGCAAGTAAGTTTATTTTTCGTATTTCTGAATAAATTAAAGCTTCTTTATTTTGGGATAATTTGCCATTACTTAATTACGATGGAAAGAGTGTATGTGATAAATTCTACTGTGATGAATAACAATTTTATAAGTTTATTGAAAGAAATTTGATAATTCATCAAATTTATACTGGATATTAGCTTCACATATACAGAATACAGTATGTCAAATTATGCCGAATACAGTAGGTCAAATTCGGTTTTTGACCGGACATTCCGGTTTATGAGAATTCTGCCTGGGAAACATTGAGAAAATACAAGTCAGGTAAGTACTAGGTATTCCTGAAAAGTAGCTAAAGTTTTTAAAGACGTTAATCTGGAAGTTTTTATTGTATAAGTTTTTTAAAGAATTTTTTATAAATTTTTCAGTCATTATGTAGATAGAACTGTCTGCTTCTTTATTCTCGTGTAGCGAGTATAATCAAGTTTCAATTGTCTTAACAAAAAAATATAAAAATTTTAATTTCTGTTATACCTGAACAGATACTGTATTGAATATTTTCGAATTAAACTTTTCTAATGTTAAGATAATTTATCAAAAAATGATAAAAGCTGGGAAATCAGATTCAAGATATAACTTGTACATTGAGTAAGGTTTGAAGTTAATTTAATTATATTTTAAATTAATATTTCTTAATTTAGTCTATCCGCTTCCAGTAGGCACATTTCTTTTAGTGTTATTTTCTTTTGTTATTCCTAATTTTGTCCGGTATTTTTATCGAAATCAAGCCTACAACTTATAGAACAGCAATGGCGAACCAGTGGCACTCGCAAAAATACATAGTCATGCGGTTGCTCATGAATAAATTTGCCCTCAAATAAAAAGCACTAAATTATTAATTGAGGACAAATTTATTTGAAGAAAGATTTCTTTTATGGTCTATCAGCCACACATGGCTTTGAAAATCATAAATATAAACATAAATATGTAAATATAATGTGTGGCCTTGAAAATCATAAATATTTGGTTTATGATTTCAAAAAAATCATAAATCACAATATTTGCACATAAAATTATGCAGTAAAGAGTTTCAGTTAGATACTTTAAAGTATAAATATTTATTATGTAAATAAAGATTATTTACTAATTTTAGTCATTTTTGTTCTCTGCAGCCCGCAAAAATTGTTACATTTTTCATCCAACTTATTTTTGTCATTTAGGCTGTAAAATGGTTCGCCATTGCTGTTATTATAGATCCTGTTTGCCACTTTATAGGAAACATAGTTCTGTGCTTATTATTTAGAGTATTATGCCCAGGAGGCATGTGTAAAAGTAATTGTATTGGTAATGTAATGAAAAAGGGTGGGGGATGTCTCTTATTTGTAAAGCCGTGAAGTGTTTTTTTTTTAAGTTATTATTTCTTGCTTTAAAGATTCCGAGGAATAACATGAATGCTTTAGCGGTTTGCATTTGGCTGTGAATTTGGAATATGCCTCGTAATTCACTGAGTTTAAACTGATATTCAAGAAATCACCTTTTCTTTATGAATATTATCTGAAGTCTTGTGGGGGGAGGGTTTATAATGTATATCTATATTATATATTATTTATATTACTTTAATTTATTCCCCTATTTAAACAACTCCCCTTTATAATATCTCCCCACTTGCGCATCTGACTTTACTTCTCAGAAAATTCTAAGTTCATAGGGGAGAAACTCTTATATATGTTTAATTCCCATTGGTTAGGCTTGTGTCCAGTACAACAAATAACTACACAAATGTTATATAAAAAAAACAAGTTTATTTTATGCATATTTACAGTTAAATCAAAACAAATTTCATTAAGAATAAAATTTCACTGTTTCAACACCAAGGTACTTACAACATATCCAGTCTCTTCCTATCTAACAGGCTCCTTTACAGACTTGACCCTTTTTTTTTATCTCACCTTTCTCATTACACATACACAGGTCAAATAGTTACACTCTTTATATGCTCACCTTATTTCTGCTCCTATTACAACACAATCAATTCATACCTCATAGGTGTCAATAACATTTTTTATCATTAGAGGTTAAATATATCATTGATCATATTACTTTTATGTATCATCATAACTACCAATTTATTCTTTAATTCCCTATTCCTCTTTCTTATATATTTCTTTAACCATTGTCAGTTACAGAACTTGATCACCAAAATACAATGTCACATTCAAACACACCTTTAAGGGTTGGCAATATACATAAATTTTATCTCCACACATTTAATATTTCTATTTTTACTACAATTCCTTCCGTTAACTTTCTCATCTACATTACTATCCTCCTTATTCCAAATTACTGCCTAAACCAACCATAATTGCCTTAGAGTAGAATGTACTCCTATTTGGTTCACCCATCTAATCTTATCTTTATCATTAAATTCCCCAATTATCGCACTACAGTCCTTTCTCTAGCAGTTAACTTACAGTATTTTCAAAAATAACTTTCTCTTATCATTGAATTCCCCAAATATCACTCTACAGTCCTTTCTCTAGCTTTTAACTTACAGTATTCTCAAATTAACTTTCACTTACTTAATTTCTGTGATCAGGTGTCTTCATAAGGGCCTCCTATCCTATCCTTATCCAGAGCTGTTATCTTCTGCTATCCAGGGCAACATCTTACAGCTTCCAGGGCATTATCATACGCCATTCGCAACTGCTACTCAGCTTTCAGGATCTGCTACTTTTTCCTGTCAGGACGGCTACCTTTGCCTTTCAAGACTATATCAGGATTTATCGACTTCCTCGGTGGACTGGTGTTCTAAGGGAATCTTCTTCTCTCATTCTCACTGTTTGCAGAACTTCCTTTTACTACCCCTTTCCAGTTCATCTCCTAATTTCTCACTCACTACATTACTGATAACCCCACTTCGACTTTTTTCGTCGGCTATTTCTTCATCATCTTTCAAGCAACTCTACCCGACTCACCCTTTCACTAGCACCGCTCAAAAAATTCTCCTCTCTCCTTCTCTTCCTTTTTCCCTCTCTCCCTTGTGTCCATATCCATCCACAATTTTCTCCAGGAGTTTTCCACGCCTCCCCACAGTGTTTTCTTCCAATCACTCTTTCCTTTTCATTTTTTCTTTCTTTTCATTTGTTGGAAGGCCTAATTCAGCCTGCCCCGTAGCACTAGCACGTGATTCCCAATATCCCTCTCTTTTATTATTTTCAACTTGTTAACATGTGTTCTTTGATGTCGGCCGAATATTCCAAAACAACTCTTCCTGTCTCATAACAGCTTGTCTCTATTGCACTCAAAAAAAACCACAAATTGTGACACTGGCTACTATAGCGTCTATTTTTAGAAACTAGTGTGTGTTGTACAGAATACGTTTCCGGTGTGTGACCACTCATAAACTTTAAGTTGTTTTTGTAGCGCCGGACCCCCTGGTGGGTTTGTCATAGTATCCTCCATCTGTTCTCTGGTTTAACGGAAGTAAAGCTAATGGCTCTGTTTTCGTTCCCGCTAATCTTTTAATTTTTATACCTCTTACCAGAATAATTCTTATTTCTGAAACAGCATCTATTACCCATTTATCCTATTAACGGCAAGAATCAAAAGAAAACTAACTTTCAAAGTCTTAATAAAAAAATATTTTATTTTTGTAAGATTTTCAAATCTTACAGTCTAAAGCGGAAGACAATGGCAGTATGGAATTTTTGCTTCCTTATGCTCTCAGGTCATATCAGACTTATTATCTGGAACTTTTCAGGTAATTTGTATATGCTTCTTCTAAAGCGGCGTTCCCAGCCTTTTTCTCTTAGCGAATCCCTTGAGTAATAATATTTTTTCTGGTGAGCCACTTTTGTTTATTAATGAAATTTTAAAATAAAATATCTCCATGAACAAATTGAATTTATTAAAGAAAGCTTCTGTAATATGTAACACGTTTACAATTAAATCTGAATCAGATATTCTCACCAGTTTGTAGTTTGTTTTAATGTACCAGATGATACGCGAACCACTTTTTTTGGGAAACGCTGTTATCTGTGAAGGTTGCGTAGTCGCCTTGCGCTATTGGAATTGAAAATAGACAAATTTTGTGATCAAAATTTGTTTCCACTTGGTTAATAAAGGAAATACTTTATCCACTCTACTCCATTGTTGAGGCTTATATTTTGCCTAATGTACGACTACATTAGGCAAAAGAATGGTACGACTACAACCATAGTCCCATAAGAGTTATAAAAATAACTGGAGGTGCCCCTTTTCAGATTCTTTTGATGGGAGAAGGGAGGGAGTGGAATCAGGCCTAGTTTTTTTTTTTTTTTTTTTCTGAACTTCAGATTATGGGTGCACCTTGTCACTGCTTTGCGGGCATGGCCAAATTCGGGACTGATTCAAGCAAAAGAAGCAACTTCCTCCGGAGGTATACCTATAATCTGGAGTATAAACAAAAATATAGTGGAAGGACTAATTTTTGTGATAGCTGTTTACTTGTAGAGATTTATAATTTCGTGTTTAGAACATTATCAACGCCATAGTACCTTATCCTTTTATGGAAAATGGGATTTCCGTGTGCAGTATAAAGAAAAGTTTAGTTTTACGCTGTGCTGTTTTGACCTGTAAGAACTAATGAAGATGTAGGTCGACTTTTTTTTTTTTTAAGTTATATTCCTTTAGCACACATACTGTTTTTTGAAAATCAATCGCAAACTTTGATGCTTACTAATCTACAGAGAAATATTTGCTCTCCCACTATTCATTTAAAATACGACATTCGGAATCGACTTTTCTTGGTATTTTTGGTTGATATATTTTTAAACCAAAAAATTATTCGTAGATTGAAATAACCCAGAAAACTCAGCTGCAGCATTTAAGCTTAATAAGAAAATATTTGTTGAATTTATCTGTGTGTGCATGAAAATAAAAATATGAGGAAGAAAAAATGTAAAAATATATAAAGGAAAGGGAAGCAAGAAAGTAGGCAAAAACAATCTAAGGCAGCAATAACTAAGCCTTAAACTACCCTAGCAATGAAAGGACAAAGTAACAAGGAAATAAGAAAGTAATAAAGAAGTAAGAAAGGACAAGAAAAAGTTAAAAAAAAAATACAAATAGTTTATAGATAGAGGAGAGTAAAATAGGGAGGAAAAAATATACACTGTATATACACACAAAAATATATGAATAATTAAAAGAATCAAGAAGAAGGAATATTACCGTATAACCTGCAATTAAAAACGACAGTAATGCATCTCTTTCTGATGAAAAATTCTAGATATTACTTCAGAGAATAATAGAAGATTAAAAAAAATTAGGAAAGTAAAAAAAGGAGAAAAATTGGTTAAAAGTCAAAGTAACAGAGAGAAGAGAGAAAAGAAAAACAAGGAGAAAAAAACATAAGAAATAATGATGCATAATGATATAAGAAATAATAATACTACAAAATGATATTAGAATTAACATTAGTAGTGGTAAATGATACAAGAAAGCAAGCTTATACTGCATCAGCCAAAAAAAAAAAAAAAAAAAAATAACCATGACAATAACTCTTACATTTCACTTATTCATTCCCTCCAATAGTTTGTCTAGTTCTTCCTTGAATTTATTTAAGGCTGTCAGCTTCCACAACAACAGATGGAAGTTTGTTCCAGTAATCAACCACTTGCTGGCTAAAGGCAAACTTCTACACATCTATTCAGGAACTAAAAAAAAAAAAAAAAAAAATATCCTTCCCCAATTTGAATTTGTGCCACCTCATGTGTGAAGTCTGAGCAAGAAGGAAAATGGATGAAAGTTTGTTCCAGCAATCAACCACCCGCTGGTTAAAGGTAAACTTCCACAAATTTCAGCAACTGTCCTTCCTCAATTTGAACTCTCCCCCCCCCCCCCCGAATCCCATCAGCACAGGCTCAGATTAACACATAAGCTGAACAAACTACAGCCTAGGGCCCTTGCTCTATCCTAAAAAATCCATTTTTTTAATATTGTCACAGGTAAGAGAGGAGGACCTCATACATGTTATAGCTTAGGGCCACAACAAATTTAAATCCGGTTTATATCTTTAAGTAAAATGCAATCGATACACTTTGATCACTACCACCTAGTGGTTATTTCAGCTGCAGATTCTTAATGCATGAAAAATCATTGCGGATAATCAGATCAAACTCACTCTTATTGCCTCTCTAACATGCTGCTATAGAAAACAGTCATCCAATAAATCCACAAAAGTCTCGTTAATCTGTGAGTGACCAAGCCCACAAGTTCTAGTCAATGGAAAGTTAAAATTGTCCATTATAAGACATTCTGATTTACTGGCCCACTTTATTTCTCTGTACAGTTGTTTGTTGTACTCATAAGAGTCATCAGGCTTATAACACAATCCAATCCTACTTTCATTAGCATTAGCAGAGGCATTTGATGCAAGAAAGCAAGCTTATGCAGCATCAGCCAAAAAAAAAAGAAAAAAAAAAAACCCACTTCCACTTCACCCCTCTGTTTGTTCAAAATACCTGTCCAGCTGAGCCTTAAACGTATTTAGGCTATCAACCTCCACCACAAGGGATGGAAGTCTGTTCCACCAACCAACCACCAGCTGGCTAAAGGCAAATTACTGCACGTCTATCCTACATCTGTCTTTCCTCAATTTGAATTTATGCCCTCTCAGGTGATTTTTCTGAGCTAGAGGAAGAATCCCATCAGCATTGAGCATGCTTACACCATTCAAGGCTTTATACACCTCTATCAGATAACCCCTCCCCCCTTCCTATCCTGTCTATCCTTTCTGTAGACGTTGTACTCCCCAAATTGCAGTTCTGCATCCCTTATATCTGTGTGACACCACGTCTCTGATATCCCAACAATATCTGCCTTTGATGTTTTGAGCAATACCTCAAATTCATCAAATTTATTTACTAAACTCCTAGCATTGGTGTACACGCAAGTATACCTGCACCTGTTTCTATTCTTAGCTACCCTAACACAACCCATGTGTTTACTTGTACCGCAATGGCTCCCAGCAGTCTCTGAAATACCATGCATCTTGTTTTTCAGGCTTCTGGTCATTCTAATAGAAGCAGTGCAAGAATCTCTTTCACCTCTGCCAGTGGCTACTGTCAATCTATTGGTCTTTGTCTCCCCCCAAGCTAGCAGTTTTCCGACCCACCTAACACTGCCTCGATAGCATCAGCAAATATTTTTGCACCCTTTCTATTTAAGTGTATCCCATCCCTGTAGAAGCAATCTCTCCTGTTAACAAGTACAGTCCAGGCTGAAAAAAATTCTACCCCTTGAGCCTTGCACAATCTTTCCAGGGCCGAATTCATCGACAAGGCTCTCATCATATACTCCCTCCTATCGTGTCTGGGCAGAATTGCAGACACTTTCAAAAAAAAAAACTATCCTTCCCCAATTTGAATTTGTGCCACCTCATGTGTGAAGTCTGAGCAAGAAGGAAAATGGATGAAAGTTTGTTCCAGCAATCAATCACCCGCTGGTTAAAAGTAAACTTCCACACATTTCAGCAACTGTCCTTCCTCAATTTGAACTCCCCCCCCCCCGAATCCCATCAGCACAGGCTCAGATTAACACATAAGCTGAACAAACTACAGCCTAGGGCCTTACATTAAAAGGGCCCTTGCTCCATCCTAAAAAATCCATTTTTTTAATTTTGTCACAGGTAAGAGAGGAGGACCTCATACATGTTATAGCTTAGGGCCACAACAAATTTAAATCCGGTTTATATCTTTAAGTAAAATGCAATCGATACACTTTGATCACTACCACCTAGTGGTTATTTCAGCTGCAGATTCTTAATGCATGAAAAATCATTGCTGATAATCAGATCAAACTCACTCTTATTGCCTCTCTAACATGCTGCTATAGAAAACAGTCATCCAATAAATCCACAAAAGTCTTGTTAATCTGTGAGTGACCAAGCCCACAAGTTCTAGTCAATGGAAAGTTAAAATTGTCCATTATAAGACATTCTGATTTACTGGCCAACTTTATTTCTCTGTACAGTTGTTTGTTGTACTCATAAGAGTCATCAGGCTTATAACACAATCCAATCCTACTTTCATTTTTGCTTTCCCCAGTGTTTATGTCACATGAAACTGACATAAGCACTGACCACTTCTGTTGACTGGATGCACTGCCATAAATTTTATGTGCTTCTTAACTAAGACCATAATCCTCTTCTCACCTTTCTGTAAACAGTGTACTCCTCATATTCAAATTCTGCTTCCCTGATACCCCATGTCGCTGATACCCCAACAATGATGTTTTGACCAGCACTTCAGATTCATCAAATTTATTTACTATACGTCTAGCATTGGTGCACATGCACCTGTTCTTATTCTGAGTTACCCTAACACAGTCCATGTATTTACTTGTTTGATGATGATTCCAAGCAGTCCTTGAAATCCCTAGAACCTTGCTTTCAAGATTGCTGCTGGTCTATCAGAAGCAGTGCAAGAATCACTTTCACCTTTGCATGCAGCTGTTGTTAATCTGTTAGTCTCTGTATACCCCCCCCCCCCACAGCTAGCAGTTTTCTGACTCAACTACCACTGCTGCAATAGCATCAGCAAATATTCTTGCATCCTTTCTATTTAAGTGAATTCCATCTATGTAGAAGCAGTCTTCTTTTAACAAGCACAGACCCAATTGAGAAAAATTCTCACACATGAGCCTTGACCAATCTCTCTCTCTCCCTAGCTGAATTGATTGACAAAGCTCTCATCATATATACTCTCTCCTATTGTGTCTGGGCAGAATTGCAGACATTTTCAAATTTAACTGTAACTTGTGACTTTTTGTCAAAATTACCCTGTACTTGTTAATTCAGTCTGCAGATCTCTTAAACGTGTACAACAATACCACCATTTGTGCCCTTAAAAGGCAATATCTGCTTTATAGTCATCCACTTTTGCTCTGTCAGATATACCCTGGTCCTATTTCATCTATCCTATTTAGCATTAGCATTAGCATTAGCATTAGTAGAGGCATTTGATGCAAGAAAGCAAGCTTATGCAGCATCAGCCAAAAAAAAAAAAAAAAAAAAAAAAAAGTAACATAAATAAATAAAAATAACCACTTCCACTTCACCCCTCTGTTCGTTCGAAATACCTGTCCAGCTGAGCCTTAAACTTATTTAGGCTATCAACTTCCACGACAAGGGATGGAAGTCTGTTCCACCCACCAACCACCCGCTGGCTAAAGGCAAATTTCCGCACATCTATCCTACATCTGTCTTTCCTCAATTTGAATTTATGCCCTCTCAGGTGATTTTTCTGAGCTAGAGGAAGAATCCCATCAGCATTGAGCATGCTCAAACCATTCAAGGCTTTGTACACCTCTATCAGATCACCCCGCTGGTGCCTAGTTTCCAGACACTGTAATTTGCAAAACTTAAGCCTTTCTTCGTAAGAGAACCCCTTTGTCCCATTCACCAATCTAGTTGCCCTTCTCTGTACTCGTTCCAGCAGCTCTACATCCTTCCTGAAATGAGGCCTCCAGGCCTGTATACAGTACTCTAGGTGTGGCCTGACCATTGCCTTATACAAGGGAATAATCACCTCCTTATCCCTGCTAGAAAAATTCCTATATATCATTGACAATACACCATGAGCTACTCTTGCAGCTCGTCTGCACTGCTCAGAGAACTTCATATCTGCCTGCACCACCACCCCCAGGTCCCTTTCATTCTCTACCACTGTCAGTGTAGTACCACAGAGTTGATACGTTGCTCTGGGGTTGCTGTTTCCCATATGTAGTACTTTACATTTGTCAATGTTAAACTTCATTTGCCACCTCGAAGCCCATCTGCTCAACCTTTCCAAATCCTGTTGCAGCAGCATAGTGTCAGTAGTGTCCTTGACAACCCTGCCAACCTTCGTATCGTCTGCAAACTTGGACATTAAGCCTGATATACCATCATCAATATCATTTATAAATACAGAAAACAATAAGGGCCCCAATACTGAACCCTGAGGGACTCCACTAATAACATTAGTCCACGATGAGCAGTGTCCATTGATTACCACTCTCTGTCTTCTCCCCCTCAACCACCCCTTTATCCATAGCAGCAACTTGCCTCCAATGCCACACTGCTCCAATTTGTGCAGCAGTCTTCCATGTGCAACAGTATCAAAAGCCTTTCTAAGATCCAAGTATATAATATCAAAGTTATTCCCTGCATCCAGTTCTTTTGTGACTGCATCATAGTATCCAATCAAATTGGTCAGGCAAGACTTCCCCTTAACAAAACCATGCTGTGTCCTAGCTATAACTGAAGTCTTGTCTAGATGATCCTGCAGTGCTTCTTTCACCAGTGCCTCCATTAATTTTCCGGGAACAGAAGTTAAACTCACAGGTCTATAATTACTTGTGTCAGCCTTTGATCCCCCTTTGTGAATTGGGGTCACATTTGCACATCTCCAGTCAATGGGTACCTCCCCTGAGTCCAAGGAAGCTCTCATAATTATGGCTAAGGGTTTGCCTACCTCCTTTGCTGCCTCCTTTAATAT
This sequence comes from Mastigoproctus giganteus, assembly GCF_048544385.1. Lineage (NCBI taxonomy): Eukaryota > Metazoa > Arthropoda > Arachnida > Uropygi > Thelyphonidae > Mastigoproctus > Mastigoproctus giganteus. The sequence continues at coordinate 230,826,550 of NC_143581.1, forward strand.
AACTGGATAGATCCCATCCACCCCAGGTGCCTTTCTTGTGTTTATCTTCAACAATTTCTCCTCCACTTTGCTCTCAGTTATTACAAGATTCTCTAGCTTACTGCTAGAGTTGAATACACCTCTGGCATTCCCCTCGCTGAATAACTCCTCATGTGTGAATGTCGATGCAAAATATTCATTTAGTTTGTTAGCTACCCGAGCAGGGTCATCAACAGTTGACCCATCGATCTCAAGTGGACCAATCTGATTCATCAAATTTACATAGTATATTTCCCATTTCCCTGACAACAGAGTCACTATTGTCAAGTAAAGAAGTCTTTGCATCCTTTGACAAAGATTTCTCATAATCTACCTCTGCTTGCCTGACAACAACTAGCTCCCGTGGGACCAGTGCCTTCTGCCTTGAGAGTTACCGCTGTAGTAGTAGTAGTAGTAGTAGTAGTGTAGTAATGGCAAATGATGCAAGAAATCAAGCATATATAGCATCAGCCAAAAAAAAAACAAATAAATAAAAATAAATGCATTTTACCCATCCAAGAATTTGTCTGATTCTCCCTTGAATTTAGATTTGTGTCCCCTCATATGTGTAGTCTGAGCAAGAGGAAGAATTCCATCAGCATAGAGCCTGCTCAATCCATTCAAAGTTTTAATCAGATCACTTTGCAGGTGCCTAGTCTTCAGACGCTGCAATTTGAAGAACTAAAGCTTTTATTGGTAAGAGCACCCCCTTTGTTCTCACTAATCTTGCTGCCCTTCTCATTCCAGCAACTCTATATCCTTCCTAAAATTAGGCCTCCAGACCTATATGCAGTAATCAAGGTGTGGCCTCATCATTGCCTTTTGCCTTTTCCAATAGGATAATCACCTCCTTATTCCTGTTTGCAAAATTCCTGTATATCATTGACAAATCCCCATAAGCTGACCTGGCAGCCTGTCTGTGTTGCTCAGAGAACCTCATATCTGACTGAACAATTAGCCCCAGATCTTTATCATTCTGCTCTACCCTGAGTGTAGTACAGCACAGTTAGTCGGTTATGCTGGGGTTATTGCTACCCATATGAATTTGTTATTTTGGTTTTTTTTTTTTAGGAGCATTAGCAACTAAGGCCATATTGCTCCGGGATATGTGGTGGTCATTCCCTGATCTTTCCCCATCCTCCGTATTTGGTGGTGATGGGCTCGAACCCTGGTCTAATCAAGAAGTGTGTGCTACGCACTGCTGCTCCTTCCCACCTGGCTACGGAGGTGCCATTACCCATATGCAGTACTTTGCATTTGTCAGAGGTAAACATCAAGATTATTTTTTTGCATCCAGTTCCTTTGTGACCACATTGTGCTATCAAACTGGTTAGACAAGAAATAGTGGAGAAAACAATGGAGTCCCTGGTCAAGGAAGCAATGCAGGATCATCTAGACAAGACTGCAGTTATAGCATTGGTTTGTTTATCCTATGTTGCATCCTTGACCAGTGACTGTGTTATTTTCCCTGAAACAGAAGTTAATTACTTGTGTCACCCTTTGTTCCCCTTTTGTGAATAGGAGTTTATATTTGCACATCTCCAGTCTGTTGGTACATCCCCTGAATCTAATGGTGACCTCATAATTATGGCTATGGGTTTGCTGCCTGTCTTACAGGGCTGGACCAAGGTGTTTCTGTGCCCCGGGCAGAAAGATTTTTTGGCACCCTTTACTAAGGATATATTTTTTTTGTCTCATTGTCTTCTGTTTTATGCACCCCTTAAAGAATGGTCACCCCGGGAAGGGTCCTGCTAGCCTGTACCTTAATCTTGCAGTGCTCCCTCAATATAACTGGATAGATCCCATTCACTCCAGGTGCCTTTCTTATGTTTAACTTCCACAATTTCTCCTCCACTTTCCTCACAGTTATTACAAAATCATTTAGCTCCCTGTTAGAGTTTGATAAACTTCTGGCGTCCACTTCCATACAGAATTGCTCATGTGTAAATGTAGATGCAAAATACTCATTCAATATGTCAGCTACCTCAACAGGATCATCAACAATTGAGCCATCAATATAAAGCGGACACATCGATATCATCCCCTTCCTTCTAGAGTTGACAAAAGTAAAGAAGTCTTTGAATCCTTTGCCAAAGATTTCTCATAATCTGCCTCTGCTTGCCTAACCTCCTTTGTGACTTGATTAAGATTATCTTATATCTACCATGGGCTTTTGCATCTTTTGCCAAAGATTTCTTTGGTAAATGGGCTTTTGTGTCGCCTGATAATTTATATGCATCCCATGCATTTTCTTCTCTGCCACGAGTCTCATTGGTTCATCTGGCATCTATTTAAGCCTAAACCTTGAACAGCATTTGTTAATTAGTATGAAAAGCCTAGTAGCTTCCAAGGTTAAATCCTTGAATACTTCCCATTTAGAATTTGCTGTTGGTAACATCATCAGTTGGGATATCAGAGACAGTATCACAGATATATATCCCACTGTATAGAATTTAAAAACTCTGAGACTGCCATAGTCATCTTTATGAAAGAAAAAAACCTTTCTTTTACCCCTGATGGTAGTTAATCCCACATTAGTACACTGTGATCACTGCCATCCAGTGGTTTCTTAATATGCAGATTCTTAATCACTGCTGATAATCAGATCAAGTGTATTACTCCCTCTGGCTACCACTCAAACATGGTGCTATAGAAAACAGTCATCCAATAAATCCACAAAAGTCATGCTAGTTTACAAGTGACCAACCCACATGTTCTAGCCAATATCTGGAAAGTTAAAATCTCCATTATAAGACATTCTGATTTTCTGACTGACTATGGTTGTTTGTACTCATCAGGAAGCACTGCAGGATCATTTAGACAAGACTTCACTTATAGCTCAGACACAGCATGGTTTTGTTAAGGGGAAAGTCTTGCCTGACCAACTTGATTGGATACTATGATGCAGTCACAAAAGATCTGGATGCAGGGAATAACTTTGATATTATATACTTGGATCTTAGAAAGGCTTTTGATACTGTTGCACATGGAAGACTGCTCCACAAATTGGAGCAGTGTGACATTGGAGGCAAATTGCTGCTATGGATAAAGGGGGTGGTTAAGGGGGAGAAGACAGAGAGTGGTAATCAATGGACACTGCTCATCGTGGACTGATGTTATTAGTGGAGTCCCTCAGGGCTCAGTGTTGGGTCCATTATTGTTTTCTGTATTTATAAATGATATTGATGATGGTATATCGGGCTTAATGTCCAAGTTTGCAGACGATACTAAGGTTGGCAGGGTTGTCAAGGACACTACTGACACTATGCTGCTGCAACAGGATCTGGAAAGGTTGAGCAGATGGGCTGAGAGGTGGCAAATGAAGTTTAACATTGACAAATGTAAAGTACTACACATGGGAAACAGCAACCCCAGAGCAACGTATCAACTCTGTGGTACTACACTGACAGTGGTAGAGAATGAAAGGGACTTGGGGGTGGTTGTGCAGGCAGATATGAAGTTCTCTGAGCAGTGCAGACGGGCTGCAAGAGTAGCTCATGGAGTATTGTCAATGATATACAGGAATTTTTCCAGCAGGGATAAGGAGGTGATTATTCCATTGTATAAGGCAATGGTCAGGCCACACCTAGAGTACTGTATACAGGTCTGGAGGCCTCATTTCAAGAAGGATGTAGAGCTGCTGGAACGAGTACAGAGAAGGGCAACAAGATTAGTGAATGGAACAAAGGGGTGCTCTTACGAAGAAAGGCTTAATTTTGCAAATTACAGTGTCTGGAGACTAGGCACCAGCGAGGTGATCTGATAGAGGTGTATAAAGCCTTGAATGGTTTAAGCATGCTCAATGCTTATGGGATTCTTCCTCAAGCTCAGAAAAATCACCTGAGAGGGCATAAATTCAAATTGAGGAAAGACAGATGTAGGATAGACGTGCGGAAATTTGCCTTTAGCCAGCGGGTGGTGGGTTGGTGGAACAGACTTCCATCCCTTGTGGTGGAGGTTGATAGCCTAAATAAGTTTAAGGCTCAGCTGGACAGGTATTTTGAACGAACAGAGGGGTGAAGTGGAAGTGGGTTTTTTTTTTTTTTTCTTTTTTTTTGGCTGATGCTGCATAAGCTTGCTTTCTTGCATCAAATGCCTCTACTAATGCTAATGCTAACACATTCCTAATTTCATTTTTCTTTCCCAGTGCTTTTGTCACACCAAACTGACTCAACATTGCAGTGGTTACCCATGTCAATTGGATGTACTGCCTTAGATTTTGTGTTTGCTAAGTAACATCATAACCCTCCTTCCTTCCTGTCCTTTCTGTACATGTTGTACTCCAAAAATTCTGCATTTTTTTATATATCTGTGATACTGTCTCTAATATCCCCAAAATATCTATCTTTGATGTCTTGATCAACAGTTGAAATTCTTCAAATTTATTTACTGTGCATGTATACTTACATGTAGTACTGGTGTACATGCAAGTATAAATGTACTTGTTCCTACTGTTAGTTACCCTAACACAGCCCATGCATTTATTTGTTCCATGATGACTCCCAGCAGTACTTAATCTCCATCACCTTACTTTCCAGGCTGCTCCTCATTCCAATAGAAACAGTGCAAGAATCGCTTTCACCTCCGCCTGCAGCTACTGTTATTCTGTGAATCCCTCCAAGCTAGCAGTTTTCTGACCCACCTAACACTACCCTGATAGCATTAGCAAATATTCTTGCACTCTTTCAATTTAAGTGTATCCCATCCCTGTAGAAGCAGTTTCTGCTGTTAACCAGCATAGGGCACTCTGAGAAAAATTCTTCCCCATTCTACATTCAGCTTACTCAATCTATGGAAGGCTTTAAACTGCTCAATCAGATCTACCTGCAGGGTCATGATCTCTAGAAGCTTCAATTTGCAGAACTGAAGCTTTCTTGGTAAGAGCACCCTTTTGTTCCCTTTTCCAATCTGGTCGCCCTTCTCAGCACCCATTCCAGCAGATCTACATCCTTCCTAAGGTGAGGCCTCCAGCCCTGTGTACTGCACTCAAGATGCAACCTAACCTTGTCTTCTACAAAGGGATACTCACCTGTTTATCACTTATAGTGATAGCAGAGTTTCTATATATCATTGACAAAACTCCATGAGTGGCCTGGTGCATGTCTGCAGTGCTCAGAGAAGTATTAGTAACGGCCGCATGGTGCAAGAAAGCCAATGGCTTATGCTGCACCAGCCAAAAAAAAAAAAAAATAAATAAATAAATAAAATATATAACTAAATAATAATAATTAATAATAAAAAAAGGAAATTAAACCTATCATCCTATGCGCTTCCCTTACCCGAAAGTACTATCCAGATGACCTTTGAATTTCCCCAAACTGTCGGCCTCTGCCACCTACGAAGGCAACTTATTCCAGTAATTTATAACTCGCTGGCTAAAATAAAACTTCCTGCAGTCCAATCTAAACATTTCCCCCCGTAACTTGAATTTATGTCCCCTAGTTCTAGCATCATTTATAATCTTGAAAATTTTGTCCTCATTCATTTTACTGATGCCTCTCAGAGCCTTAAACACCTCAATCAAATCTCCTCTAAGGTGTCTAGTTTCCAAACTCTGCAACCCACATATTCGAAGTCTTTCTTCATAAGGACGCCTTTTTGCCGATCTCACCAGGCGAGTTACCCTTCTTTGCACCCTTTCAAGAAGCTCGATGTCTTTCTTTATGTGCGGTTTCCATACTTGAACACAGTATTCCAAGTGTGGTCTAACATAAGTCTTATATAATGGGATTATCACGTCCCTATCTCTATTTGCAAAAGTTCGATAGATCATCGATAGGACACCATGGGCCTTCCTTGCAACCTGTTTACAATGCTCAGAGAATTTCATGTCTGACCGTATTGTGATACCCAAGTCCCTTTCCTCCAGTACTGGGTTTAGTTGAACTCCACCAAGTGAATATGTTTTTTTGGGATTACTGTTTCCCAGGTGTAATACCTTACACTTTGTTGGATTAAAGCACAGCTGCCATTTTTCTGACCATTCCTGAAGTCTATCTAGGTCTCTCTGAAGAAGCTCAGCTTGACAGTGATCATTACTCTACCAATTTTAACATCATGCCCTCTATCCCTTCATCAATGTCGTTTATGAAAATTAAAAACAACAGTGGTCCTAATACTGATCCTTGGGGAACCCCACTTCTTACATCAACCCAATCTGAGGAAGAGCCATTTATCACAACCCTCTGCCTCCTGCTCTGAAGCCATCCTTCTATCCATCTAAGGATTTTCCCAGTGATTCCAACCTGTTTCAGCTTATAAAGCAATCACTCATGTGGGACTGAGTCAAAAGCTTTGCTGAAATCTAAATAAACAATGTCGAAATTATTCCCTAAATCCAGCTCGTGAGTGACCCTTTCGAAATAGCTTACCAGATTTGTTAAACATGATTTTTCCCTTTACAAAACCGTGCTGAGTATCCTTGAGAATTTCAATTCGATCCAAATGATCCTGAATTCCACCCTTGATCATTGCCTCCGTGATTTTCCCTACTACTGAAGTCAGACTGACAGGTCGATAATTTCCAACTTCACTTTTAGAGCCACCCTTATGTATGGGAGATACCTTTGCACTTTTCCAATCCAAGGGAATCTCCCCAGAGTCTAGTGATGCTCGCATAATTAGCCTCAATGGTTCAATGCACTCGCTTGCCGCCTCTCTTAAGATTATAGGGTATATTCCATCAACTCCAGGAGCCTTACTGGTCTGTAGGCTCGAAAGTTTTTTCATTAAATTATCTTGCGAAATTTCAGTATCATTAATTACATATTTTTTAACTTCGCTCCCACAATTTCCCATTGCCACAAAAGGCTTTTCATTTGTAAATATCGATGCAAAATAACTGTTGAGTTCATCTGCAACGGCAGCTGGTGTATTTATTACTATCCCCTTTCCCTTATGTAAATGTCCGATCTGGTTGGTCCTGCTCTTCTTGGCAGTTATATATGTGAAGAATTCTTTATCCCCCCTCTTTGCTCTGTTTGCTAGTGATTTCTCATAAACTGCCTTTGCCTGTCGAACCTTTTCTGTGGCTCTATTACACATCACCTTGTAGCTGTTATAGGCTTCAGTACTTTTTATTGCACTGTAACCTTTCCATGCCACCTTTTTCTGCTCAAGTAATGCGGCAACTTCACTATTCATCCTAATTGGAACCCTTCTCGTGGAGTATTTTTTTAATGGTATATACGCATTCAAGGCATCTGTGATTAATGTTTTAAAAGCGTACTACAATTCAATTGTATTCATTCTCTGCGCGATATCTACCCAGTTAATAGAGGCCATGTAGTACCTTAAGGCATCGTAATTTCCTTTTCTGAAATTAAAACCCATTCCTTTGCCTTTTACTTCTGCTACCTCTCTCGTCATCATCCACCGTAGAGCTCCGTGATCACTTCCTGCTACTGGTTCCTCTACTGTCAGCCCTGTTATGTCATCTGATTCATGTGTGATGATGAGGTCTAGGATATTCTTTTCTCTAGTACTTTCCCTGACATGTTGATACAAATAACAGTCATCTAGTTGATTTAAAAATTTTGTTCCCCATGTCGAGTTTCCTTCCCATTTACTCCAATCAATTAGAGGCAAATTGAAATCACCCATAATAAGGCATTGACGCTTACTTGCCCATTCCATTTGCATGTAGAGGCTTTTGTCATAATCTTCACAATCACCTGGTCTGTAGATTACTCCTACTCGCATTATACCTTTGTTTCCAACTATCTCACACCATACAGACTCTATACTAGCATGTGAAATGTCTGAATCCGGGAAAGCTATCGTCGCACTCAAGCTGCTTCTGATAAGAAGCATTACCCCACCACCCCTTCTATCTAACCTATCCTTCCTAAATACATTATACAAGCCGTACTGAAACTCATCATCCCCAATTTTCAGGTGGCACCAAGTCTCTGTAAGCCCTATTATGTCCGCGTTACTTGTTTTAACCAACAGTTCGAATTCGCTCATTTTATTGACGACACTTCTAACGTTACTGTATAAACAATTAAGATTTACTGTTCTTGTATATTTAACAACCCTTGAAGTTTTTTAGGCTCTCTTCCCTGATATTAGCTACCCGCTCACGTGAAACGTCTTTGCCCCCAGAACATCTAGATAATACGTCCAGTTGGGGTAATAGATAAGAACTCTTAAGGTATGTGCAAGAGTTACATTGACTAGTATTATCAGATAAACGCGTATCAGTATTACCCACATCCCCCCTAACTAGCAGTTTCCCTGAACCTTTAAGGTATCCTCAATAATACTGGCAAAAACTTTTGCACCACCTTTGTTTAAGTGTATCCCGTCTCTACAAAACAAATTCCTTCTACCTACAAGTGTGGGCTATGCTGATAGAAATTTATCCCCTAAAGCTTTGCAGATTCCTTCAAGTCTTGAGTTAATCCCTCCTATCGTGTCTGGGCAGAATTGCAGACTCATAGACATTATGGCCTAGCTCGCGACATTTCCTCAACATGGTCCTGTATTCATGTGGGGACAAATGATACGTTTAATATCATTTGTCCCCACATGAATAATAATATTTTCTTTACCCCCCTTAAAATCAGACAATCTGTTGGTGACATCATCAATAGTTGCTCTCGGGAGGCATACCCTGGTTCTGCTCCACCTATCTTTATTACAAAAAATATTCCCCGTTTCCCTGACAATGGAGTCTCCTAATAAAACAATGTCCTTTTTAACCAGTGTAGTTTGCACTTGGTTTTTCTGTTTTGAGGCTCGAATCGGGTGTGCATCACTTGGTAGATTGCTGGAGTCTTGGGTCCCTGACGAGCTCCCAGATGCATTATTTTCGAGGGCAAGCACTCGTGTTTTCAGGGACTCAAATTGTTCCATCAGTGCACCAAATTGTAATTTAAAATCGGTGCACTCCTTACCTGGATCGCAAAGAAAAGAATCCCCAGGTGAGGTAGGATTAGTCACCAGGTCGACCTTGGAAAACATTCCACAGGTTCCACAACGGATTAAATCATGACTCACCTGTAAATCGCCATCTGCTATTTCCGTGGGAGTCACGATACCCTGTGACGTGTTTAAGGCAGATCTCGTAACTACCATTATAAAATTAAATAAATATCAATGAAAGTAACTTGAAAAAATTATATCTATAATATTATTAAAATCAAACAGTTACAGGAAAACCTATAACAAAATAATCCAACAATATCTAAATAAATCAAATATTTAAAAGCACTATCCAAAAGTAAACCACTTAACTGAGGAGCCCTGTCTAAGCGCGTCCGCTCACCTTGAATGCCAACGTATTATCCTGGATTAATGCCTCAATTTTTACAAAGCTCTCTTTTGTTAGAGCAGTTGCTGGGCATCCTGGAATTTCTTCATCATGCACTGAGGTTCTTCCACATTTAAATTGTTTATACCAAGGCGGAACAACATATGGGGTCTTCTCCATAAACAGCGACCATTTCTTCGTGGATTGTTTCGGGTCTTTTCCTTTTCAGAAAGAGGAACCGAATCAGTGACCTGTATTCCATTTCCATTATGACACTTCACTTCATTCAGTGCCTTAAAGAAAAAAAAAATAAAACTAAAAATACGAATTGTTAGATCGAAACCCAAATACTTGTGGTTACTATAGAGATTTCAAGGTATCAAAAAAAAAAAAAAAAAAAATCATCTTTCTATCGTAAGTAGTTTTGTTTGAATACAAATCTTTATTTACTCCCCCTCCTCGTAATTGTAGTGGTGAGTCTTGTGGAAAATTTTCATGAGAATGAATCTAAGGAACGAGTTTTGGATACATTTTCCTTGGACTTCTGTAGAAAAACTCAGTCCGGGTATTGGTACTAAGCAACGGAGCGGATTTCAATCAGCTGAAAGAATCAGCCCGAGGGGAGGCCTGGAGTCAGGAAATGTTGGTGCAGAATGCTTTCTGTAGTTTCGGCCATTGAAAAATTTTATGACGAGTGCTTGCACACTGTGGAGCATTTGTTGTGTGAGAAATCGGTCAGAAAGGCGAAAGCGACTCTGAGAGGAGCGGTTGGGATCCTCTAGCTTGTAGGAGTTTCAGAACGAGGTTGCAGTAATAGGTCGATGAACAGTTTGTGTGATGGTAAGCCTTCTTATCTGAATTGGTTGAGGAAGTTTTTCTGTGGACGGAGTTTGACCCATAGCAGTTGTTCAGACTTGTGGCTGGATACTTTGTTCGTAGTTGGCCCATTTGCAGGGCAAGAATTCTGCTGTGAAGGTGGGTTTTATGGTGGTAGGATACGCACCTGAAGTTGATGCTCGATATCAGCTGTGTACAGAATTGGTGGGTGGACTAAAGTCATCGTGTACTTCACTTTTGTTCATTTGTCCTGTATATATTGCGGTGTTCTTAATATATTGTCAACTAAGTGCATTTTACTTGCCTTTAGTTGACAGTACTGTGTGAAATGCGAGTACTTATTAAGATAGCTCTCATTTAGTATGAACTAATGAAAGCAATTGAAAAGTGTCAAGATTAATAAATATACACTTTACTCGATAATATTATGAACACTCCTATCCAATTTAGCAGTTTAGTTGTAGATTAATATTTTCTTTAGAAAACTTTATCTTCGTTTAGTTAAGTAATTTATTTAACTTAACAGGGCATTCTTGAATTTGAATCAGATACATTTATGGCAAATAGCTTTACCAAGGGAAATATGAAAATATAAATTAGGTGTGTGCGGGTTAACGTTGTATTAGTACCCATCTGTTCAAGGGCATTTATCTAATTTAGACATTGGGAGGAGATGAGAAACTGCACATTAGTTTCATGGACGATTTACGATATTAATAAACGACAAAGAGCATATATACATCATCATTAACTTTTCTGTTTTATAAAGTGCCTATGATGTAATGTATTAAAGTGATTATAACGTCTTCTTGGTCACCGCACTTGACAGTGTTGACATTAATCATGTGCCACTCTGCTAATAAACGTGCATATGGTTTACTCTAATTACTTAGCTGTAAGGAAACATATTATAGGCTAGGGATTGAACATAGCTTCATTTAACAAGTCAGTTCAATGAAACCGTTGAAATCTTTGGGTTGGTGCTACAGTAACATCTTCCATTTGAAATGCTACATACAGTTGTGTTTAAAACAGATTTCAAGTTCAGTAGTAACAGCAATGATTGCTATTATTTAGTTCGTTAGTAGTGCCTGATTTTTTTTTTTTTTTTGCTGCAATCCATATTTTCTTTAGTCATAAATCTAAGAATATGAATTTCTGTGCTTAAAGTTTTTTGTTTATAAAAAATGAAATGTGTGTTTTTTCCCCAAAAATGCAAAAATTGTGTTGAAACGGGCGAGTTGTTGTTTAATAATCGGACATTGTATGTTTTATGTAATTCTAAAACTTGCGCATGTTTAAATCATAAATCCACGAATTATTTCTAAATGAAGCTTTGTAGATGATTATTGCCATCTGGTGTTGGATAGGTCATTAAATGGCCATTAATGTAGTTAATTGAAGGCCTTTGTGTTATAGCAATGTTTTGTTAGTGGCTATATCTTAAACATATAAAGACGGTAACATTATCTTTAGCATGCCATTGAGAACGTTATTTTGTTGTATGAAGTCCCAGCCGACCGGGCTAGCCGAGTGGGTAAAGTACCTGCCTGGCAACCCAAAGGTCGCGGGTCCGATTCTCGCCTCGGGCTTGGATTAAAGTACTGCAAAAAACCTTGGGAGGTGCAATATGGTCACAGAAGCCGATGCGCCAACAACTACCAAATCAAAACAAAAAAAAAAAAAAAAAAAATGAAGTCCCAAAAAGCTACAAACAGATGACGGTGGCTGGGTTTTATTGTTTGGAAACAATTTGCTGTCACATTTGGTGACAGATGGCGAGAACTATGCAGCCCTATAACACTGTTTTGCGGTTTATTGCTGTGATATGGAACCGAGTAATGGGAGAGCAAACAATTTCGCTACAAAAGACTTTAAATCTGACAGAAACAAATCTGTAAGGAACAATGAAAAAATAAAGGCAGTAAACCTGTGCAAATATTCTGACACGTATGATTCTCTTATCAAGAGAAGGCAAACAGTTTGAACTAGTAATTTTCTTATTTTTCAGAGAAGTATTTCTCCCTTTTTCTTCAGTCACCTAATCTTTGGCTTAATTGAAGATACTGTAGTTTAGGATTTGTATTTGAAAATTATTGTTAGTTACAGATTATCATCCTCAATCATTAATCCATGACCATCACCGTAATTTCTTATTACGGTGATGGTCATGATTTATTTTCGTAGCAGTTTCAGTTGAAGAAATTCGTGCATCCAATGAAGTGTTAGTTTATTACTTATTATTTTTTCATATCTACTGAAACACTATTTGACGGCGAACGTTCTTTGAGAAAAATGAGAGAAGGCTCGGGTGGTGTCAGTTTAATTGCAACGAGCTTACATTTGGAAAACATACCTCTTGTTTTCAATCACATACCCAGGCAGTCTTTCCACGCGGTCAAAACTAGTATCACTCTCACGAAGTGATACTTGTTTGATACTTGTAGTGAACAAAAACACAGAACCACTAACTGGAATGACTCAGTTAACGCCATCCTGGATCGCTTGCTTCCCCTGGACGATCTCCACAGAAACTCCAGAACAAATATCTATCAGAAACAGCAACTCAACCTACCACTCCTCATATGAAACGGATCTCTTCACTCTTCCCGAGCTAAAGCTGGCCCTAAGCAAAATAAATATCCATAATTGTCCGGGTTTAGATCTTATGGAAACTGCTGTAATTATCAAATTTGCCGAAATCTTTCCAGAAATACTTCTATGTACAACAACAAATGTCTTACTGAGGGGATATGTCCTAATCTCTGGAAGGTAGCTCTGATCAAAATTATTCACAAGCCGGACAAAAATAAATCAGATCCCAAAGCATACAGACCCATCTCTCTTTTGGCAAACCTTGGCAAACTATTTGAAAGATTGTTAGCACCCAGAGTAGCAGATTTAATTGAAGGTCAAAACTTAATGTCTCCATCCCAATTTGGCTTCAAGAAGGGAAACTACTGTGAAGACGCCTTGGTCTCATAAGTTAACCACATATCAGCTTCGAGGACTAAATATGAAATGGCCATATTCATTGACTTCGAGGGAGCTTTCGATTCCCTCTGGTGGGAGAGCGCTCTCAATTGTCTTACCAAAGTCAAGTGCTCTCAGCAACTGTTTCAAGTTATTAGAAGCTACTTCCAAAATAGACTCATCCAAGTAATCTCCAAACAGCAGTCTCTCTCTCAAGAACCATCTCAAGAGGATGCCCCCAGGGATCAGTTCTGGGACCCCTCTTCTGGAACATAGTTTTGGACAGCTGGCTCACGCAAAAACCTGACAATATCTCTGCCTTCGCCTACGCCGATGATTTGGTTCTTCTAATTCCAGGTCGATTGCGTCTTCAACTAGATCAATCAACCAATATAACTCTTTCTGAGCTAATCAAGTGGTCAAGTATACATAAACTGCGAATATCTGCCACAAAAACAAAACTGATGGTTTTTAAGGACAAGTTAGATTACAGAAGACCTCCAAATATAAAGATAGACGGAAAGCAAATCCCTTTTATTCCTGAATTAAAACATCTTGGCGTAATTTTAGATGACAGGTTAACCTTCTCCTCTCATATTAATCACCTCGCCTCGAAGATTAAGAAGTTCACTGCAGCAGTTATCCTAATTTCCAAATTGGACTGGGGCTAAATAGGAAGACCATCTTACTATATTAAACAGCAGTATTCGTACTAATAACAACATATGCTTCGGGAGTCTGGTTTCATAGAGCCGTCAATGTTAAACTCCGTTCCAAGCTCATCTCCATTCAACGGATTATGCTGCTTGCCATGCTCCGAACCTGCAGGTCCTTGCTGGAGTCTTACCGCTAGACCTGCATGTAATCTTCAAATGACTATGCTTCGTCTAAAGCAGGGAGTTCCCGGCGAGATTCTCGGCATCTCATGCAACTTAACTGCTAACATTAAAGACGAGAAACGGAGAATCTGGAATGAACTTATCAGTGTGTGGCAATCACGATGGGATTCCAGTACTACTGGTCTGGGGACTTTTGTTCACCTGCTCTTTTGTTCCCGTAGTCACCTTCCTTCTCAACAAGAACGTCCGCCAATGGTTTTCTCCCAGCCTAACAACATCGTATGTACTTACTGGGCACGGCTCCATCAACTCCAAACTATTTCAATTTGGCTTGTCTGACACCAATCTCTGATTGTGTGGTGCTGAGGAAACGTGGACGCACATTCTGTATCGCTGCAGTGTGTACCACGATGACAGATCTACACTACAAGCTGCTGTCAGCAACTTCTCTGAAGGAAATGAAGTGGCGCTGACTGAAAATTCTCAATCGTTCTCAGCTCTACAACAATTCTGCTCTGCTGTTTTCACCAAAAGAAAGCAACACTTCTCAAGTTTATCAAAATATCAACAACAAGGAACCAATCCAACACCTGCAATGTCTATCGATATTTCTTAAAACTGATATCACCTGCCATCTACTTTTTTTTTTTTAAGCTGGTACCCCAGTTTGGGCAGCTGTGGACACAGAATTAGCTAACACCCATTGGTATAGCACTACCTTCAGTGGGTGCGGTTTTCGTTCTTCCTAGGACAGAAAAAGACTGCTGTCTTCTGGTTCCTGTACCACAATTAATACTTCTGATTAGTTGCGTGATGTGATTTGCTGTGTGAACATGTAACATGTTCATTGCACCTATAACATTGCAATTAACACGATTATATGTATATATCATTGTATGTATCATTATATATATCATTGTATATTGTATCATAATATGTATCATATATATATCATTGTATATATATATCTATGTATGTACATAGCGGATTTTCCAGTTTCTGGCTAGGGGCCGCTTGTTGTTGTTTTGTTAATAAAGAAAAAAAAATGCAGTTTGAATTCCGATTCATCAGAAAAGATGACGGTGTCCCATTGCTCTTTTGTCCATGAAACACGCGTTTTAGCTCAAGCAAGTCGCTTCTTCCTTCCTTGTTTTCAATCAGCACAGTCGCATTCTTAAGAGTTAGAAATCTACATTAGAAGAGTTCAAGTGATATTTCTAGTTATCAATCACGTCAGTGTGATTTTTAGTAATAACCAACTGAAAAGCTCCTTCTCAGTTGTCCTTGTCTAGAGATTTTAATAAATAAAAAAATAAATATTAATTTATTGCAAATACAGCAAGCCCATCACAGCACATGGCTAGGGGCAGGTAAAAATACAGAGGAAATGACATAAAATAATCGAGTATATGTACATAGCAGATTTTATATAGATATTAACAATGTCTAGGAATTTTAGTTATGAATTTAAAAAAAATTAACATGAGAAAAGGTTTTTTGCAGTGTTCTTAAAAATAATGTCTGTGTTTGCGATGAAAAGTCGCCTTGGCATAAAGCCCTGTGGTAATGTGTGGTAATGTACGTGTACACAATCACCGTACTGCGAGATTGAGTCCGTACGCTGCTACAAGAGGTACAGAGTCCATTGTCCGCTCTGCTGATAAATCTGCAATAGTAAAGTTACAAGGAAGTTATAAACTCTTCTGGTCTCAATCATCTGAATTATACAGGAAAATTTATTTCATTTATTTTTTTTTTAAAGACCTAAATCTAGATGACTTACTTGCTATTATAAACACCCGAGTACAGTACTCTATTTTCAATGATTATTTTTGTTTCTGTCTTCTTCGGTTATTCAATGTTTTCAGATAATTTGTCTTCTATAGAAATAAAACGAAAATGGCTTTCTTATGTGCTTGAGATTGGCCTTTTACAACTTTTGTATAAGTCGATATTTCTCTTAAAATCATGCTTCTCTCGTGCCTTATGCTTAACCAGACGAGCAATTTCCCCCTCCACAAACATCGCACATGGTTCAATAATATTGACCATCTTCTCGTAGGAGTTGGTTTGTCACAGGAAAGGTCATGTTTGGTCAATATCCGGAGGTTTATTTTAAAGTTGAATTGGTCTTGAATATGTTTCACAAATGTTTACATCGTATTTTAAAAGCTCGTTGAATCACTTCTCTTTGATTGGAAGAAATTGAATCGTTATTTTTTTTTAAAGTGAATTACTCGTATATTTTTCTGCGTTCAGTTTTTTCTTTCATGTAATTTCTTATTACGGTGATGGTCATTTTGCTGTTACAATATCGTACGTATCAAGTTCAGTATTTTAATATTAGTGTATGAGCCATATAGTTCTGTGGGGGGGGGGGTTAAATGTTGTGTATATATATATTATTTATATTATTTTAATTTATTCCACTATTTAAACAACTCCCCTTTATAATATCTCCCCACTTGCGCATCTGACTATTCAACTTCACAGAAGACTTCAGGTTTTGGGGGGGGGGAACTTCTAGATGTATATTATTCCCCTCGGATGGGCTTGTGTCCAGTACAACAAATAATTACACAAATGTTATACATAAAAACTAGTTTATTATGCATACTTACAGTTAAATCATAACAAATCTCATTAAGAATAGAATTTCACTGTTTCAACACCAAGGTACTTACAACATATCCAGTCTCTTCCTATCTAACAGGCTCCTTTACAGACTGTTTTTTTTTTTATCTCACCTTTCTCATTACGCATACACAGGTTAAATAGTTACACTCTTTATATGCTCACCTTATTTCTGCTCCTATTACAACACAATCAAATCATACCTCATAGGTGTCAATAACATTTTTTATCATTAGAGGTTAAATATATCATTGATCATATTACTTTTATGTATCATCATAACTACCAATTTATTCTTTAATTCCCTATTCCTCTTTCTTATATATTTCTTTAACCATTGTCAGTTACAGAACTTGATCACCAAAATACAATGTCACATTCAAACACACCTTTAAGGGTTGGCAATATACATAAATTTTATCTCCACACATTTAATATTTCTATTTTTACTACAATTCCTTCCGTTAACTTTCTCATCTACATTACTATCCTCCTTATTCCAAATTACTGCCTAAACCAACCATAATTGCCTTAGAGTAGAATTTACTCCTATTTGGTTCACCCATCTAATCTTATCTTTATCATTAAATTCCCCAATTATCGCACTACAGTCCTTTCTCTAGCAGTTAACTTACAGTATTCTCAAATTAACTTTCACTTACTTAATTTCTGTGATCAGGTGTCTTCATAAGGGCCTTCTATCCTATCCTTATCCAGAGCTGCTATCTTCTGCTATCCAGGGCAATATCTTACAGCTTCCAGGGCATTATCATACGGCATTCGCAACTGCTACTCCGCTTTCAGGATCTGCTACTTTTCCTGTCAGGACGGCTACCTTCTGTTCCAGGGTTGTTACTTTGCCTTTCAAGACTATATCAGGATATTATCGCCTTCCTCGGTGGACTGGGTGTTCTAAGGGAATCTTCTTCTCTCATTCTCACTGTTTGCAGAACTTCCTTTTACTACCCCTTTCCAGTTCATCTCCTAATTTCTCACTCACTACATTACTGATAACCCCACTTCAACTTTTTTTCGTCGGCTATTTCTTAATCATCTTTCAAGAAACTCTTCCCGACTCACTCTTTCACTAGCACCGCTCAAAAAATTCTCCCCTCTCCTTCTCTTCCTTTTTCCCTCCCCTTGTGTCCGTATCCATCCACAATTTTCTCCCTGAGTTTTCCACGCCTCCCCACAGTGTTTTCTTCCAATCACTCTTTCTTTTTCATTTTTTTCTCTTTTCATTTGTTGGAAGGCCTAGTTCAGCCTGCCCCGTAGCACGTGATTCTCTATACCCCTTTCTTTACAACCTGTTGACATCCGTTGTGTTCTTTGATGTCGGCCGAATACTCCAAAACAACTCTTCCTGTCTCATAACAGCTTGTCTCTATTGCACTCAAAAAAAACCACAAAACGTGACACTGGATACCATAGCGTCTATTTTTAGAAACTAGTGTGTGTTGTTCAGAATACGTTTCCGGTGTGTGACCCCTCATAAACGTTAAGTTGTTTTTGTAGCGCCGGACCCCCTGCTGGGTTTGTCATAGTATTCTCCGTCAGTTCCCAGTTTTAACGGATGTAAAGCTAATGGCACTGTTTTCAATCCTACTACCCTTTTAATTTTTATACCTCTTACCAGAATAATTCTTATTTCTGAAACTGCATATATTACCCATTTATCCTATTAACGGCAAGAATCAAAGGAAAACTAACTTCCAAAGTTTAAAAAAATATTTTATTCTTGTAAGATTTTCAGATCTTACAGTTCAAAAAAGCCAAATGCATTGAACTAAAAAAAAAAAAATCATAATAAATAAATAAAAAAATAAATAATAAATAAAAAATAAAATAAACAACTAAAACACAATATATAAAAATAAATACCGGCAATAAAAATAAAAAAATCTATAAAAATTAAAAGAAAATAACTTTTGTGTTTCCCTCCTCACATAGGTCACTGCTATCCATCTCACCTTTGAATTTTCCCAGTCTAACTCAACCTCAACTATCTCTGGGGGTAACTTATCTCTTATCAATTATTATATCAAATTATACTTGTCGAAAAATAATTGACTGAATTGTACCTCCTAAATTGATCTTCTTAGTATAGGACAACAGTTTATATAAATGTCATTCTCAAAGTCGAGTGAAACTCGACAAAACTGTCGATCAGGTCCGGGAGCTTTGATATTTGCATTCCATAAGTCATTTTGTTGCTCCCTGGTGGGGAGGGAGGGAGCCGTATTCAGCAGTCAGGGGCTTGAATCCCGGTCTACTCAAAGAGCATGTGCTACTGCACTCCCTCTCCTGACCACTCGGCTAAGGAGGCCGTTCAACTGGGTGCACTACCTTAAATTTTAAGTGCTTTAAACTTTAAGTACTTCCTGTCCTGTCTGTAGTGTCTGCTCGGTAGCACAGTGATATCGTCACCGTCCTCCCCACACCGGGTGGAAAGGTCTGGGTTCGAATCTCGTCGATGACGTGAGGAACGTAATGGGTTTTTTCACTCCATAGCTGAGTTAGTCTGTCTCAGGCGTAGATAGCAAGGTTTTCCCCCTCCAGAAACGGGGTATTTTCGTCCAGCAAAACAGGCAAATCGACTAGAAAACCTACAATTTACAGACAATACATTTACGGGTATATAGAAGGAATTCTGGGTGACTTTAATAAAATAATTTTAAATGAAAAAAAAATGTCCTCTCTGTACTTCCATATTCATATTTCGCATTACTTATATCTGAGTGGCTCCATCTCTTCGAAAACCCTACTATATCTGCGTTTGTTGGCCTAACCGTACTTCAAATTCATCACATTTATTTGCTATTCTCCTAAGTAAATTAAGTTAGTGTACACACAAGTACTGTATATAGGCACCTGTTTGTCACCGTAGTAAAAAACACAGCACATGTATTTTCTTGTCCCACGAGGATCCCTAACAGGCCTTGCCTTCCAGCCTGTTGCATGACCCAGTAGAACCACTTTGAACCGCAGATGAAAGTAGAATTACTTTCATCTGCGGCTGCTCTTAATATTTATTATTTTGTATATCACAGCAATCCAGTTGTTTTCCGATACATCTAACATTTCCTTCATACCATCAGCAAAATATTCTTATACCCCCTTCTGTTTAAGCGTATCCCATTCCTGTAAAAAGAGGCTCACATAGACTACGCTGATAAATTCTACTCCATGAGCTTTGCACATTGTCTCGAGGGCCGAATTGATTGACAAAGCTCTATCATGTACTCAGTCCTATCGTGTCTGGGCGGAATTGTAGACACTCTCAAATTTAATCCTAACTCGCAACTTTTTCCCAACGTTGCCGTATACTTGGTAAGTAAGTCCTTAAACTTTCTATTCTTAATATCCTTAGTTTCAACATGTCCAACAGTATCAACCTTTTGTGTCTTTAAAAAATGACAGCTACTCTGCAATGTCATCAACTGTTAACCATGCAGGTATATCCCGTTGATATTCCACCTATCTTTCATCTGGAACTTTACTGAAAACTTTGAAGCTCTTCTAAAATATATGTATATGATGTCAGAATTATTATTTGCATCTAGTTCTTTTGCTAATGAGATTGGCCAGATATAATTCCCCCCCCCACTTAACAACCGCATGTTGTGATTTCCGTATAATTCCATTCCTGTTAAGGTAATCCTGCAATATTTCTTCATTATTTCTCTGGATATGATGTCAAAATTATTATTTACATTCAGTTTCTTTGCTACTGCGGCATAATAGCTAATGAGGTTGATCAGACAGAATCCTCCCCTTAATAATCCAATGTTGCGATTTCCGTATAATTCCATACCTGTTAAGATGAGCTTCAATACATCTTTCACTACTGACTCCATTATTTCCCTAGAACAGATGTCAAGCTTACGGATTATAATTGCTCACTTCACCCTTTGATCCCCGTTTGTGAATTTGCACACGTCAAATCTATAGGAACCTTACTGAATCTAAGGATGCTCTCATGTTTATGACCAAGGATTCGCTTACTTGTTTTGCTGTTTCCTTTAAATATAACTGGATCGATTCCATCTGCTCCTGCTCTATTTATTTTTAGCTTCAGCAGTTTCTCTTTCACTTTCTCAAAATCATCAAAAAAATGCTCTTGTTTATACTCCGGCACGGGCACCAGAGTTTACAATAAATCATCAATACAAACGTTAATCATATTTAGTAGTTAGGGGTTTGAACCCCGGTCCACTCAAACATCGCGTGATACTGCACTCGCGCCCCTGACCTCGGCTACGTCAGGCCTAGCTCCTAATTATAACCTGGTATACATCTGGTATTCCCATCCACTAAAAGCTTCTTCACGAGTAAATGCAAAATATTTATTTAGTTTTGGCAGTAAACAGTAGTAGTTATATCGTTCATGTCGTTATCATTAGTGGGCCAATGTTGTTCACCTTTCTTTCTAGTGTTAACATAAGCAACACATTTCTGTTACTCTTCTTTGCATTCTGAGCTAAGGACTTCTCATAATTTGCTTTAGCTTTCCCAACCTCTTTAATAAATATAAAATCTAGTATATAAACATGTAAATATAAGGCTACTGAAAAAAGTTGCCAGCGAAGTGCACGGCAACTTGCGGTTGTTTGCTTACAGACCAAAGACTGCCACCACTGGTGATGTTTTTGTTCTAGACGAATTCTGTCTCCTTTTCCTCTATCTGACGTAGGCGATGAGTGCTTCAGCTCCCAAAAATTGTTGCATTTTTTCTGAATTTTATTAACATTACTAAAGTAAAAAAACACACATTATATTATAGTATGAATTCATGTCATAAAGCATTAATCTAAATTAGGGTTTCTAAATTCCCGACATTTTTTAATCTTCGTGAACTGGAAATTGCGGTTTCCGAGAATTCTCGTGAATTTCGGAAACTTTTATGTTATTTATTAAATATTTGCTATCTTTTTGATAAGAATTTTTGTCCTTATTCTAATCATAAAATACTATACTAATGAACTGCAAAATGTGGTGTATAAGTATAAAACTAAAATTTAAGGAGAATTAGATATTAAAAAATGCGACTCATAGTTTGATGAATGTCAACAGAAAATTTTATTATATTGATACATAACATTGTTAACATTATGTATAAAATAATGTTAGCTATAGATAGTTAACATTATTTTATACATTAATTCGAAAACACTAATTTTGAGATTAGCATAAAAGAAATACTACGTTAACACTGATATGGAAACAAAACAAATAATAAGGAAAACTAATATTAGCATTTAACATTTACAATTATTTAAAAATGAAATTTTAAAAAACATAGTGCATTAATTGCTTGGTCGAAAAGCCTGGATCTTTGCTTAGTTACAAATAAGCCTGAAGTAGAAAACTTTCATTCATTTTCGGTTGAAGTAGCTCTAATAGTGCATCTAATAAAATATTTTAGATTCGGTGTCAGTATACATATCGCTTCATATAAATTCATCTCACTTACTTATTCGATTGGATTGGCTCTGCTTTTACTGTTGAAATGGATATATATCTCTTGTTAACTATGTTTTTAGATCCGCTTCTAATTCCCTGGGTTCCGAATTTTCCATTTCTTTGTTCGTATTATTTTTCTCTTTCAGACTCTCTGTTGAGTACACTTTTCTTTGAAAATTCGTTCCATTATCTATTTCTCAGATCGCATAATTTCATTTAAACTATTTGAATTGTTTAAATATCTAATAAGGGACACTTAAATACTTTTATCTCTACGTTTAAAAAGCTGCTGTTTAATCTCCTTTAAAAGCTTATTGCTTAAAATAGAAGTTTGATTTTCCAAATTACGAAACCTTCGCTACTTAGTAGATTTGCGTTATGATTACTTAAAATCCGTGCGAGTCGCACGGATTTTAAGCTATTTAATATATTTTCGGCGATTTTTGGATATCCACCCTTCCACAAATGAGCTTGAATTTATGTAAAGCAATTTTTATCGGTGTTAAAATCCTTAAAAATCTCTCACCATTCTAATAAAATGGTTATTTGCAGCTATATTTAAATAAAAGTTAAGCATTTTAAAATAAGCTACGTAGCAGTCTGTATATTACAAAAAAACCAAAAAAAAAAAAAAAAAAAAACCCTCAATTTCTCGGGAAATGCTTTAGCTTTTTCCGGGAATCGGCAACTTTAAAGTTAAGATTTTTTCCCGGGAATTCTCGGGCAGAAACCTTAATCTAAATAGAATTATATAATATATGGATAAATACATGTAATTAGCTAAGAGAGAAGTATGTTCTTATTTGAGCAAGTGGCCAGGTATGTTATGAGCTGAAGCTGTGCAGAGCCCTGAATAAGAAAAACGAGTTAATGTATTTGCGTTATATTTCAGGCGCATTAGCAAATAGTAATAATTCATGATTTATAAAGAAATAAGTCAGTCCATCGACATGAAAATTTGCTTATATATCTAGTAAAAATTCTTGGATTTACTGGGGTTTTTTTTTTTTTGGTTTATTTTATTACAAAATTGTCTCAGGAGAAGACATCAAACCACCAGAGATCAGTTAAACCCATTTTCAAGATTTTTTATTTGTAACATTAAATTAATAGACTAGAGATTGTTCTTTGTAGAATGCCAGTACAGTACTGTACTACAAAATGATAAAAAATGACTCAGTAGGAAAAAATAAACAAAATAATTTATTGTTGGGACTTACTGTTGGTAAGGTGTTGTAATTTCGTTATCATTACAAACAGACTTATGTTTAGGCTGTTAGATATTTTACGATAGTTTTCAAGGCGATCTTTTGAAGTGCTAAGCCCTTGAAGATAGAGTAATCGACTTATCGTGCGGTTTTCTTTCTGTTTTGTCGAGGGAGAATTTAATGAAAATTTCGGAACGCTGAAAAGTTTAAAATCACACCTATCTGTAGATGTAGCCGTTAAGTGCTTTTCAAGAGGTAGAAAGGCATTAAGCAGATTTCTGAGAACACTTGCAAATATACAGTTCTTTAATTTAAAGCGAAAACGTTTCCTTTTCTAAAGAGAACGGCCGGCCGTTATTTTTATTCACTGCAAGAGGCAATATACGGTAGTTTAAATCGAGGCCAACGCTAGGCCTTTCCGCTAAAGTAGGATTTGGCGTAAATTACCTATTCACCGGAAAATTTACTAAATTAATTCCAACCCACTAAGATAATTAAAACTTGCGACGATATCAAACAAATTTCTCAATACACTCATATTTACTGTTGTTTACTTCATTAATTCGTTTAATTAACTGAACTTAAAGAAAAAAGTGAGAACCATTATCTCTTGGAAAGTATAAATTAAGCTGTTTACAAAGCAAAGATATCTTTGTATTGCAGTGACATTAAAGTAATAGCCCAGTTTTTTGAAATTAAAAATTTTTAAATTTTATCTGTTTCAAATTTAACATTTAATAAGGTTATTAAATGTTAACATTAAATGTTATCATTTAATAACATTTAATGTGCGTCTGGAGAAATGCCACGGACAGAGGTCCGCCTCATGTCTCCACACCTGCATACGGCCGTTACTGGACCCTAAATAGAAACGTGATTCCTCACTAAAGATGACACATAAGAATCGTTATTGTCTAGGGGCTAGGTTGCTCTCTCCTGTGACCACTATAGGCGTTGTACGAAGAAATGGCGTCGGCTTAATATAACACAACTCCTTTGCGTTATATGATCATCAAGTAACGCTTCGCCAGTTAAGAAGACTATTGTTACAATAGTCTTCTCCATTGGTCTCCAGTCTTCTACTTATTCGAGGTAGTGCAATATCGTGTCAACTCGTTTTGAAGGTATTCACAATATGAGAGATATAATTAAAGCGATGCGAATTCCTCTACCTTGGTAGTGTACTACGTATAAAAAGGATGCGATTGCACTAACCGATATGTCAGTAACTCGTTCGTAGTCTAAGACTTTAGCCAAAAAATTTCTTTTAGTCTAAACTATTGCGCACATCAGCCATCTCTCATTGTGGAGTTATACTTCATAAACTGGGTCGTTACTGTTGCAACACCACAATTATAATTATGGGTTAATGCAATGGCATCATTTTTATGCTATGTATAAAAATGGTGCGATTGCATTAACTCATATGTGAATATTGCTTTTATTTTGTTTTATTTATCATTCAATTTTTATGTACAGTGATTAGTCTGTGGTGAATTTGATCTTATTTAGAATGCACAAATATGCTTACGTGAATAAAAGCCATTAAAATTCTTTTCACGTGGTCCAAACTTTTGTTGTAGTAGAATCTACGGAAGTTTCCCATTCATATAGCAAAGGCTTCGTTCCCCCACTAGAGCATGATTACGTCCCTATCATATAAAAGTATTGTTTCATAGATATTTATCTATTTGGAGTCAGTTTCAAATTGTGATTGAACTTGGCATGATTTAAAACACTTCATATACAAGAGACAAAATGTTTAATTACATCATCACTTCAGCAGTTCAAGTAGACCCAAATGCATTGAGTAGCATGCAGTCTTTATACCAATAATTCTCTAGGTTTTCGTGGCATTTCTCTTGTTTTGTGTTGCCTTTTTACACCCTTAATTCCACTGGTGCTTCCTCTACTGCATGGAAGTTTGCTCATATCTGCCCCATTTCTTAAAGTTCCTTAAAGTTCGACAAGTTCCTTCCTTCCAAATGTTGTCCCACTGACACAGATTAACACTCCCCCCCCCCCACCTCTCTCTCTCTCTCTCTCTCTCTCTCTCTCTCTCTCTCTCTCTCTCTCTCTCTTATTAGTGATTTTGGCAGGCATATTGTGTTAGTCTATAGTGTCAGTGTAGTGAGAAACTTACTGGATGCATAAGTTATCTGGATAAGGTATGTGATTAGTTGAAATCCAAACGACTGTTGATTGATTGATTGATTGAAATTATAATTAGAATCACCGTTCTCCCCACCCGGTGTGGGGAGGACGGCGATTCTACTAACTGTGCTACCCACGAGGGTACGCACCGGTTTATCAAAGTTGCATATCAACACACGTGTATAAACCAGTCAACAGATATTAACTTATTCATTAATAAGTACATTCTCTTGAAATATTAATGTCCTTTCCTCCTTTTATCGTGTCGATTTCAATGCAAAATTTTTTGCATTGTAATCCGTATTCGTGAAATTTTTTTAAACAACAAAAAATAGTTCAAAATGTCACAGAGGCGCGCAAAATTATTAATTTAGAAAAATAACGGAAAGGTAAATTTTCATCAGTCGTTATTGACGATCAAATTTCCACATGTACTGTGTACTGTTTTTTTTTAATACGCAGTCAAGACGGGATATTGTGTGTCATCATCTAAACAAGACTGCAGTAATAGTTAAGACACAGCATGGGTTTGTTGGGGCTTAGAAGGGAATAGGTATTCTGTGTGTTATCAGACACTCAGTCGGAAACACTGATGGATCCAATATCTTTCTATTACAGAAGATTTAGGAGAAGTCCGATTGGCCTGCCTCCCTAAAATCCACTCATGCACGTCTTCTCGATGGTAAGCCCTGTTACGTCACTTAGGTGGCAACGAACATGTAGAGTGGTTCTCTTCAAGACGCCTGGTCAACGTGAAGAGGAAAAGACCAAACCCTCCAGCATACGACAGCACGACGAAACAAATGGCTCTGTCCCCAGCGGCTTTCACTCCCCCTCTTACGGCAGCGAGAGGATCAGAGTGGAAGCAGAGGGTGCTAAGAATCTCTGGGTACGACCAGGCTGCCATGCACGGAAACTGAACTTGGCCTGTTACAACGTAAGATCGCTCATCGGTGAAGACAGGATATTAGAGCTGAAAAAGGAATTAGAAAATGTGAATTGGAATATTATCGGTTTGGCTGAAACAAGAAGAATAAATTAATCACTTATAAGTTTATCAAGTGGAAATCTGCTGTACACCAATGGAAACAGTGAAAGGAGTGAAGTTGGAGTTGGGTTTCTGGTCCATAAAGATTTAAAAAACAACATTTTGGAATTCAAAAGTACATCACCAAGGGTGTCAAGAATAATACTCAAGATTTCTAAGAGGTACAAGCTAAAGGTTATAATGATTTATGCACCAACATCGAGCCATGATGATGAAGAGGTTGAAGAAATGTACACCAAAATTGAGAGTCTTCTAGATGAGCAGAAAACCCACTATACTGTTATTATGGGGGACTTCAGCTAAGGTTGTAAAATGATAAAACAGCGCAGAAAGGGGAACTATAGGAAATTTTGGAATTGGAATTGGTGAAAGAAATGAAAGAGGTGAAAGACTTGTGAAATTTGCAGAATCTCAAGGATTGTCAGTAATGAAACCCTTTTTTCAAGGAAAGGGTAAACAGAAAGTGGACATGGAAGAGTCCAAACGGATTAGCAGAAAAACTTATTAAAATAAACCAGCCGGTTTAGGAGAAATTTTATTGATGCTAATGAAATCGACTTCATCCTCACTAACAGAAGATATATCGTGAATGATGTTACCGTCCTGAATAAGGTAAATGTTGGAATTGATCACGGAATGGAAAGATGTACACTTGATAGAGATGTAGGAAAGGAAAGGCAAAAACTGACTCGAGTAAATAATACAAAGGTTTTTGAGATAACAGAAGAGGAGAAAAAGCAGTATGTACTGGAACTTAAGAACAAGTTTGAGCTTCTGCAGACTGCTCAGGACCAAGATATCGACAAGGAATATTACAACTTTCTGAAAGTGATAAAGCCCAAGAAACCTATAGGGAAAAAGAAATCCAAAGAAGAAAAAATTAGTCAAGAAACACTTGTCATGATGAACCGAAGGCGACAAATGAAAAGCAAGAAAAACACTGACGGGAGAAAATTGAGTATACTGAGTTATGCAAAGCCATTAGAAAGAGACTCAGAGAGGACATAAGATTTAACACAAGAAAAGTAGAACAAGCATTAAGTGAAAACAAAGGATTTAAATCAGCAGCCATGGGCAGTAATACAGAAAGATAAATGATACTGAAACTGAAGAATAGCGATGGTGTACTTATAAACAGCAGAGAAGGCATAATTCAAATAGCAGAAGACTACTATAGAGAATTATACAAGGAGCAGGGGAATGATGGGGAAGATGGATCGGAAATTAGCAACACATACGACATACCCGATATTCTTCCTGATGAGGTAGAACATGCATTCAAGAAAATTAACTATATAATATCGGTGTAAATACACCATAGTTAACCCATATATTTGAGCTACGATTGTGGCGTAGAAGGCATCGTTTTAATTGTATCTCATAATGTGGTTGCCTTCACAACAAGATAGCTACTATTGAATTATTTCAAATAAATAACGCTTGTCTAGTAGAGAAGGCTACTGTTATTTATTTTCAGCGGTACCACCACCACCACCACCACCACCACCCAGACGATCGTTTCGAAGCTGTTTGTATGTATGTATGTGAATATCTACTCGATTATCCACTTGTCCCTATTAGACTTAGAAAAGCAAAAAGTAGAGGGAAAGTTATAGTAGGAGGGGAAGAGGAAACGAAACGATTCAGAAGAATGAGAGGGACAGTAACTCCTTCAACTCACACCACTCAAAAACTCATAAATTCCTCGAATAGGCAACGCTTCTCCAGTAGAGAAGACTGTTGTTACCTATTCTCGGAAACTCCGTGATTATCTGGCTCCCCTAGCGACCGTTTCAAGACTATTTGTATATGTGTGGGATAATAGCTCTACTATCCACTTGTACCTATTAGACTTAGAAAGCAAAAAAGGTAGAGGGAAAGTAATAGTAGTAGTGGAAGAGGAAAAGAAACATGTCGAAGAATGAAAGGGACAGTAACTCTTCAACTCACACCACTCAAAAACTCAAATTCCTCGAATAGGTAACGCTTCCCCAGTAGAGAAGACTGTTGTTACCTATTCTCGGAAACTCCTTGAATATCAGGCTCCCCAGACATGTTTCAAGGCTATTTGTATATGTGTGGGATAATAGCTCTACTATCCACTTGTCCCTATTAGACTTAGAAAGAAAAAAAGATAGAGGGAAAGTAATAGTAGGAGTGGAAGAGGAAAAAGAAACATGTAGAAGAATGAAAGGGACTAACTCCTTCAACTCACACCACTCAAACTCCTCGAATAGGTAACGCTTTCCCCAGTAGAGAAGACTGTTGTTACCCATTCTCGGGAACTCCGTGAACACCAAGCTCCCCAGACATGTTTTGAAAAAGGTATTGGATAAAGATGTCCGTTATCCTCAATATCCCTATTAGGCTGAGCAAAGAAAAAAGAGGTAGGAAAGTGACAGTAAGAGAAGGAGAGGAAAAAACATGCCGTCGAAGAATGAAAGGGATTTTTTTAGTTGTTATTCACCTGAATTCAAAGCTCCTTGCCCCGAATGGCCAATGTGTCCCCCTGACGGGGATATTTATTACCCAATCGGAGTCCTACATATTTCTGGCTATTTGGCCTTCATCAGTGGGTGGGTAGGCTTGCTGGTTAGACCAGACATGTTTTCCAGTTTCCAGATATTTGTATGGAAACTACCTTCAAGGATCCTATATGGATCCTGCTTTGGGATTTCCTAGCGGCCTGTATCGCTGAAAAAAAAAAAAAAAAAAAACTCCCTGTAATGAGCAGACAGGGACAGACACCCTTGTCCGCTCATATCTTTCACCTCAACCCGATTGGGCTGCTCAATCTCCCACTGACACACTCTGGGGAAGGCCCAGTCCATGTGACCACCTGGTTGGCGACCGCCTGGAGTTGGCTTGCCCTACATGGGTTCCAGGGTCATCCCCCTCTTCCACACTCCTGTTGCTTCATGCAGCCTTCAAAGCTCGGCTGCTGTTCATCTGGGAGAGAGACCAAACACCTGCAGCTGGCTTGGTCCCTTTCCTCTAATAACTAAACTAATCTGTTTGGTACATACGCTTCCCTAGCCTAGCCTCATCATTACCATCTAAGCTGCACATATATGTTGTCATCTATAAGCCGACATAAAGGTGTGGGGAAACACCATAGTTGTAGGAATCTTTGTTTACCAAGTTGTCGTAATTCTAATAGCAAAAATCTTCTTATTGCACAATGCATCGTTCGAAGGGTGCATTTTGACACTTCCTGTGCAGAGCCGCCTTCTTTTCTTTTCCTGATTTTCCAGGCCTGATATTTACCTTCATTTAGGAGGTATATCAGGATGCGTGTTGCTCTGGAAATGGGGGCCGGGAACTGTAAGAATAGTCCTTGTTCCCTGGTCAAGCGTGGTATTCCCATTGTTTTGTGTACACTAAGCCAGATGCGCTGAGTAACCGGACAAGAGAAGAATGCATGTTCCACTGTTTCACACGCCTTACAGAAAAAAACACTCAACATTCGTGTGCCCTCGAAATTTGGCTTTGTTCTTCTCCACTGGCAGGTGTCCGTGTATTATTCTCCATGCCAGGTCCTTCCGTGACTCATAACCTATATGATGGTGTAGGTTGTCCAACATCTGAGTCACATCTAGTCTCAGCCAACTGCGTGGCACCGGTACTGGCGGTGTATTCATGTCGGATAGCTTCCAGTATATTTCAGAAATCTTAAGCTTGGTTCCCATGTGCAAACCCCCTGCAAATAACTCTTGTAAGTGTTTGATTGCCAATTTGTAGAAGGGTGTTATTATTTCTACTGTTGGACCAGTGTGCTCCTCTCCTAGTAGTTTAGTAAACCTTCCCATATTGTACTTTGCTAAGGCAGCAGCTGCATGGGCTCCCCGTAGGGCAGTCCAAATGTGCTTTAACACATATGCCCACCTTAACCGTGGTACTGCATAACCTCCCTCACACTTCCTGCAGTATAGTTTCTGCTGTGTCACTTCTTGCTGTCTGCTGTTCCAAAAGAACTTAAATAATCTTCGAGTAAGCTTTTTCTGCACGCAGTAATTAAATGATGTAATTGACACAGTATTCATCAGCATCGGTATCAGAATCGTCCACATAATACACACCCTTCCGGAGAAAGATAGCATCCCCAGATTCCACTCTGACAGAGCGACCTCCCAAGAATCTAGTAATTGCCGGCACGATACTACCGGATATTTCACAAAGCGAACCCCTAGGATGGTTATAGGTGTTGTCGAGAATGTGAGGCCTGCTGGCAATTGTACTGGAGCCTCAGTTCCCCACTGTTGACATTTCGTCTTGCTTTTGTTTAGACATAGGCCGCTGGATAGGCTGAAATGACTGAAGGTTTCCAGCGCTCTTTGTAGAGAACTGCTATCCGCCAAAGTTAGGATCACGTCATCTGCATGTGCTACATATTTGCAATCAGAGTGTGCGCCAGGAAGATGAATCCCGCTAATGTTTTTAGAAATAGCTAATTGTCTTAATATGGGTTCTAATGCCAGCGAGAATAGTGCAGGGCTTAGTGGGCACCCCTGTCTAACTCCTCGTTCCTGTTCTATTTTCTCCGAGCTGTGGCCATTAATCAAAAGAGTGGTTTGTGCCCCTTTGTACAGACTGATGATGGCTGTTCTTAGCAAAGAACCCTTTCGGACCGTATGCAGCAGATTTTTAAGGTATTCATGGGAAAGCTTATCAAAGGCCTTTGCCAAATCCAGTACAGCCACCACTACACTGTATTGTTTTTGCTTGCAGTATACCTGCAAATCTTTTAGAAATGACAGAATTGCATATGTTTGATTGGGACCTATGATGTGCCCTAAATGCCTTTTGAGTCGGGCGTTTAATACTTTGGCATACAACTTATAATCTGTATTTAGTAGTGATATTGGCCTCCACTCGCCCACTTCTTTCCCCATTTTACCCTGTTTTTTGAGAAATATGGTTTGGGCTTCTATAAATTCTTTGGGGACAGCCCCTTCCGAGAAGAATTTGGAGAAAATGACGGCCAAGACTGGCCCAATTTCCTCCCAATGCCTCTTATAAAATTCCACTGTTAGCCCATCTGGACCTGGCGCTTTACCTCCTTTCATATCTTTCAATGCTGATGATAGTTCACTCAGGGAGATAGGTTGATCCTGTTCATGTCTATGAACTGCCAAGAACCCTGGTAATTCCCAGCTTTCTAGTAAACCTGGTCCTTTAAATGCTGTATACATTTCTTTGTAAGCATGTGCAAAACACTTAATGATGTCACTAGTGTTCTGATATTGGTGTGGGCCTACCTGTATTTGATGGATTAAACTGCTGTCTCTGCGTGATCTGTTGAATTGCTTAAAGAAGAAAGCAGACGACTTATCAGCTTTCTTGTAACATATACGCATCTGGATAGCTTCATTTTCTGCCTGCCTCTCTAATAGCGACAGGATTTCTTTTTGTATTTCCCTTTCCCCCAGATCATCCTGACAAGACTTTAGGAGTCTCCGAACTTCATACAGGTGTCTTAGCTGTCTCTTGCTTTCCAGGTGCTTTTCCCTTGTTAATTTTTGAAAAGCTGTTTTTATTGAATTTTTGTAGTGCACCCAGCTCCCTTCTGTCCAGTGTTTATGATTTCTCAAAAGCTGTGTTAGTCTTTTAATATCCTGCGGGTCACCTTGCAAGAGCACCGGTTTTAACCTCCAGGGGCCCTTCCCCTGTTCTACAGTTAGGCTTAGTGGAAAGTCCATTATAACTAATTTGTGATCTGGTCCCGAAATGTTAATATGTCTTACCCGATTTATTTTATCTGCTATCTTGCTTGGGACATAGAACCGGTCAATGCGGGTCCCTACCGTTCCCCTAGACCAGGTTGCTCCGTGACTTATGGGATATTTCTTTCTCCATATATCTATCAGGTCGTGTTTTAAGCTCAAGCTGTTGAGCTCCAAGGAGCCCTCTGTGCCAGTTGTTGGATCCCCCGTACCTGTCTTATCTTTAACTGGGTCTAACACGCAATTCCAGTCTCCTCCTAGTATAATCAATCGGGCCCCCACCATAAAAAGATGTAAACTACTAAATATCCGCCTCCGCTCTGGAGCGATGTTTGGTGCATATACATTCATCAGTCTTATTGTATGCGACCCTATTCTCCAGTCAATGCAGACTATTCTCCCTTCTATGTCCCTTTGAAGATTGCAGAATTTTCCTATGACCGGTGGTAAGACTATGATGCCTACCCCCTTGGAATTGCTTGAGCCAAAACTCCAGAAGCTTAGACATTTGTATCTGTTCTGGAATTTTCGCACTTGGACACTGTTAAAAAAATGACTTTCTTGGATGAATAAAATTTTTACCCCTAGTAACAACATGCTTCTCCATACATGATGCTGAGCATGCCCTTGAGCAAAACCCCTTATGTTCCAAGTACCTATGATTACCATGTAGAAATCTGATCTATTGTGTCAGGGATACGCTTAGAGCATACAAGGTTCTGCCTAACTCTTGCTCATGTCCTAATAACCATGAGATTCGGGAATTGCTTAGCTGCTGCACTACTCCCAGTACCGTCTGTCCTGCTAAGTTTCCAAAAAATATGTCTCTCCACATGAATTGGATGTTGTTTACTTTACCTCCTTGAGCATGCTCTACCACTATTCTCGGCTTTCCTAGCCGCTGTGCCCATTCTTCTAATTTAACAGTTAATGTTTCCGATCCTACTGGCACGTATTTTTTTAAATGCTCCACCCCCAGTAATTTGTCACTACCCTCGCCTAATGTCCCTTCTGCTTCGGAGTCATCTGAACTTAGTTCATTCAGATCTTGTATTGTGTCCTTTTCTTTTTCCTCTTTCTTTTTCCTTCTACCTCTAGACTTTCTTCGTCTTTGTTGTCCCCCCTCTTCATACCTCTTGCTATTTCCACTATTTCCATTGAAGTGGGGGTATCTTGACTTATGTCTATAACCCCTTTTTCTTCCCCTGTTCCTGTAATTAGATTCACTGGTTCAGCTGACAGTATCTTTTTTATGACTCCCTGTGGCCTTAAAATGACCATATTTCCCTTTTCCGAATTTTCTTCGCCTACTTTTTCTTCCCCTCCTCTGATGGCATCTGCATATGATCTAATTGAGCAGCTTCCCGCTTTGTGGCTTGTCTCCCCACATTTGTTGCATGCTTTGGGGCAGTCACTGCTGATATGCCCCAGTTCTTTGCAATTGAAACAACGCCCATTTGTACAATTCGCGCCTAAATGATCCAGGCTGCCACATTTTAAGCACCTCTTCTCTACCCCTCTGTAATTCAGAAGTAGTCGATTTCCCATTACATAGATGATGTTTGGAACTGGTTTTC
Source organism: Mastigoproctus giganteus (assembly GCF_048544385.1). Taxonomy (NCBI): domain Eukaryota; kingdom Metazoa; phylum Arthropoda; class Arachnida; order Uropygi; family Thelyphonidae; genus Mastigoproctus; species Mastigoproctus giganteus. The sequence continues at coordinate 230,860,280 of NC_143581.1, forward strand.
TCATTTCCATTGTTACTTTTCCCGTATACAGCTCTGGAAAGCCCTCCCACGCGTGCATTTCTATTCTCGAGACTTTTCCATATGCTTCTATTGAAGTTTTTAGATATGTGTTCGGCATTTCAATTGGGTAACGCTCTATGGTGATATATTTCCTGATACTACCCACCAAATGGGGGTGTATCACTTGGTTTTCAAAAGGGAAGCCCCTCAGCAATGTGTCTCTTGTCACGCAGTCTTTACAAACTACCTAGTATTTCCTCAAGGGTAGGAGGGTGAACCCCTGTAATCTAGATAAATTTACGCTTTTCGCTAAACCCTCAATTACTTGTCTCGGTTCATACTCTGCATCCAGAGTGAATTCCAAGGTCCTCTCACGTATATAGACGGAGCAATATGGCCTTAGTTGCTAATGCTCCTAAAAACCAAATAACAAACACGTATATAGAAACTCATTTTGTAGAGAGAGAGAAAAAAAAAAAAAAAAAGTAACAATTGTCGTGCCCGCAGGCACTAATCCCACCCTGGAAACTTTCGCAGGGTCAGCAAAAAAAACAACTTAATCTAAGAACTTACGATCTGGAAGAACCTTGAAGCAGCACAACCTCGTCAGGTGATTATACGAAAGAAGAACGTTATATCCGGCCTATGGTCAGTGGGTGGGCAGGTACCCTGGTAATACAACAAGCTATCTCAGTTGCGAAGTTATATCCACATTATGAGAGATGCCAAAAGGGTGTGGTGGTAATGTATTTGGAAAATTAAATGCACTAGGCGTAATACTTATGGGTTTTGATAATTAACTATATAATATCGGTGTAAATACACCATAGTTAACCCATATATTTGAGCTACGATTGTAGCGTAGAAGGCATCGTTTTAATTGTATCTCATAATGTGGTTGCCTTCACAACGAGATAGCTACTATTGAATTACTTCAAATAAATAACGCTTCTCTAGTAGAGAAGGCTACTGTTATTTATTTTCAGCAGTACCACCACCCAGACGATCGTTTCGAAGCTGTTTGGCTTCGTCATAATTTTCCAAATTCAAGAAAATGTAGAATTAGAAAGCCCCGGGGGAAGATGAAGTTACTGTAGAGTTGTTAAAATTGGGAGGAAGAAACATAACACCAAAACTGGCAAGGCTCTTCACAAAGTGCGTTAGAAAAGGTGTGATGCCTACGGAGTGGAATTATGCAATCATAGTTTTGCTGCATAAGAAAGGAGATCAATCAGAAATTAGAAATTATAGAACAATTAGCTTGTTATCCCACATCTACTAGTTGTTCACAAGGGTCGTTACTAACAGATTAGAAAGAATACTTGATGAGAATCAACCGAAAGAGCAAGCTGGCTTTAGGACAGGATTCTCAACTATGGATCACCTTCACGTAATATCACAGCTAATGGAGAAAGCATATGAATATAAAACACCATTATGCCTGGCATTTGTGGATTATGAAAAGGCATTTGACTCCATACAGCATAAGGCAATGTTTCGGGCACTGGAAAGACAAGGCATAGATACCCCATATATTATGATATTTGAAGAAAATATATGAGAGTGCTACCTCCTTTATTAGACTAGACAAAGACAGTAGGAAATTTAAAATTGGGAAAGGAGTTCGACAAGGAAACAATATCTCGGAAGCTGTTTACTGCTGCCCTTGAGGAAGCTTTCAGAAGATTAGACTGGTCGCAGAAAGGAGTCAATGTGAACAGAGAGTACCTAAACCATTTACGATTTGCAGTTGACATTGTGGTCATAAGCCACGATCCCAAAGAATTAGAGGAAAATCTTAATCAGTTATGCACAGTTAGTAAGGAAACTAACTGTGCAACTAACTGTGTAATGATGAAATTAACTGTGTAATGATGAACAAGTATGCCACAGAAAGGAACATAATTATTGAAGGAACAGTAATTGAAAAGGTGGAGTCATATACTTATCTGGGACAAGTTATTAGTTGTAATAATAATAAATGGCTGGAAGTCAAGAGAAGAATAAATTTTGGATGGATAGCATTCAGGAAATATAGTCACATACTGAAGAGCAATATCTCAATTTGTCTGAAACGTAAAATAATGAATAATGAATGAATGAATAAAATAAGTATACTCCCCACCATGACTTATGGAAGTGAAACTTGGACACTCACCAAAAGAATGCAATGGAAGCTGAGAACTACACAGCGAAGAATGGAACGAATTATATTGGGAATCAGACTGTTAGATAAGAAGAGAAACACATGGACATGGATAGGCAGCAAACTCAAGTAAAGGACACATTTATCAAATGGTTTTCGGCAGGACATATAGCTCGAAAACATGATGACAGATGGACTAAGAAAATAACAGAATGGTACCCAAGAGGAGCTAGAAGAAAACCTGTGGAAGACAACGGCGGAGATGGATAGATGCAATTCATGAGTTTGCTTGCACCTTCACGATGGTGGGACTGTTAGTAATCCTGGGTATAACCTTGATGCACAAGTACATTGTGGGTGACCATCCAGGTGTGAACCAACGTAAGCAGGGGTCGAGGTGTGGCGCCCACACCACATGGAGGAACGCTGCCCCTCTGTGTTACCAGGCAGTACTAGGTGGTAGATGACTCTCATCAACCGGTGAAATACCACCACTTTGCTTATTGGAGGCTTGAAGTGGTGGAACCCATGTTTAGTCTCTAGAGCTAAGTTCCGGCCAACCCTTCCGTATCTCTTCCATCATGCAGTATGATTGATGATTTTTGAGGTTATGATGAACATCGTGGCGAGATCCAATATTCCTTACATTTCGAGGGTACAGCTCTAAAACGGTGTTCGCACGCCGGCCGCTAGATGGTGCACCGGACCAAACCTATTGGTAACTCTCTAGGAGGCTTCCGGATCAGCTAGTGTATAATCTTGCTACCTCTATTCTGCCAGATAGTGACAGGAGGGAGTACGAGTAGTGTGTATGCGGGGAGCATTGTCGAGGCCACGTTATGTCAAGGATCTGGGTATATTCTTACCACATGTACGCCATATCCAAAAATTTCATTACTTCATACAGCATGTCCCACCCACTTTTTCTTACTATTGAATACACCATGAATTGTCAAAATAATAGAGCAAGCTTATCTGCGAAAAGATCTAAACCTCCCATGGACTTCCTAATTCATTTCACAAATATACGTGGTCTCAATTCCAATCTCAACGATGTCCATTTCCACTTGCAGTCTTCCAAACCCCATGTACTTTTTCTGACTGAATCTCAGTTATCAGTTGATTCAACTACTGCTCATCTCAGATGTCCAAATTATTTGCTGTATGATTCCTTTCGCCTCAAAGGTGGTACTTGTGCATATGTCCGTTCTGATATTCCCTGTCAGAGACTTGGCAATTCGGAATCTCCTCTGTTTGATCTTCTCTGGCTTAAAATCTCTCTACCTCATTGTGTCAAATTCATCTGTTGTCTCTACCGTTCTCCCAACTCCACTAATCACTTGGAGCTCTTTGACTTCCTCTCTTTGCAACTTGACTTTCTCTAGTCCAGCATTCCTAACAGTGAGGTGATTTTCCTTGGTGATTTTAATGTTCACAACTCCACCTGGCTTCCGTTTTCTAGTCACACCGACCCAGCAGGTCGAGATGCTGAGGCCTTTGCAATTACTAATGACCTAGCACAGATTGTTCATTTACCTACAAGAATACCGGACAATCCTAATCATACAGCCAATACGCTTGATCTTTTTCTCACAAACAACCCTTCTAAGTACAAGGTTGAAGTGAGAGGTCCTTTAGGCACTTCAGATCACAACTTGGTGATTGTCTCTTCTCCAATGAAACCTTTATCTCATGGCTATTCCCAACCTCGTATTGTTTGGCATTACAAGAATGCAAAATCGGATGACCTGCGAGACTTCTTTTCTTCTTTTCCTTGGTCTGATTACTGTTTCAAAACTTCTGATGTCAACGTTTGCTCAGATCGTGTGAGTGAAATTATTCTTGCAGGAATGGAATCCTTTATCCCACACTCCACTTTAAAATCTCGTCCTTTATCTAAACCTTGGTTTTCCAATAAATGTGCTAAGGCTGTCCAAGAGAAGAATGTTGCATATCGTAATTGGCTTGTTTCTAATTCTTCAGTTTCATTTTCTGCCTACACCAAAGCTCGCAACAATTGTAAAGAAGTTATTAATCAGTCCAAACTAGAGTTTGAACAGGCTAAGAGTAGAAAACTTGCTTCTTGCCCTAATGGTAGCCGAGCATTCTGGTCTCTTGCCAAAGCTATTGGCCGGAACTTTTGCCCATCTCTGCTCCCACCTCTGTCCAAACCAGATGGTTCTGTTGTCACTTCAGCCAAAGATAAAGCTGACCTGCTAGCATCCCATTTTTCTTCGAGCTCATGTATTAATGATCTTGGTAAAACACCTCCCACCATTCCTAACACGCTCCATTCAATGCCTCCTGTGGTCTTCCGTCAAAAGGATATCAGAAGGATTTTGATGAATCTTGATGCTAAGAAAGCTCCAGGTCCTGATGGTATTTCTCCACTTGTTCTCAAAACCTGTGCTCCTGAACTTACTCCTATTCTTTGCCGCCTTTTTTCACTTTCTTATTCCAAAGGTGTTTTTCCTTCTGCTTGGAAATTTGCTCATATCCAGCCAGTTCCTAAAAAGGGTGACAAATCCCTCCCATCCAATTATCGTCCCATTGCAATTACTTCTACTCTTTCTAATGTAATGGAGGAATCAATTAACCGCCAACTCTTAAACTACCTAGAAACCTTCCGTCTGATCAACGATCGCCAGTATGGATTCCGTCAGTGTCGATCCACTGGTGATATTCTGGCTTATGTTACCCATTTATGGACTAATTCAATGGAAAGGATCGGTGAAACACAAGTAGTTGCTCTTGACATCTCAAAGGCTTTTGATCGGTTTGGCATAAAGGTCTTCTAAACAAGCTTCCATCTTATGGTTTGCCAACTGTTTTTAGTAATTGGTTATCCAGTTTTCTCTCTGATCGCTCACTGAGGGTGATGGTAGATGGCTCTCTGTCTTCTAACTTCTCCACTAATGCCGGTGTCCCCCAAGGTTCAGTTCTTTCCCCCCACTCTTTTCCTCTTGTATATCAATGACCTTCTTCCATTGACTGGAAATCCTATCCATAGTTTTGCCGATGATAGCACATTGCATTCAACTTTCCATTTTGAGAAACCTTGTCCTGCTCAATCAGCTTCAACTTCTCGAAAATCTGCTGCCAGTTCATTAAATGCCGATCTTCAGGTAATTCTCCAGTGGGGCAAAGACAACTTAGTTGATTTCAACCCTTCTAAAACTCAGTCTTGTCTTATATCTCGCAAAAAGGATTCTTCTGCTCCTATGCTTATCTTTAGTGACACTCCGATTTCTAGGCAAAATGATATATGTCTTTTGGGGATTACCCTGACTTCTAATCTCCCTTGGTACAAGCACATTACAAATATTGCTTCCTCTGCAACTAAAAAACTTGGTTTTCTCTTTCGCTCTCGGCGTTACCTTTCTTCCAAACAGCTGCTCACTCTGTATAAATCGCAAATCCGCCCTGCCATGGAATAGTGTTCCCACAACTGGGGTGGTGCCCCCAAAACCTCTCTCAGGCTTCTTGATTCCATTCAGAAGAGGGCAGTTAGGTTAATTAATGATTCATCTCTAACAGAGTCTTTCCACTCGCTTTCTCATAGACGCACTGTTTCTACTGCATGCCTCTTCTACAGATACTTCTATGGGCACTGTTCTTCTGAATTGGCTTCTATAATTCCCGCTCTCTCTTTCAAAACAGACCGAACACGTGCCACCACCAGCCAACATCCATTTACTGTCCAACCTCAAACCCACAGAACCAACTTTTCATCTTCCTCATTTATTCATTCAACTGCCGTTTACTGGAACAACCTTCCTTCATACGTATTTCCTGAAAATTACAATCTGCAGAAGTTCAAGTCCAATATCAACAAATATGTTCTTTTGTCTTCTCAACCTCCAGCCCAAGCTCGGTACTAAGTACTATAGGTTCTAATATTCTAATACCTCTGGTGTTTGGGTTTTCATAAAAAAAAAAAAAAAAAAAAAGTAAATGGATGGCCATTGCACAAAACAGAAGGAACTGGAAAGTTGCTGGAGAGACCTTCATCCTGCAGTGGATTGAAAATGGCTGATGATGATGGGTTTGTTAAAGGGAGGTCTTGTCTGACCAATAAAAATATTATATTTTGTGCAAAAAATATTATATTTTGATATCATATACTTGGATTCAGGAAAGCTTTTGATACTGTTGCACATGGAAGCCTACTGTACACATTGGAGCGGTATGGCATTAAGGGTAAATTACTACAATGGGTAAAGGGAGGGTTGAGTGGGAGACGACAGAGTGGTAACAATGGACACTGCTCTTCGCGGACGAATGTTATTAGTGGAGCTCTCCAGGGTTCGGTGCTGGATCCATTGTTGTTTTGTGTATTCATCAGTGATATTGATGAAGGTATATCACGCTTAATGTCCAATTTACAGATGGTACAAAGGTTGGCAGGGTTGTTAATGACAGTAATGACAGTATGCTAGTCCAACTGGATCTAGATAAGTTGGGCAAATGGACTGAGAAGTGGCAAGAAGTTTAACATTGACAAATGCTTGTTTGTTTGTTTGTTTGTTTTAGAGTTTTATGGCGCATTAGCATCTAAGGCTATAATGCGCCATTGATAAATGCAAAGTACTGCATATGGGTAGCAATAACCCAAGGGAAACGTACCAACTGTGTGGTACTGCACTCAGGGAAGTGGAAAGTGAAAACGACCTGCGGCTAATTGTGCAGTCAGATGATAAGTCCGCTGAGCTGTGCAGACGGGCTGCCAAGGCAGGTAATGGAGACTTGTCAATGATATTCTGGGACAACTGTGCTTGGAGGATCCTAGTAGCACGTCTACGAGCAGTTCCCCAGCTATGTCCTCTGCAAAGACGCTTTCATCTGTTGGACCGGTTTTCTTCCTCGGCAGATGCTATCTGGAGTCCAGGACTTGAGATAGGCAAAATGTTCACACACATGCTTTAAAATATGTTTTACTTTAGTCTCGCATTAATTTGAAGCGGTACAGAACAGTGCACAGGTTTTGACAACAAGTGGGATTGTTCCGAAGTAATTCGGAAGACGCCAGGAGATATTGAGTCTCCTGTGGTGTTCCGTGCTGGGATGGTAAGAGGAGGTTTACCAAGATCATCAATAAAAGAAAAGTAGGATCCTAGAAGTTTGGCTTTATCTTTTGCTGGGGATGCAAGAGAACAGTTAATCCACATTACGAACCTCTTTAAAAAGTTAGTTTCTGTTCTCACTCTTATGCTCTTCCAAAAAGCCTTTCTTGTACACAAATGTTACGATACTTTGTGAAGTTCATTTTTAATAACAGGTGTTGCTGTGTTATGCAATATTTATGTGTTTGTGTTTTTTTTGTTTTTAAATTTTGGCAGGTGCTATTTATTTTTTTATTATTTATTAATTTTTTTTTTTTTGTTAGTTGATGGCGCTTCGGCTTCTGTAGCCATAATGCACCTCCCAAAGTTTTTGCATTTTCTACTCTGATCCAAGCTCGAGGTGGGATTCGAACCCGCGACCTTTGGGTTGCTAGGGAGGCACTTTACCCACCCGGCTGCCCGGTCGGCGGCAGATGTTAAATGTAGCTTTATTTAGACACGTTTTAGTTTTTTTTAATGGAGTTCTAAGGTGTACGTACAAGCCGTATTAAGTTAACTTCGGTTTTCGTTAAAGGACAACAGCATGTAATAAAATGGAACGCATGGATTCGGTTCGAACCGGAAAATAACTTTTTCGAGAAAGAGTTTGAGGAACTCGGCTTCCCTTCTTTAACATCTGCCTGCCTTGTTACCTATATGCACGAAGGCAGAATTCTGAAGAATGGTGAGACACTTTAGAGAAATGCTGGTGCAAGAAAATTCTTGTTCTGGATTGAGAAAAGCATTTGGATGGATGCTTAATCTCAAACACCAGTCCGCTGTTCACTGTTAAAATAAATATGCTGTTTAAAAATAACAATTTATTTATATATTTTTTCAGTGATCTTTACACCACTATGCGGACCATAATTTATAGGTAAGTTTCGGTCAGTTAACAGTTAGCTTTATTAAAATTAAAATTGAATTTAATTTTAAAAAATTAATTTTATTTTTTATTGCATCGCAGTAATCAACTAATATCTTGGGCACTAGAGTATGTAGCCAAAACTGTTCTTCATTCTAGTTCGGTGTTCTCAGTTAACATTCATTTAACCGTATTTTTATCTCCCGGCGGTAGCAAAAACAAATGAAAATCAACCAAAGAATATTTATTATTTCAAATATCTCTGGTCATATACACAGCTTTTCACCACGAGAATGCTTGGGGGGAAAAATACGAATAGTAGTAAAACTTACATTTAATAAATAAATTAATTAATGTATTTATTAATTAATTTCTTGTTTTTAAAAAGGTGAGGTGAATAAAAAAACATTCTATCATGAAAATCCTCCTTTTGAAAACACGCCCATTTTAATTACCACTAGAAAAACTCTTGTTATAAAAACGTAAAACGTAGTGAATGCCATAATTTTTCACAAGAACTTTGTCATTTGACTGCGGAAGATATTTTAACTTCTGAGCCCACTTCATATTTGTTTCGTAATAAGCCTTTATTAAAAGTGCAAAGCATTTTTTTAATAAAGGCTTATAACTGATTTTTAACGGAAGAAATTGTTAGCTTTTAACTGAAGAAATATAGTTAATGTATACAATGCTTTGTTTTATTGCATCTTTATTGTATCGAACCAAAACAGTTTTTATTTTCTACAGGATGTTTACAGGCGCATCAGCGACTTAAGTCATATTAAGCCGTATATATTATGTGTATAAATTGCGTGTGTTCTGTGGTCGATTTGCCTGTTTGCTGGACGAAAAATCTGAGTTTCCGGGTGAAAAAAAATCATGCTACTCTCGCCTGAGATCGGCGAACTCAGCCCAATAAAAATTCCTCAAGTCATTGACGGAATTCGAACTCTGGGCTTTTCTATCCGATTTTGGGGCAGAAAGGCAATTCCACCAACTACCCGCCCGGGGGGGGGGGGGTTCATTAGTAAAACTACCGAATTTGTGCTTAAACAAATCAGGAAATTTTGTAATCTGAAGAACCCATAAACTCTTGACACAGGTTCTGTTTATTAATTGCATGTATATTATATTTTGAAATTAGGCACGTATAAACAATTGCTTAGAAAACAGTCTATGCTACAATAGTCATGCCGTTTTTTAATTAAAAAATAGCCCCAAACTGATATGTTTCGACCATCATTATTTTATTTATTTATTATTATTATTTTCTGGGGACAATTTAGGAATATGTTGACTGGTGTCTGTGTATGGTTATTGTGGGCAGTGCCTCCTGCAAATTTTAAAATATGTCCCGAATTTCTTAAATAAAATATCACACTTTAAACGTTCTTTGTTTATACAGTATATTCTTTACTTTCAGTATTGGTATTAGCCAAATGGTGCAAGCAAACCGGAGACTAGCAAAAAAAAAAAAAAAAAAAAAAACAAACCATAATAAAATAAATAAATATAAAATAAAATAGAATAAACTACTTTATCTGACTCACTCCTAACCTATGTAACTTATCCTGATGATTTTTAATTTTTCCAAATTAGCTGTGAATCACTCGTGGAGGCAACTGTTTTTTCAGTAAATTATTAATGACTTTCTGGCTTAAAGAAATTCCTGTAGTTCGATTTAAACACTCTTTCTGTCGTAACTTGAATTTATGTGCCCCTAATTCCTGAATCATTTGTAACAGTAAAAATTCCATCTTCATCTATTTTACTTTCTCCTTTCAGTGTACTATACATCTCAAGGTGCGTAGCTCACATATTCAGTCTTCCCTCATATGGGCGTCGTTTTGTCGATCGGATCAGCATCGTTACCTATGTTTCTACTCTTTCAAGAAATTCAATTTTTTTTAAGTTATTCTGAGTTGCTGTTCTCCAGATGTTGGATTGAATGAAGACTAAGACTTGCATTTTGCTTCATTAAAACATAGCTGTGGACAGTTTTTGACCGTCCCTCAAGTCTGATTCTTCTTGAAGAAGCTCTGCTTGTCGCTGATCTTTAACTACTCTGGTGATTTTGGAATCAATATTTATGATCTTGTTTAAATTCAGGGTAACAACTTTGGTAACTTGTAGCAATTTTTCAAAATCAAATTCTCCGTCACAAATATGTTGAGGGCGATTGAAGCTAGGTTACAGACTGCAACCTCAGCAAGTTAAAGCCCAGGCTCTCTGGTTTGCCATATTGGAAGTTCAGACTGAAACCGAGACACCATATATGCTATATAAAGATGACTGTAACCGCAAATTTAATCAGAAGAATTTAGGCACTATCAAATGCAGCAATTTATGCACTGAAATAGTTGAATATAGTTCTCATGGTGAGGTTGCAGTCTGTAACCTAGCTTCAATCGCCCTCAACAGATTTGTAAAAGATGGAGAATTTGATTTTGAAAAATTGTGACAAGTTACCAAAGTTGTTATTTTGGAATCATTTGCAAATTTAAGGTATTTCTCGGGTGGCTCAAATATGATAGTTTTTATTTTATTTTATTTTATTTTTCAATTACAGAGAGAGAGAGAGAGAGAGAGAGAGAGAGAGAGAGAGAGAGAGAGGACTTCACGCGTAGCACAGTTGTTATAATCATCGTCGTCCCTACACCCGGTGGAAAAGACTCGGATTTGAATCCCGAGTCTTTTCCCGTTATGGCGGAAGGAACTTGTATGGGATTTTTTTCCCCTTCCATTAGTCGGTCTTCATTGAGATGGTCCGTCACATGCGAGGATAGCACAGTTGTTCCTCCCCCCCCCAAAAAAAAACCCTCTTGTTTTTCGTCCAGAAAAACAGGCAAAGCCACCAAAGAACCCACAGAATTTACATAATACACACCGGTAGGTGAGGTAATTCTCGTGTGGCCGTAATAGAATAGTTTTTTTTTTAAGTTTATTATAGAGAGAAATACACCGATGAGCCAAAAGATGATTTAAACAAAAAATGTTAAATATTATGTTGGGATGAGAGTACTTTTATAGTTTGAGTAATAGACTTATTTTTAGAACATCAGAAATTAAAAAAAAAAAAAAAAAAATTGAAGGGCTAATCCCCTTCTACCAAAAATACATCTCTAAACTTCTATCCTCAATAAATTCTCACAGACTCACTGTCTGAAACAATGCATTCAGAGAGAGATTTCAGAGAACAACTTAGGCTACAATGTGTCTTGCATATCTTCTATCCTCAATCAATTCTCCCAGACTCAGACTGTCTGAAACAATGCATTTAGAGAACAACTTAGGCTACAATGTGTCTTGCATATCGAGTTCAAATGGCTTATGTGAAAAATGAATTGGTTCGAATTCTGTTGAGGACAGGACAAATTATTAAAAACCTTTTCAATTGAAGCTATAGTGTGATGATCTTGGGGTGAACAAACAGGGGTTTTCCTCCAAGTTATTCTGGGTTTTTTATTATTGTTGTTGTTATTTGGTTTTTAGGAGCATTAGCAACTAAGGCCATATTGCTCCGGTGCGGTGGTCATTCCCTGACCTTTCCGCATCCTCCCTGTTTGGTGGTCACGGGCTCGAACACCGGCCTAATCAAGAAGTGTGTGCTTTGAACTGCTGCTCCTGCCCATCTGGCTGCGGAGGCACTTGGGTTTTTATGCCATACCATAATATTCAACTCAGCCTATTGATACACAATACATAATTTTATAAAATATAACGTATCCTCCTTTATATGTACACTGAGTAATCACTGAATTATGTGTCCACCCTTATGAAAACTGAATGCAACCTGTTGACCACGTGAGGTACGACAGTACGGAGTTAGTCGACCTACGTAGCATAGATAAGGTGTCAGTGGTTCAGTAGGTAGCAAAATTCCGAGCGTGATGGGTAAAAGGAAGGATTTATCAGACTTTGATAAAGGACAGATTGTGGATGCTCCACGAGCTGGTGCGTCCATTTCTCAAACGGCTGAACTGATGTGGTGTTCGAGAGCTGCCGTAGTTAAAGTGTACCAGGACTGGCGTCAAAATGATCAAACAACGACCCGACGGCAAAACTACAAAGGTCAGCGAAAGGTTGATGTTAGAGGTGAGCGCCGGGTCCAACGACTCGTACAGGCGAATGGGCGCAGCACTGTTGAAGAGTTGACTATCCAATACAACATGGGCCAACCCGGAACAATATCTGCCATGACCATGCTTCGCACGCTCGCACGTATGGGCTATACCAGCACCCCTACGGCATCCTCTCCTAACCAAGGTTTATCGGCGTAAAAGACTCACCTGGTGCAAAGAGCATGAAAGTTGGACGTTAGAAAACTGGAAGAAGGTGTGCTGGTCGGATGAGTCATGTTATTTGCTCCACATCGTGGATGGTCGTGTATGGATTTCGCGTCAACAACATGAGGCTCTTCATCCATCATGTATGGTATTAAAAGTGGAGGCGGTTGTATGGTGTGGGGCATGTTTCACTTGCAGGAACTTTGATCCCCTGGTGCATGTGGAACAACTTATCAGTGGTCTTCGCTATCGTCAACTGCTTGCTGACTGTGTACACCCCGCTATGTTATATTTTTTTCTGAATGGCGATGGTGTCTTCCAAAATGACAATGCGCCGAGCCATCGGGCACTTGTTGTGCAGGAATGATTTGAGGAACACAGTTCTGACTTTCAGCCTATCGATTGGGCTCCTAACTCCCACAGATATTAATCCCATAGAGCACTTGTGGGACAGTATGGAAAGGCATATCAGGCGTCTGGATACACCAATCACCTCCATACCTGCATTGCTGACCGCATTACACACAGCTTGGTTGGCCCTAACTCCCGAACGCTTCCGTTCCGACATCTTGTTGAATCAATGCCACGTCGGATAGCTGCTGTACTGAGCGCAAAAGGAAGGCCTATGAAGTATTAGGTAGGCAGTCATAATTCAGTGACCACTCATTGTAGGTATTAATACAATTACATTATAGAGACACTTCAAAATTTTAAAATGTTAGCTGTACTGTATGTGGCCATTACATTGCACATTTGGCACCTACTTAGACTGCTGATTTAGCAGACACAAATTTGCCAACTAGACCATGGAGATTTAGATGCACTGAGGTTAAAAAAAAAGAAAAAAAAGAAAGAAAGTAATACAGCACCTATTCTAGTTGGTATTTTCACCTTTGCTCATAGCTTGTTTTAATCAGCATCTTGTCATAAAATATTTTCTTCTGAAAGTTAGAGATAATCAAATAACTATATAATTAATGATTACCATTTTATTAATGTGCTTTATACTTAGAAATAGAATAAATCATAATGTATAACAATGTAACGAAGTGCTAAGATTAATTAATTTTCTTGAACAGACCTCGATAAACACTACTTAATTAAAAAAAACCAAAAAAAAAAAAAAAACAGAAGATTTGAAAAAAATACATACATACGCACTTGGCTCTTTAATCTCAAATCTATGGCTAATAAATGTCACTTTATGCTTGGAACTTTCATTACTGAGGTGCTGTTTTTTTTGTAACTCGATGCCTGTTCGTATAGTTCATTTTGTTTGCTTTCCACTGTACCTGTTAGATCATGTTTTGGCTCATCGGTGTAGATGTTTTTATATATCTTATATTAAGTCACTTGCTCTGTCATCAAATCTATCGATCGCTTTTTCAATCACTTCTAATAGAGAGAGAAGGCTGAAAATTTGTATACAGGCAACTCTCGGCTTATGAACGAGTTCCGTTCCAAGACGTTGTTCGTTAAAAATTTTGTTCAGTATGTGTCTTGCATTCCTGAGCTTTTATTATACGTATCGTATAAATTAGCACCCATTTTAAAGCATCAAAACCATGTACTAAACATCGAATGGTCTCTACGATACGTTTTATTATAATGTTTTTTTTGCGTTATGGTTTATCGTATACAATACATAACGTAAAATAAAATAAAGAATAAAAAAAAAACAAGATATCGTACTTGTTAATTTTAATTAAAAACATAGTTACAAAATAGAAATAAAGAAAATGAGTACTAACATAATATATATACTGTACATACGTATTCAACTTTAATTCGTCAGTATCTTGTTCAGAGTTATATATTTTCCGCATAAGTGACACTAGGTGCAGATGAGGTAGATGGAAGGACGTCTGATAATGAAGAAACAGCTGGAATTTGCACTTTTTTAAAATATGTTTTTATAGAAGATTGAACAGTTAGATTCTTAGTAACGAATGGGCCTGGTGTACTGGGGTCCATGGTTGAAAGAACAAATATAGACACGTACGATTATAACCCAGTTTAATGTAAAATATACTAACAGGCATTAGCTTTCGAGACTGGCGAAAGAGACACGCCAGTCTCGAAAGGTACTGCCTGTTAGTATATTTTACATTAAACTGGGTTATAATCATACGTGTCTATATTAGTTAGATTCTTTCTTTTTTTCTTCAAAAATCTCACTGTAGCACGCTAGACAGTCATAAACGCCTCTTTTCACTTTTGCAATTCTTTCCATATTTGCGTCTTCTTCTTCAATGATTGCCAACCCCTCAGAAATTGATTTAAAAGCTGCAGCCATTTTCTGCCTTATAAAAGTTCTGGGAGGCTGTGGAATATCAGGTTCTTCTGTTACTTCAGAATTTAGGTGCGTCTCTATTTCAGTTATTTCATCGGTTTTTAATTCCCTAAAATGCGAGTCTAAAAGCTCTCTCACGTCAGTCACATCAAGGTCGAGGTCCATTTTATTGCCCAGTTCAACAATTTCCTGATAATTATTGTAATAAATAATTTTTTTAAAAGTTTATTTATTTAAATCTCACAATTATGTTCACTATACGTTTGGCATTTCGTTTTATAAGGAACTCTTATCTATTGGCGACTTTAAGAAATTTTGAATGATTGGGACGTTCGTTATAGCGAATGTTCGTAAACCGAGAGTTGCCTGTATTCCTAATTCACGTGATCAATGCATTCTATCAAAATTTGGGCTAAATCTATCAAGCAGTGCACCGTGCAGCCATTGCATGTCATATATCGGCTATCTGGATTTATACCTAACCCGGATTTCGGACCTTTCCCCACTTCTTATCTCGTTAGATTTTGTAAACAATCTCCTTTGACGTAATAATGTTTACTGACGTAATAATTTGAACTGATCGATCGCATGGTCCACTGTGCAGCTATTACATGCCTCATATCAGCTACCTGCTTTACATGGATGTATGCATATACTTGCAATACAAACATATAAAGCTTGCAAGACTTTATCGCCTATTCTTGCATTTTGTAAAAATTTTTTGGTGGGGAAAAACTTTTCACATAAATTTTCAATCGTACTTTATTTATAAATATGTATGAAAATTTTTATTCATAAAAAATAAAAAAAAATAATAAAATAAAAATAATATTAAAAAAAACAAGTTTTTCAAAAATATACCTTAATTCCGATAAAATATATGGTGTGGCCTTTACCCTTTTTTAAAATGAGGCATTTTATGTTGCAGGGCCACATGTTGCAGGCCAAACCGTATATTTTATCGGAATAATTAAAGTATGTTTTTGAAAAACTTTGTTTTTTATATTTTTTTTTAGTGTGAGTTCTGTGAGTTATTGTTTCTTGAAATATAACAAATTATTCCATCATGATTGACATTATAATCTATCCAACCTTGTTGGTTTTTTTTTTCTTCTTTGTTTTCACAGATGCATTAGTTTTTTTATGATTTTGATATTCCGTGCTTTTAAAAATTCTGTTGTTTGTTTTATATAGTTTCTCTCTATAACTCCGTAACCATGGATTTTGTGTATAGTTTGATGAACTGTGTGTACATTTTAACAGCAGTGCATTAAACTAGAGATAAAGCGGATTGTTCGAATCTCAAAGAGGATTGAATGAGAACAAATTTACATATTTGATGCAAATAAAGAATCTTACAGTAGAAAAAAATAATAAAACATGACTGACGTGTAGCAGAACACTGGATATTATTTTTAAATTGTGTAGGCAGGTACGGTATAAAACATGAAGGATGGCATAAAATGCTTAATACTGTAATAATAAACGCCGAATTACACTGGCACAGTGTAGTGACAGCTGCTAATGTGCCGGTAAACCGCTAAACAAACCAGGAGATTACGGGCAGCCTGGTTCATCTCCAAGTGGTGGTGGCGGGCAACGTAGGGTCCCACTAGGGGCCCTGCGGCCAAGCAGCCAGAGACACAACAACAGAACAAAACATAATACTGCATAAACTAGATACTACACTTTTTTTCTGCCTTTTACAGTACTTCTGCATTCCATCACAGAGTACATATGGCGCAGATGTGGGAACCCACCGGTGTCGCCTGACCCTAAATACTATGCCACTTTAACAAAATTTGGGGCTCCCCAGAAGTGTCTTAGGTAGAGTGTGGACCCTTGCGCGCCTCCTCGTGGCTACGGTTGGGAATCAGGGGGCAGGGCACAGCAGGTCCCTCCCTGGTTGCGAAGTCGACAGGGCCGACCGGGCTAGCCGAGTGGGTAAAGTACCTGCCCGGCAACCCAAAGGTAAAAGTAAAGTAAAGTGTGTTCGTGTCAAACGGCACCAGGGGTTTCCCCCATCTCCGCGTAGTTTTCTTTGTGGGTGTAACAGATCACTGTTAAGGCCAGAGATTTAAAAGTGTATGGGATTTGGAAGTATTGTGTTGTGTATCGTTGTTCCTCTGGCCATTTAGCCGCTAGACCCCTGCTGGGGCCCAACGTTGCCCACACTCAGCCCCGTGGAGGCAGACCAGGTACACCCAGCATAATTATTTACTCTGGCAGGCCCTGCCACCTAATTTCCTGAAATTTCAGTGGCTAGGGCCTAAAAAAAAAAAATAAATAAAAATAGTAATAATAAATAAAATAAAATAAATAAAAATAATAATAATAACGCGATTTTAAGGGGTGGTTCGCTAATGAGGTTAAGTTTCGGAATTGATGCACGATTTGGCTGTTATAATTTGGAAGTTTAAGTTTTTGTCGTGTGGGGCGTACACTGTGATGTATAGAGAGAGAGAGTGGGGGGAAAGACTGAAGACTGGAGGGGAAAGACAGAAGTATGAGGCCAATAGGGTAGACGACCCCAGATATCAGTGTGGCATGCCCATGCCGCACCAGGAGAAGTAAACGGGGGAGACGGGGGAGGGGACGGTCCCGGCCCCTCCCACCGCTAGGATATGGAGAGAAAGTGGGCCAGACTAGGTGTCCAACCCAGATCGCCAAAAGGCGAGGCAACAGCGTAGCTGCAGTCACAGTCATGGTTTTTGGATATTCAGTTCAGTGTCGCTTCAGGTAGGTCACAGTCTTGGTTCAGTCTCACTTGTCTCGTGTTCATCTTATGGGATCAGGAAGAGGAGTGATGACTCTGGTCAGTTTGTAGTACTGCTTTGATGTCAATTCAGGTAGTCATATTCGTTGAGAGCATCAGTCCTGGCCATTTGCACCAGGTCATGAATGGAGAGTTATCTTTGTTGGTAATTTCTTCTGATCGGTTGTAGTCATGCGGTATGTTCATGCTGTAGTCTCCTCCTTGGTTAGTTTCAATGGAGTTCTTCTATTCAGATGTTTCCATATTGTTGCGGATAGCGATTTCTGTTCTCCTTCTGTTAAAGATGTCCTGGGCGTAGCGGCTGAACGCGGTGTACTCGTCTTCCGAATCCAGGAGGTGATGCTCATTGTCTTTTGGTACAAATTTTATACTGGTGATGAGTACTGATCTTTGTTCCTCATAGCATTCACATTTGTGCATGATATGTTGCCACGTCTCCATATTGCCACAGGTGCAAGTTGGGTCCTCGGTCAGTCCGAATGAATTCAGTTTTGCGTTAAAGGGCCCATGGCCCGTCAGGAGGAAGGTGGTGTTCAGTCCTGGGTAGAACCATTTGGGGGCTTTTGGATAGGTCTTGTCTACGTAGGGTATAAATTTCCGTGTGACTTCACCCTTGGTCGTCTCTTGCCATCTCCTCTGCCAAGTTTTTTTCAGGTGTTCCATGATTTTCTGTTTTTCCATTCGGTGGTTGTTTGTAGGGTCCAGTGTAAAAGTGTCAAACGTGGTCGGTGTTCCCTTTGCCAGGTAGAACATCAACCCACATCTCGCCACCTCCAGGTCCAGAGGGAGAGTTCCCGCCAGGACCTGCAACGCACAGGTACTCACCGTGTTACACGCCCTGGTGATGGTGAGGAGTATTTTTCGCTGTATTGTATCGAGGATTCTTTTATTTACTGCAGTTCTTGCTTTGACGTACCATATTGGGGCTCCATAAGTAATTGCTGGGACGAAAATTGCTTTATAGTAGAGGGATAATGTTCTTTTGTTTAGTCCCCCCCAAAGGTCGCGGGTTCGATTCCCGCCTCGGGCTTGGATCAAAGTACTGCAAAAAAAAAACCTTGGGAGGTGCAATATGGCCACAGAAGCCGATGCGCCAACAACTACCAAATCAAAAAAAAAAAAAAAAAAAGAAGTCGACAGGTACTGGCACTCAACATAACAAAACACAAACTTACACACACTTGCCAGGCTTGGCTTTTTGCCTTTTCAGATGTTACAGTGGTATATAGAGGAACCCTGGAAACTGCAATTAATCAAACACACCTTGACACCTTATTTACTCTAATCAAGTCTTATTCTTCTGTTCCAGGGATTGCTTTCTTCTTTCATCCCTTTGCTTTCTGTCAACTTTCCTTCCTTCCTACTCCCATACTTCTCCCTCTAAATCCCATTCCCTTTCCTTCAACACCTTGGGGCTCTCAGGCATGTCTGATAGCCCCAGTAAGAGTCTCAGCTAGAAGTGGACCCTGGATGCGAAGTCGCCAGGTGCTGGCGACTTCACATTCAACTTAGCAACACACATTTGGTCCTTGAGGTTGTCACAGACATTCTCTCAGATATGCCAGACAAGCTGTACTTGCTAACTGAGAGTCTAAAACACTGATGGAACTGATATTCGGGTGACATTCAAGTCAGGTGGATCCAATTTCGGCAAAGTCCGGACGGTCTGCGACAGCCAAATCCTCTGCTTGCACCTTCACGATGGTGGGACTGTTAGCAACCCTGGGTATAACTTACATGCACATGCACACTGTGGGCGACCACCCAGGTGTGAATCAATGTAAGCATGGGTCGAGTTGTGGCGTCCACACCACATGGAGGAATGCCACCCCTCTGTGTTACCAGGCAATAGTAGGGGTAGATGACTCTCATCAACCGTAGAAATATCACAATTTTACTTATTGGAGGCTTGAAGTGGTGAAACCAATGTTTAGTTTCCAGAGCTAAGTTCCGGTCAACCCTTCCCCATCTTTTCCATCATGCAGTATGACTGATGACTTTTGAGGTTATGATGAACATCATGGCGAGATCCAATCTTCCTTACATTTCGAGGGTACAGCCCTAAAACGGTATTTGCAGGCCGGCAGCTAGTTAGTACACCAGACAGAACCTATTGGTAACTCTTTAGGAGGCTTCCGGATCAGCTAGTGTATAATCTTGCTACCTTTACTCTGCCAGATAATGACTGGAGGGAGTCCGAGTAGTATGTATGCGAGGGGCATTGTCGAGGCCACGTTATGTCAAGCATCTGGGTAGATTTTTACCATGTGTACGCCATATCCAAAAATTTCATTACTTCATAGAGCATATCCCCCCACTTTTTCTTCCTATAGAATACACCATGAATTGTCAAACTAATAGAGTAAGCTTATCTTCGAAAAGATCTAAACCTCCCAAACACTACTTAGTTCATTTCACAAATATGAGTGGTTTCAATTCTAATCTCAAAGATGTCCATTTCCACTTGCAGTCTGCCAAATCTCATGTACTTTTTCTGACAGAATCTCAGTTATCGGTTGATTCGACCACTGCTCATCTCAGTTGCCCAAATTATTCGCTGTGTGAGTCCTTTCGCCTCAAACGTGGTACTTGTCCATATGTCCGTTCGGATATTCCCTGTCAGAGACTTGGTAATTTGGAATCTCCTCGTTTTGATCTTCTCTGGCTTAAAATCTCTCTAACTCATTGTGTCAAATTCATCTGTTGTCTCTACCGTTCTCACAACTCCACTAATCACTTGGATCTCTTTGACTTCCTCTCTTTGCAACTTGACTTTCTCCAGTCCAACTTTCCTAACAGTGGGTTAATTTTCCTTGGTCATTTTAATGTTCACAACTCCACCTGGCTTCCGTTTTCTAGTCACACCGACACGGGTGGTCGAGATGCTGAGGCTTTTGCAATTACTAATTACGTCGCACAGATTGTTCATTTACCTACAAGAATACCGGACAATTCTAACCATACAGCCAACACGCTTGATCTTTTTCTCACAAACAACCCTTCTAAGTACATGGTGGAAGTGAGTGGTCCTTTAGACACCTCGGATCACAACCTGGTGATTGTCTCTTCTCCAATGGAGCCTTTATCTCATGGCTATTCCCAACCTCGTATTGTTTGGCATTACAAGAATTCAAAATGAGATGACCTGCGAGATTTCTTTTCTTCTTTTCCTTGGTCCGATTACTGTTTCAAAACTTGTGATGTCAACGTTTGCTCAGATCGTGTCAGTGAAATTATTCTGGTAGCAATGGAATCCTTTATCCAACACTCCACTTTAAAATCTCGTCCTTTATCTAAACCTTGGTTTTCCAATAAATGTGCTAAGGCTGTTCAAGAGAAGAACGTTACATATCGTAATTGACTCGTTTCTAATTGTTCAGTTTCATTTTCTGCCTACATCAAAGCTCACAACAATTGTAAAGCAGTTATTAATCAGTCCAAACTATATTTTGAACAGGTTAAAGGTAGAAAAGTTGCTTCATGCCGTAATGGTAGGCAAGCATTCTGGTCTCTTGCCAAAGCTATTGGCCGCAACTTTTGCCCTTCTCTGCTCCCACCTCTGTCAACACCAGATGGATCTGTTGTCACGTCAGCCAAAGATAAAGCTGACCTGCTAGCAGCCCATTTTTCTTCCAACTCCTGTATCAATGATCTTGGTAAAACACCTCCCAACAATTCCAAACACACTCCATTCAATGCCTCCTGTGGTCTTCCGTCAAAAGGATGTCAGAAGGATTTTGACGAATCTTGATACTAAGAAAGCTCCAGGTCCCGATGGTATTTCTCCACTTGTTCTCAAAACCTGTGCTCCTGAACCTACTCCTGTTTTTTGCCGCCTTTTTCATTTTCTTATTACAAAGTGTTTTTCCTTCTGCTTGGAAATTTGCCCACATCCAGCGAGTTCCTAAAAAGGGTCACAAATCCCTCCTCATCAAATTATCGTCCCATTGCAATTAATTGTACTCTTTCTGAAGTAATGGTGAAATCAATTAACGGCCAACTCTTAAACTAGCTAGAAACCTTCCGTCTGATCAATGATCGTCACTGTGGAATCCGTTAATGTCGATCCACTGGTGATATTCTGGCCTATGTTACCGATTTAGGCACAAATTCAATTGAAAAGTTCGGGGAAACACAAGCAGTTGCTCTAGACATCCCAAAGGCTTTCGATCGTGTGTGGCATAAAGGTCCCCCTAAACAAGCTTCCATCTTATGGTTTGCCAACTGTTTTTTTGCAATTGGTTATCCAGTTGTCTCTCTGATCGCTCACTGAGGGTGATGGTAGATGGCTCTCTGTTTTCTAACTTTTCCAGTAATGCTGGTGTCTCCCAAGGTTCAGTTCTTTCCCCCTCTGTTTTCCTCTTGTATATTAATGACCTTCTTCCATTTACTGGAAATCCTGTCCATAGTTTTGCCGATGATGGCACGTTGCATTCCACTTTCCATTTTGAGAAACCTTGCCCTGCTCAATCAACTTCAACTTCTCGAATATCCGCTACCAATTCCTTAAATGCCGATCTCCAGGTAATTCTCCAGTGTGGCAAAGAGAACTTAGTTGATTTCAATCCTTTTAAAACTCAGTCTTGTCGTATATCTCGCAAAAAAGGATTCTTCTACTCCTATACTTATCTTTGGTGACATTCCAATTTCTAGGCAAAATGATATACGTATCTCTTTTGGGGATTACCCTGACTTCTAATCCTCTTGGCACAAGCTCATTACAAATATTGCTTCCTCTGCATCTAAAAAACTTGGTTTTCTCTTTCGCTCTCGGTGTTACTTTTCTTCCAAACAGCTGTTCACTCTACAAATCGCAAATCCGGTCTACCATGGAACATTGTTCCCACATCTGGGTAGGTGCCCCCAAAATCTCTCTCAGACTTCTAGATTCTATTCAGAAGAGGCAGTTAGGTTAATTAATGACTCCTCTCTAATAGAGTCTCTCCACTCGCTATCTCATTGATGTTCTGTTTCTGCTGCATGCCTTTTCTACGGATACTTCCATGGGCACTGTTCTTCTGAATTGGCTTCTATAATTCCCGCTCTATCTTTCAAAACAGTCCGAATACGTGCTGCCACAAGCCAACATTGATTTACTGTCTAGTTTCAAACTCAGAGAACGAACTTTTCATCTTCCTTGTTTATTCATTCAACTGCCATTTTCTGGAACAACCTTCCTTCATACGTATTTCCTGAAAATTACAGTCTACAGAAGTTCAAGTATAATGATAACAAATATCTTCTTTCGTCTTTTCAACCTCCAACCCAAGCACGGTACTAAGTACTATAGGTTCTAATACCTCTGGTGTTTGGGTTTTCATAAAAAAAAAAAAAAAAAAATACACACCTACATACATTCACTTGTCAGCCTTAGCCTTTTGCCTTTTGAGATGCTACAGCGGCATATAGGAGAAACCGTCGAGACCGCCGAAAAAAAAAAAAAACACACACCTTGATCTTCTTTCCCATGGGGGACAGCACCATTTGCTCCACTGTCTTCCTCTGGAGATTGTGTCCGACTTTTCGAATAGAACCTTCTGCCTAAAGCCTGAAGGGGAGTGACTTTATCCTGTGCTGCACTCAATGCAGTATGATTATCATTTCTCTTCGACATCATCATCCATCTATGGAGGTGTACCTATCTAACTTCGAATTATGTCCAGTGGTAGTGCTAGTTCTTAGAAGTGACACCAGTTGACTCCACTATCTGTCAGCCGTCACATCGCCCTTGGGGAGGTTGGTCCGCTGAAGCGATTTTCACGATGGTTATTATTATTATTACTACTACTGCTACTACATAGGCTTTAGCCAGCGTTTTGCATGCGGATTACCATATATTCCTCAAGAGTAAGGTGACCAAATCTTTAGTATTCCAATGCGGGACATTGATTTTACAATTTCCCCCTCCCCAAGAACAATATACACATATTTTTTAAACTTTTTATTTATAAAAAATTTACATACAATATATAAATTAAATACATACACTACATAGAATTTGTTTTTGTTGTCCAAAATTACAATTAGCATGCGAAAACTGCAGCCAATGAACAATTAATCTAACCTTCTTACCACAAATGAAAGATGTGAGTTGATGTAGTCATGTGAGATCATGTGGTTAGCCAGCACCATCTATAAGACAAAAGATGTCGCAAGTAAGGCTTACAATCCTGGGATCTCGAATACCGGGATCTTCGCCATTTTTTTCCAGTATTGAAATACCGGTATTGATACAAAATATACCGGTTTTTCGGTACTAATTAAAAAAAAAATTGTTTTTAATTTAATCACATAAAGATTATAAAATCTTCTTTATGTGATTATGAGGCATTATCTCTACTAGCAAATGTTCGATAAATCATCGATAGGACACCATGCAATATTGCAATCTGTCCACAATTCTCGGAAAACTGCATGTCTGACCGTATCGTACCTCCCAAGTCCCGTTCCTCCACTACTGACTTCAGTTCAACTCCACCAAGTGCATAAGTTATTTTGAGGTTGCTGTTCCCCAGGTGTAAGACCTTGCATTTGACTGAATTAAAGCATAGCTTCCACATTTCTGACCATTCCGGAAGTCTATCTAGGTCACTCTGAAGGTCACTGTGCTTGGCGGCGATCATTAACTACTCTACTGATCTTTACATCATCTGCAAGTTTAGACATCACACCCTAGATCCCTTCATAAATGTCATTTAAGATAATCAAAAACAACAGTGGTCCCAATACTGATCCTTGGGGAACCCTACTTCTTACATTAACCCAATCTGAGGAATAATCATTTATCACAATCCCCTGCCTGGTGCTCTTAAGCCATCGTGCTATCCATCTAAGGATTTTCCCCATGATTCCAGCCTGCTCCAACTTATAAAGTAACCACTCATGTGGGACTGAGTCAAATGCTTTGCTGAAATCCAAATAAAGAATGTCGAAATTATTCCCTAAATCCAGTTCACGAGTGACCTGTCAAAATGGCTAACCGGATTTGTTAAACGTGATTTTCTCTTTACAAAACATGCTGTGTATCCTACAGAATTCAATTTCCATATAAATAATCCTGAATTCCACCCTTGATCATTGCCTCCATGATTTTCACTACTACTGAAGTTAGACTGGCCGGTCGGTAATTTCCCGTTACACTCTTAGAACCGCCTTTATGTTCCAGTTTACACCAATCCAATGGAATCTCTCCTGTCCAGTGATGCTCTCATAACTAGCCTTAATGGTTCAATGCACTCACTTGCCGCCTACTTTAAGATTATAGAGTATATGCCATCAACCTCAGGAGCCTTACTCGCCTGTAGGCACGAAAGTTCCCGTTAAATAATCATTTGAAATTTCAACATCATTAATTACATTTTTTAACTTCACTTCCATAATATCTCATTGACACAAAGGGGTTTTTTTATGTAAATATCGATGCAAAGTAACTGTTGAGTTCATCTGCAACTTCAGCTATGTTATCTAATACTGTCCCACGTCCATTACATAAGGGTCCAATCTGATTTGTCCTTCTGTTCTTTGAATTTACATATGTGAAGAATTCCTTAACTGGATTCTTTGCTCTCTTCTTTATTCCTTATCCCCACTCTTTGCTCTCTCCCAGACCCAGTAAAGATACTATAGTGAAAATTATACTTCGCTTAATAAAAGGTCTTTCTCCTTCAGAAAATGATGAACATAATTCAACCATGGAAGACCAACATGGAACAGAACATCAGTGTTCCGCAAATTCTTTCCAAAATAAGAAATTGCCTGACTCCTATGAGATTTTAAAAGATGAACTTGAGTCGAAAATTAATGAAATACTTTTAACTATTTTTGCTAAAAAAAGTTCAAAACCTAGAAAATATGGACTGAGATCGTCTACGATTATCTTAGTACCAGAATAGAATCCGATAGGGCGTTTTCTGCCTCTAATCAAATACTGTATGTATCAAATTTAGATCCATTCTAAACGATCATACTATTGATTGCTTATGTTTAAGAACTCACTTTATTCGGACAGGTAGTGTGGATGCTTAAACATAACTAAACTTTGCAGTAACAATATATATTTTTTTGTATTTAGAATAACTGCAATTTAATGATTTTTTTCGGAATGTTTATTATTGCAATAAAAGTTTATTTAAAACATGAATTCAAGTAATTACAGTACTTGTTTTTTTCCTTTATTGCACCTAATTGTCATCAAAATTTATTGAGAAAAACGTTTTATTTTTGGAATACCGGTATTAATACTGGTATCCAAGTTTCATAAATTAAAAATACCGAAATACCGGTATTGTAAGCCCTAGTCGCAAGGATGCAGAATAAAAAAAAAAAAAAAAAAAATGTAACCCGTGATTTATGATATAAGCATGGAGGCTACATGTCCAATCCCGGACATTTTCCGGGACAGTTTGCAAAACGACTTAAATTTGAGACAGTCTCGCATAATCCGGAACGTCTGGTCACTTTACTCAAGAGTAATAAGAAACTTGTGAAAGTCGTACGAAAGTCATTATGTGAACCATGGTTGTAGCAAAATTCTTTAAAAGATCATTTTGCAAAGCTGATTTTCTAAAGAATGTTGCATTTAAAGTCTAGTCTAGTGTATTGAATTGTACAGTCCTTGTTTAATTTTTCTTCCGATTAATACCACATAAGTCGTTATCGTAACCGTTTAACAAATGGAATACAAGTTAATCCTTTAATGACGTAATATCTGCGTCTGAGTTCGCTCGAAACAACGATGGATTTCGTTTGTTGAATGCTAATTTTTCTTAGCCGTAAACATGCAGTGCCGGCCACATAACTTGCATCACTGTAAATTTTCTCCCAGAACAAGCATTACAATTGATATAATTGCCCCTGTAGCCTCAAAATTGTTATACACTAATGAAAAAATGTATTGTTATGCATTTTACTGATAAGAATATAAATTAATGAAAAAACTAATTAGACGTATTTATTTACAAATAATCAAATATATACACTACAGCGCATATGACGCCTTTTCATTATGAGCCATGTTTTAAATTAATCAGCATAAGCTGTAATAAGGTGGGAAAAAATACACCAGCAGCAAACAAACACGGTTGTGATATTATTCAGTCTTCTACAATAGATATTAGTACTGTATTTTCTTGGCACACCACGAGCTTAAATTACCACCTTGCATCTGTCTGGCATGGAATGTCATATTCTTGATATAATCGCTGCTTAGTTGGGTAAGCATGAATAATGGTTTCTTGTTTGATGGCTTTTAGGAGAAATTTTCTGCCGTATAACACTCCAACAGTTTCAGTCGGGTTCAGATCGGCACTATTTCCTAGCCATGAGATATGGATCGGATATTGCAGCCTTGCATGAACTTCTGCACCTAAAAGAAAAAAAGAAAAGATAAATAGTTTGTGTTAGAAACAAATTAAAAATATCGTATTAAAAATTGTATTAAATGATAATGTGATGTACTAATCTTACGTGCAGTGTTGCAAGGTGCATAGTCATGTTGGATAAGACAATTTTCTGTTTCTTGATGACTGGCAGAAGAGTCTCCCTTAAAATTTTTGTGTAGTAATAGTCACCATTTAATAGTACAATTTACAAAATGTGCTCTGCCCACTTCTTTGCTGCTCGTTAAAAAAAAAAAAAAAAAAAAGGTAAACAGCCATTATCAACTCACTGCAGGATAGAAGCCTCCTCAACAATTCATGTTGAGGGAAATGGACCGTAATCTGCAACGCTGGTCCAGTGTGGGTTGGCATATCGACCGTATTTAGCAGTCAGGAGCTTGAACCCCGCTCTACTCAAGGAGCGTGTGCTTCTACATTCCCGCTCGTGACCACTCGGCTACAGTATGCATCCCTAAATCATCTGGCCAAATGGAAACTTTACTGTTGATTGAATACAGGCTGGGTGATAATTTTGGTTAGATCTATGCCGAATGTAGCATTTACCATCTGATCCGTGGAGGTCAAATATGAATTCATCAGAGAATATTACAGATTCCTATTTCATCACATATATTGCAAGCATGGTCTTTGGTCCACGTTATTCGTTTCTTCCTCATGGTTGTCAATTAGGGCTTCTTACGAGGTCGATATGCTTTCAGACCATTCATCGCAAGTCTTAGTCGGGCGGTTCTGTCACTTGCATTTACCCCAATATGGTCATTTCTATATGGATTTTAGGTCTGTGAAACTAACGTTATGATCAAGAGCTCATAGACGCTTCGAGAGACTGTCCTGTGCTCAAGTTCTTTTCTGTTTCAGTCCGGTTTCAGATTTTCTTTTGTCATCTCTGGTCTCAAGTTTCTTTTTAAGTGTTACCTTGAAACAATAGACTGGTTACAGCCAACTTTTGCAGCTAATATATCGAATAGATATTTGTTATTTGGTTTTTAGGAGTATTAGCAACTAAGGCCATATTGCTCCGGGATATGCGGTGGTCATTCCCTGACCTTTCCACATCCTCCGTATTTGGTGGTCACGGGCTCGAACCCCGGTCTAATCAAGAAGCGTGTGCTACGCACTGCTGCTCCTGCCCACCTGGCTACGGAGGCGCCTATCGACTAGAAAAGCCTTCCCTATCAAGAGAAATAATTAGGCTTTTCTTGGAGTTAAATGAGTGCGTTCCATACCGCTGCTGAAGATAAAGTGAAGACGGATAGCAGCAGGTGGATGCTTTTAGATGATGTAATACCACTCTTAGAGTTGTATTACAGGATGGCTATTGTATCCCACTAGTTTTTCAGGATAATGTAATAGTCCTTGAGATGATATAATTTTCGTTATAAGGGAGTAATAAAGGAAATATTAAACTTTAAGAGGGTAATGCAATTTATATGGCCTCAACTGTATTTCAATTTCTTTTATGTCTGTTTGATCCAGCTTTGTCTGTCCATCTTTTCAACAAACATAGACATGTCCAAGTTTCGTGGGACTAACCTCAAATGGCTTACTGCAAAAGTATTCAGTTTTAATTCAAATTGGATTCGTATGTAGTCTAAATTTATTCGTAATTAGTTATTTACGAATTTAATAAAAAAAATAATAAGAAAAGTTTGAGAATTTACTGTTAGTAGCACGTATAAATTTTCATACTGATGGTGATAAGGTATTAAGGCCTAAAGATACACGGAAGACTTTTGCCTGCATCAGCCAATATATATAATATTGATTAAAATAATAGGATTTAATCACATTACTGAACGACTAAGCAAGCAAGAAAAAGTATTAAATATTTAGCTGGGTTATGGATCCGGGGCACTACTAGTTGTAGTAGAAATACCCGGAAACCATAATGAAATATAGACAAATATTTATTTTCAGTATATTGGGTAGGAGTGCGGACCTGTCAATTGTAATCACCATGGAAAAATTGAGAATGCCAGCAAGTTAAAAGCAGATAACCTGAAATTAAATTAGATTAACATAATGATAATAATGATGGTACCTAAAGTAGTGGGTCTTACGGCTTTAACTACTTCTTCAAAGGGTCGGCAGCCAAAACCGTAGGAGCCACCGCAATAAGCAGGGTCTCTGTTTCTGTTATGATATATACGTGCGAAACGTATACATCATAACCGACCTGACAGAGACCAAAAGGAAGGAATAAAATTCAAACATAAATAAAAAATACATAAGTATAAAATAGAGCTAAAAAGCTAAAATAATGCTAATTAAATCGAGTTAAAGGAAAAAAGAATGAAAGTTTGAATTAAAAAAGAAGGCAAAATACAGTATGAAATTTAAACAAAGTATATAAGTGAAGGAGGGGCTGTTTATATAATTGTTCTTACTCTTCGCACAACCAGAAGGTACTGATCCAGCTACCCTTTAAGTTTCCAGGCTGCCAGCCTTGACCACCTCGGGAGGCAGTTATTCCAGTAATCGATAAAAATATTATGTTTAAATTTCATACTGTATTTTGCCTTCTTTTTGAATTAAAACGTTCATTCATTTTTGCTTTAACTAGATTTAATTGGCATTATGTTAGCTTTTTAGCTCTGTTTTATATTTATTTTGTTTATGTTTAAATTTTATTCCTTCTCTTTGGTCTCTATCGGGTCGGCTATGATGTATACGTTTCGCACGTTTACATCATAACAGAAACAGAGACCCTGCTTATTGCGGTGGCTCCTACGGTTTTGGCTGCCGACCCTTTTAAGAAGTAGTTAAAGCCCTAGGACCCACTACTTTAGGTACCATCGTTATTATCATTATTATTTTTATTAATCTAATTTAATTTCAGGTTATCTGCTTTTACCTTGCCGGCATTCTCAATTTTTCCATGGTGTTTACAATTGACAGGTCAGCACCCCTACCCAATACACTGAAAATAAACACTTGTCCGTATATATATATATATATATATATATATATATATATATATGATAAAATAACAGTAGAAAATTAAGTTATTAATAAACAGAATATTAACGCTATTCCCATTCCTGTAAGGTAACCATCTAATTTCACTTTTAACTTAGCCAGACTAACTGTTTCATGTTAGTAGGCAGCCCCCTCTACATATGTGAAGTTTATGAGATTCAGTCTTCTGCTATTCCCTGAGATTTATTTATTTAGTGTGATGTGAGCAATACACGAAGGAACCAGTTTTTTCCTGCTTCCTTCGTGTATCGTGGCCGTGAAATCCAACCGTAACCGGAGGTGCGGCACCATCGTGATATCCAAACCCTAGGCGGGATTCGAACCCGCGACCTTTGGGTTGCCAGGCAGGCACTTAACCCACCTGGCTAGCCCGGTCGGCATTCCCTGAGATATTTATATCTCAGGGAATAACAAATCTACGTTTATATTTGTGTCTACTGGTTTTTGTTTTATCCGCAGAGAGTGATTTTCCTCATTCATTGAATTCAACCCTTTCAGCGCCTTACATACTTAGTCAGCTCTCCCTTTAGATGTTTGGTTGTCAAACTTTTCAGTCCGTACTTAAATTTACGTATTTGATGCAAATAAAGAATCTTGCAGTAGAAAAATAAAGTAAAATATGACTGACATGTAGCAGAACATTGGATATCATTTTTAAATTGTGTAGGCAGGTACGGTATTGTTATAAAACGTGAAGGTGTGGCCTAAAATGCTTAATAATAATAAACGCCGTGGCGCATTACAGTGACATGTGGGGGTGGGATCGCCTTTATTGTGGGGGTGTTGTGGGTATTATTGTTCTTCTTGATTGCCCTAATTTTCTTTATATTTTAATTATTATAATTTATCCCCTTTTTTATATGTATGTCCCCGTAGTCCAATCCTCCCACTTTAGCATCTGACTTGTTTGTTCTCAGAAGATTACCAGACCCAAAGGGGACCCCAATTATTTTAGGTATTTTTCTACCGGATTGGCTGAGTTTCGGAATGACAGACTCCAACACATGAATGTAAAATAAAACAATGTTTATTAACATATCATACAGAAATTAGCAATAGCAATTATTCAAACTATATTTAGCTGGTGACTTGTTATTTCATTAACCTTTATATGTGTAAATATCTTGTTCAAACTCAATTGTTTCATCATCAGATATTCTACTCTAATACACATTATTATTCATTATGTCATGGTGTCTCTTCATGTTCTTTACAGGGACTTCAATAGGTCGTGTCATACACTTTACATAGATTCTTCCCACTCTTCTTATGAACAGTCTGTATAATAAACCAACAACTACCAGCCAATGAACTGGCTCACAAAAACTTTCAGAGTTCGTGTCTCAATTTGTAAGAAAATTGCATTTATTCAATCAGACACCCTTTCTGCAATCAGGTCAACAGGAATTATTAATCAATTCAATTTAACATTACCCTTCTGAACAGTTAACCCTCTATACCTTTATATATATATCACTTATTAATTAGCCCCTACTCAAAATCAGAAATACTCTCCACAAATCAACTCATAATAAATTGAAATTTCAACCTTCAATTTCATACATATTATAAAAACCTTTCCCAACTTTAAACAATTCTTAGTTATCTATTATACCCTCTCCTTCCAGCAAGCATTAATATGAGGAGCTTCACTTCAGATTATAGGCTACGTCCGTCTTAAATACCTAACACTTTTATTCATATATTCATTACTTAAACCTCCCTCCTTAACTATATATATTTATTTCTCCTAAAGTCCTCTCCTTAATAAATTAAGTACACCTATGTCGGTAAACTCTCTAGCACTTACGTGTTTGGCCTGGAACTTTCCTCCCTGCTCGGCTTCCTTTCATATCGGTCATTCAGGTACTGGAATGCGGGGGCGCTCATTTGGGGATCTCGGTGATTTATGGTGTTTCCCTACCGGATACTGCACGGCTGGGATCAATCAGTGTTGCATACTCTTTACAGGTCAGCATTTCTTCTTCCGTGGATAGAGGGGTTTTCGAGTAGGTCAATGGTTCGACCACTCATTCGACTGGCTTTGCCTATATAATTCTCAGGGTGTGATTCTTCCTTCTTCCTCACTACGGCTTCCATGTTTACAGGTGAACATTCCTACTGGCTGTCGGGATATGCAGAATTTCTATCACTGCTTCCATCTACCTCAGGTCTGCAGCTATCACCCAAATTAGACTACTGCTCTGCTTAGTATCGTTCTCCAACTTCTTCAAATCATCCTCCAGACCGCTCCGAAAACTTCTTCCGACTCCTCCGAAAACTTCTTCCGAATGCCACGAAAACTTTTTCAGAATACCACGAAAACCTTTTCAGAATCTCCCTCTCAAAATTCCCTCTATTTTCTTCCTGGCCAATAGGAGATCTGCACATCCTTTTTCCTGTGTTCTCATTTGTCTCCTCTCCTCTTCCGTGGGCGGGTCTTCTTTATTCTTTGTGCCCCAACTTCCGTGGACCTCGAACATACCAGAACAATCCAGAAAGAGAAGCGGAAGTTCAGGTCAACTGAGAAGCGTCACAGCTCCTCCCGTGACCTCACGCGCGCGCACCTGGTGACGTCGCCTACCTCTAATGGCGTTTCACCGTGAAATTTATAAAAGGGCCAGCTTAAGCACTCTTGGCCCTTACTATGGTGCATCTGCCTCTGTCTTAATGGGGATTTGTCATGGTATATTACTTTCACTGACTCGTCAAAGAACTTCTATACAAACAAGCTACTACTAAACAGAGAGTGACTGGAAGGTATTTTTGAATTCCAGTGTTTCTTAATCCATGTTGTTTGTACCAGAAAACCACTATTCGTACTACAGTTAAATTCTCATAATATTTAACCATTTTTATTAATTAATGTAAGGACGGGTCCTTACAGACAGCTACCAATGCGCCGCTAAACCGTTAACATAGAGATTACACTAATTTTCTTCCAGGAATTTGTTTCCTGTTTCCCTCTTATATTTAGATAGTGCATTAAGAATTGATTATCCGAAATAGCCTCCGTCCCAATAGTTTTAGATAACTGGGATCCTATATGAAACCTGTTATTATATACTTTTATACAGTATTGTGCGCTGTAAACTATTGTTTATATAGACAGTACATTTCCCATAGGTTTTCGTAATGGCTATAAATGTCAAGTGTTGTATTTTCACATTTAGTGCTCTGTGATGTGGATTCTCGTTTGTAATGTTCTGATGTGAAACATTTATCTGTTGTTTAAGGTGTGCCGCCCCCCCAATAGTTTTAGATAACTGGAATCCTATATGAAACCTATTATTATATGCTTTTATACAGTATTGTGCGCTGTAAACTATTGTTTGTATAGACAGTACATTTCCCCTAGGTTTTCGTATTGGCTATAAATGTCAAGTGTTGCATTTTCGCATTTAGTGATCTGTGATGTAATTCTCGTTTGTAATGTTCTGATGTGAAACATTTATCTGTTGTTTAAGGTGTGCCGCCGCCGCCACCACCACCAACATTTTCATTTTCTGAATCTGTACTACATTCTTAAATTTGGGGTTACAATTGAGAAATGGGAGAGGTGCCCCCATCATAAATCAGATATTCCAAATTATTATTTTATTATTATTATTAACATCTTTTTATTTCCACATCAGTGGGTACCCCCGGAACAGCCTGGTTCGGCTAGGGGTGTACGTTATAAATACTCAAGGCGATTACATTGATTGAATTAAAAGAAAGGAAAACATTGTATTTATAAGTAAGATCACATAGACACTGAAATTTCAAAACTGTGAACTTTATAGAAGTGTATAAAATTAGTAAATTAATAAGAGGAGTTTACCTCAATATAGTACGTGGAACACTTCCGTATGATACCCTCCAGAAATTAAAACGGAAAAAACGAAAAAATCGACAACTTACCGGTACATTAAAGTAAAATATAAATAAAGTAAAATATAAATAATTAAATAATCAATTTAACACAATTCAAAACAATTAAAATTCAAATTAACGCAATTAAAAGAATCTAACGAAAATATTCAAAACGATTTTCCTTCCTGAAGCTGACAATGCTTTTCGACCGACTGTCGTGATCACAGGAATGAAAATTACCGAATCAGGCTAAACC
The DNA here is from genome assembly GCF_048544385.1 of Mastigoproctus giganteus. Taxonomy (NCBI): domain Eukaryota; kingdom Metazoa; phylum Arthropoda; class Arachnida; order Uropygi; family Thelyphonidae; genus Mastigoproctus; species Mastigoproctus giganteus. The sequence continues at coordinate 230,894,236 of NC_143581.1, forward strand.
TGCAACTTAAATAGTGATTATGTGTCTTCGCGCATGCGCGTAAAGGTCCACGCATCGGAGATCAAATATGGCCGCCGAACATTAACAGAATTCTCGTGTAATTTAAGTTCAACGGTTTCTGCAATTAATAGTCGCGTATAATTACGTTGAACGTTAAGTATTTTGGCCTCGTTAAATAAAAAAGTATGTTTTTCGTTAATGGCATGAAAGGCTAATTCTGACGCTGCTGAACGGGAAGCACGAACTGAGGCTTCGTGTTGATTTACACGAATATTAAGAGAAAACCGCGTCGAACCCTGATAAGACGAGTCGCAATCACCGCAAGAAATGTTGTATACAAGATCATTAATTTGTGTTGCGAACGCGGAAAGAACCGAGCGATTGTTCAGTATAGTGTGTAACTTCCGTATAGGCCTAGCTATAATTTTAAATTCGATATCTTTAAAGAATCTGTTAAGCTGTTTGTGCCACTGTTCAACATATGGGACAGAAATAAAGTATTTTTTGATATTACTATTGTTGATTGGTGCAGTATTAACAATAGTAATATCAAAAAATACTTTATTTCTGTCCCATATGTTGAAGAGTGGCACAATCAGCTTAACAGATTCTTTAAAGATACCGAATTTAAAATTATAGCTAGGCCTATATGGAAGTTACACACTATACTGAACAATCGCTCGGTTCTTTCCGCGTTCGCAACACAAATTAATGATCTTGTATACAACATTTCTTGCGGTGATTGCGACTCGTCTTATCAGGGTTCGACGCGGTTTTCTCTTAATATTCGTGTAAATCAACACGAAGCCTCAGTTCGTGCTTCTCGTTCAGCAGCGTCAGAATTAGCCTTTCATGCCATTAACGAAAAACATACTTTTTTATTTAACGAGGCCAAAATACTTAACGTTCAACGTAATTATACGCGACTATTAATTGCAGAAACCGTTGAACTTAAATTACACGAGAATTCTGTTAATGTTCGGCGGCCATATTTGATCTCCGATGCGTGGACCTTTACGCGCATGCGCGAAGACACATAATCACTATTTAAGTTGCAGGTTTAGCCTGATTCGGTAATTTTCATTCCTGTGATCACGACAGTCGGTCGAAAAGCATTGTCAGCTTCAGGAAGGAAAATCGTTTTGAATATTTTCGTTAGATTCTTTTAATTGCGTTAATTTGAATTTTAATTGTTTTGAATTGTGTTAAATTGATTATTTAATTATTTATATTTTACTTTAATTATTTATATTTTACTTTAATGTACCGGTAAGTTGTCGATTTTTTCGTTTTTTCCGTTTTAATTTCTGGAGGGTATCATACGGAAGTGTTCCACGTACTATATTGAGGTAAACTCCTCTTATTAATTTACTAATATTATTATCAACGTAGAACATATTGAGTATTACAGCTCTGATTCATACTATCTAATAGAAGTGTATAAAGTAGAACTATTACAGTCAATAGTTTATACACTTCTTTCAGTATGTCCTGCCTGTAGCGCTTTGAGCTACAGAAAGATGAGGTATCAATTCCCAGGGAGTTATATGGTCCAAACGCATTCGCCGGAAACACTGATTGTAGGTATTGCAAGTTTTTTTAGTGAAGATCTAAGACAAGGTGTTGCACTGCACCGGGTTCGTTCGGTGGTCCGAGGGTTTGTCGTCATTTCCCAAATGTCGAGTGAATCCATTCGGCCACAAAGCAGTTGTGCCAAGGTGGGCAAATTCCTCTCCTTGATGATGGTTTTCCATAGTTTATAGTAGCACGCTCCGAGAGATGGTAAAAGGGTGGCTCATCGCCCTGTTTAACCATCTCAGAAGCCAATACTCTGTCCCAAGAAATCTCTTGAGTTGAACAGAGGAGGTCTCTGACCAAAGCACAGATGCATAGAGCGGTACGGGAATAAAATTTCTTTGGAAGTAATCCAAAAAAAAAAAAAAAAACCCTCTAGGCCTAAGAACGACCAGCTCCTGTCGGATTGCCCAGAGAGCCGCGAGCATTTTCTGCCTGGCCATATTGAGGTGGTCTTTGAAGGTCAGTCTGTCATCCCACTTCAACCCCAAATCGGTGTGAGAGAATTTTTTCAATGACGGACCCGTTGATTTTGAGTGTTATTTCATTCTTTGTTTTCCTTTTTGTGAAAGTCATCTGATCTGCTTTCTGAGGATTCAACTTTAGCCCAAGACATCATAGATAATCGTGGAGTTCAATCAGGACGTTCTGTGTTTCAAAGGCAACTGCATCTACTTTTGCTGGATCATCTTATGTGACGAGCATCTTGAGATCATCAGCATATGAGAGGAAGTTTGGGTGTTTCGCAAGGAAGGGCTCTAAAGCTGTGGCAAAGAACCATGAGGAAACACCACGCCCCTTGTGGGTTGCCGACAAAAGTCGTGGCGGTGCTCTCCAATATATGGTTATATTTGATAAGAATTTTCCTGTTGTTAAGAATTTGATTTAGAATAACAAGTAGGTTTCCTTCGATTCTGAAGTAATGTTTCAAAATTGTCACCCTCTCTGTCGTGCAAAGCGTGTCAAAAGCTGCTTGTATGTCCAGGAATACGATTTCGAGTTCTTTCTTAGCATTTAGGACTTTTAGGATTGCCTAAAAGATTGTCATTAAGAGATTAGACCATGTGGACCTTTATGGAGATGCTGAGGTCGTCCGTTGAAACAGTGTTCGACTAAGATGGGTTGGATCGTTTTTTAATTTTAACTTTTAGCAGCCCACAGGATATGGAGATTGCTCTGTTGACTTTTAGGCCATTCAATTTGTTAGTTTTTAGTATCCATGCAAAACGTCTTCTCCGATTGATGGGGTGTGTCTTGGGGGGAGATACACAGGACCAATTTGGATCCGTTTATCATTCTTGCTGAGTGTGGTGTTTGACTGTGACATGTAACTGCTTGAAAGAGGTCTTGAAGATGACAACACCGCCTCCTCTCTTATCTTTTCTGGAGTTTGCTAGATAGTGATAACGAGTGAACGAGAGGAGCACCCCTAGGTGTTTCCCTTCACCAACCCATGTTTCCAAGATGCAGATGAAATCTGTCTTCCTGGAGGAGCATGGCTTGCAAGGTATCTTGCAACTTGTTAGCGAGGCTCCTAACATTTTGTAGAAAGAGAGTTAATGACATTTGGGAAACATTCATTTGTCTCTTGAAAATTGATTAATTTGAGTGTATAATAGGGGCCTTGTGGTTGGGGTCATTTTTTGTTTCAATAAATGGCTTAATTAAGGCACCTGTGGGCCAGACTGCTGGATTAAGAACCTCGTGGAGATGTACCCTGGGGTAAGAGAGCACAAAAGAAGAATATGATGGGAATTTGGTTTTGATTACTCTAATTACTACCTTAACGCCAAGCTCTTTGTCTAGGAAGCTTTTGATAGCAGTGGCCTGGGTAGTAGGCCCCAGCCTAGTGATGAACAGCTTGGCTCGGGTAGTCACAGCTATAATGTTGTAGTTTCACAAATATGCCTGAGCCGGAGAGTTTCAGTGGGAGTTTCCATCCGCTGAGTGCTTATTGATTGATTTCACTGCGTTCGAACCGTCTGGATTCAACGTGCTGCTTGTGATAGACATACTCCTAGGGAAAGGGTCTGCATTTGTGCTGGCAGCTGCTCTCTGAATGGTTTTTGCAAACGATCTAGTGGGTCGTTTGAGATCAATCTGGGGTTCATGTACGGTTCTCTCAGAGGGGAAGGATTTTTTTCAGTTTCCTGCTGTTAATGCTTTTTTTTTCTTTTTTACGTAATTTAGTGCTTCTGCAGTACATTGTTCGACTTCATTTTTAGGATCACTTGGTAATATATTAAAGTGAAGACAAAATCAAATGGATTTGAAAACGTCACTTCGTGCTTTTGGATGTAATTACCGCTTATTGTCGGAACAGGGTCAAAATACGTGCTGAAGTAAACAGTTGCATTATATTTTACAGTGCGGGTCACAATACCATCTGAAACATATACCAATTTAATTTGGTCGTCCTTGTTGCTTGACATAGTCCATCTTCTAGGTAATGGCAATCTAGGGCTTGTAATCTGAGAGTCTAAAACGCCGAGGGAACTGACTGAAGATTGATACCTTCTCTTTTCTTTTCTTGAGCCTAATGGAAAAGATGGCCCTGCCTGCTTTTTGCCTGGGAGGGCCATCTTTTTGCTGAAGTCTGGGGCGGCAAAAAATTGGAACCCGAAAAAATATAATTAAAATTATAATTAAAGAATTTTATTGCAACAATTAAATTCTATAAACTAATCTTAAAACACAGATCTCTAAGATAAATTGTTTCTTCTGCCTTTTCTGTTAGGAAAATTATTAACCATGTGATCAAAATTCATATCGAGAGTAAGTTAGTGCAGGAACAAGTGTTGTGGAAATGACTTCTAAATCAAATTTATAGAAACGTTTTCGATTTCTCCTAAAGAGCATTTTAATATGTTTGATATGATGTAGTGAAGCCTCGGAATGAAGAGTACATAGGACTTACGAACGCCAAAAGATGGCCGTAGTCTATGGGAATCTTAACGGACGATGAGTTCGGAGTCATTCCTTATGGGTCGGACGTTCCGCTCCTGCAGTATCTCATTTCCTTGTCTCCTTATTTCTCTTTTACTCTTGTTGGATGCGGATCGTGCTCTCCCTTTTTTTTTTTTGGATGTCCTGGGATGGAGTGTGTTTTCCTGATTGGTAACGTCAGTATATCGAAACCTATTGGTGAAGGATAGTTTACCAATAATGGGTGTGCCGTGCCCCACGACACCAGCACAGCACTGCACGGGCGTTGTATAATCCAGCATGGTTTCACTGTAGTTGCAGTGCCGACAAGGGACTGGGACTACAGACGATTTGTCCGAGCGCGTATTTCCCCCATGTCTCGATAGCTTCGAGCTGTACGGGAATGACTTAATTTAAATATCTAATAACTTTTTTCTTTCTGTAATTTTACAAATTTAATTTCGATAAATTTGTGAAATTATTTTTGTGTCTGTTTTTACGTTGTTTAGTTGTTTTCCTGAGACAGTGAAAGAGTGTATTGAATCAGTAATGTTAATTAATTAATTTATTTAATTAGACCTGGGAAAGGTTCTTCCTGACGATCACTGTCTTCAGTCTTACGCGGAAAATCATGAAGAAAATGACAGTGCAGTTCCGGGGACATTTAGATAGAAATGGAAGCTGAAGAAAATCAGGTTTAGTTAGCTGTTTTGACACAGTTATTCATGAACTGGATGTGGGAAATAATTTCGACATTATATATTTGGATTTTAGAAAGAATTCAACATAGTCCCTATGAGCGGTCACTGTATAAGCTGGAACATGTTGCAATCGTTGGTAGAACTGTAAGATACGATTAGATCACAGGACAGGTTGAGAACCAAGGATGAGAACCAAAGAAGTAGTTCTTTTTTGGTTCTCATTTTCGATTCACTTCATATGTTTGAGACCTCTATTTTCCCTCTTTTTTTTGTTATTGTAAGTTTATATATCTGCTTCGCCCCTTCCTGCTTTGTCAGCTTACCATACAAGTCATCATATGTTTTATTCTTCTCTTCACTTACTACTGTGGGGGGGTTGAATCGTGATGGTTTATGATGCTCCACTTTATTTTATACTATTCTAAAATCTATCCCTGGCTATTCTGCCCATTGTTGGGGACAGCGTATACAAATTTTTCTAACCCGTTACCTTGGAACCTCAATGGCCATTGCTTTAATTTCTTTCCCTTTAGAAACAGGGGGTCCTCACTTCCCTTCCAAGGCCCACATGCTATCTACTGCGCATAAATTAATTCCATTAAGTTTAATCTCGTTGCTAATCAGAAGATCCAAGTCCTGAGGACATTATTTTTTTTATTTTTATTCCTGTATACTAGCTGCCCTTGTCTGGATAGTTCTTATTACTAAGTAGGCCCCGAGGTGTCAGTCCATTAAGACGAAACATGGGGTATTAACATAACGAAGATTTGTTTACTATTTTTTTTTTTTTTTTTTTTTTGTACAACAAATATTTAGAAACAGGGGGTCCTCACTTCCCTTCCAAGGCCCACATGCTATCTACTGCGCATAAATTAATTCCGTTAAGTTTAATCTCGTTGCTAATCAGAAGATCCAAGTATTGAGGACATTATTTTTTTATTTTTATTCCTTTATACTAGCTTCCCTTGTCTGGATAGTTCTTATTACTAAGTATGGCCCTGAGGTGTCAGTCCATTAAGACGAAACATGGAGTATTAAAATAACAAAGATTTATTTACCTTTTTTTTTTTTTTTTTGTAAAACAAATATTTACATATTTTAAATTTTCCATGATATCAAAATTTATTACTACTCTATTATTATACATGAAATGGTGACCGCTCTTAATCATTCTTCCTAAGCATTTCATAACTACCCACTGTGTTGCAATACAAAATATTTCATATACTATCTTATACAATTTTATATCTTCATATATATAATATTAAGGATAATTATGAAATTATTAGAAAAAAAAGTAAATCAATCCAATAATAATACCATCAGGGACCTTAAGAAAACGCAAAAAAAAAAAAAAAATTATTATCGCTTTTTACCGACAATCTAGATGACTTCAATTGGGCCAACCACCCAAACTGAAGGCAAAAAACGACAAGAGGTTCTCTGTTTCTGTGGTGATCAATATATACTAAGTAATTTAAATCTAAACCAAATATAAACCAGTATAGGCCAAATATAAATCGAATGTAAATAAAAAGTTAAGATTTATTTATATTCGATTTACATTTGGCCTATACTGGTTTATATTTGGTTTAGATTTAAATTACTTAGCATATATTAATCATCACAGAAACAGAGAACCTCTTGTCGTTTTTTGCCTTCAGTCTCGGTGGTTGGCCCCAGTTGAAGTCATCTAGATTGTCGGTAAAAAGCGATAATAATTTTTTTTTTTTTTTTTTTGCGTTTCCTTAGGTCCCTGATGGCATTATTATTGGATTGATTTACTTTTTCTAATAATTTTATATTATCCTTAATATTCTATAGACATTATGGGTGTATTGCATGATTGCTTGCAACTGCATTGACCCATAAATATTAGTTACAGTTACTGTCGTTTTAACTTTCTTTCCTTTTTTATCACTAATATAATTATATATATATATATATCCTTTCCAACATATACAGAATAATTCCAATAATACCTCACTCTCTGCTGCATACTCTAAGGAGGACATTTATACTGAATACAATTCATTTTGTTAATAGCAATTAAACACTTCATAATATCAACTCTTTTACCTTTAATACATTTTTTTAAGTTTCTTACCAATACCTCTAAGAACTGATGAGCAACACTCACTCTCTCTCTTTCTCTATTTTTCTATTATATTCTATTCCTATCCTTACAATATAGTAGTCATCTCGTTACAATACTTCACAAACTGACATGTCCATTTTTTTCTCCTATGCATTTCTTTATAACCCAGTTCTCATTAGCAGAATTCTCTAAACCGGCTTACTTGGTCTCTTCCCCCTTTACCAAGGAAGAGTATTCAATTTCCGGTCCTTCAAAGCTGCCTTTTCTCCGGCTTGACTTCTGCTGACCCACTAGACTTACGGCTTTTGCTGCCCTCTCGCCCTTCTTCCCACACATAGGACTTTTCCAGGACTACGGCTTCGCCCTCTGTTAGAAACTCGGTCAGGTGTTCTTTCCTCGCTCGCCCCCTTTTCCCCCGGTTACTCTACCCACTAAACGGCCATTACTAAAACTTTGCGTTAGCCTTTCCCTCACTTCTAATACCATTCTCACTCCCGTAAATTAATTTCTCTGTCCGCCACTCTCTAGCAATTCTCGCGGCACTTCTCGGGATTTTTTTCAGGAACTCATCACTCAGGAACTCTTTCTACCGGGCTCTTGTCTACTCTCTGCATCACCTTTTTGTTCGCCCTCTCCTCCTTTTTCTTGACCAATCATTAGTTATCTCTCCATCTTCATCTTTATTTTCATTCGCTCATATTATTTTTACGTCGTCTCAACCCGCGTCTTGTAGGTCGAGCTCTCATCTTTGTCACGAGGACATCCGGAAGCTAGAAACCTCTAGAACTTTCTTAGGGACTACCACTTTCACTTACTTCTTCCGTCACGCTCTATTTCAAGTCACCGCCCTTGAAATTACTAAAAGTGCACCTCTTGTCAACTCGTTTATTCTGCCTTATGACACCTGAATACAGTGTGCTCTCGGATCTCGGGTCTTCTCTTTGGAGTCCGAACCCTTTCTTGAAGGGGATGGGAGTTCTTTTGTCTCTACTACTGTCAACAAGAACTGCTTCGAACCGGCACTCTTATTGTGTGGTATGGTTCGAGAAACCCCCCACCCCACCCCACTGATAAGTTAATCCGTCTTTATATCAACTGAATGCAGAGCGAGAGAGAGAGAGAGAGAGAGAGAGCACTAGCTAAGTTCTGAAGGCTATCTGTTCTAACCACAATTTTCTAAAACGATAAGAAATCATTATTTATTATATTATATTTGTAAGAATAGTTCTTACGCTACTATATTTGCTTTCCTCAGAGCACTCCTATACCTCTCCAGATCCTCCATCTTCATTGATATTTTTAATATTTAAAACACCTCTTCTTCTTGATCTGCTTTTACCATTTCTTGGGTCGTCTGTAATTGCACAGGTCGGTAAATATGCCTACTGTATCTTTATTGTTCTATGAAATATTTACTGTACTTTTCCATTTCACACACACAACCAATTACACCACAAGTACACAGTGCTATGTATGAGCGCAATGGGCTCGTATAATGCGCAGTGTTTTTCGCATGTTTTACCCGCACAATCAGTATATATCTGTAAAGACGGGAGCGAAATACATAGCCTTTGGAGTTTTTAAAATTATGCATAACTTGAAATTTTAAAAATGCGTTTTCCGAGCAAAAAAAAAAAAAAAAAAAAGGACAGAAGAGGAGATTCATCGAATATAACTTAGGAAAATACCGTTTTGTGAGGTGTAATTCCGTATCTGGTGTCAGTTTTCAATCCTGTTCATCACCCAGCAGACAGTCTAACCGGCGACTCCATACGATAAGAGACTTTTGTTACTGCAAAAATCACCTTTCCAAATACCATAATTCTTTATAATAATCGAAAGAGATATCAGAAACCTCTCATCAATCATCGTGAGGAACTGAGGTCGTAGAGGTGGGGGAGGAAGGAGAAGTAGAGACCACGAGCCTAATAGCTGTAAACGCTCCTTCCCTCCCCCCCTGCAAAAAAAAGAGAGAGAGAGCGGAGTTGGAAGGAAACGTTGAAAAAATACACATTGCATTATCCAAGAAGAAAGGCATCACGTAACGCCAGCAAAAATAGATCATTCGAACTTTGGTAATCGTAAATTGGTAGGTGAGAACCAAAGACAGTAGAGTAGAAAACTCTGTGATTAAAAGTTGCGCGTGTGATATAGCTTTTAAGATAACAGCTAGACCGTCTGGTGACAGGCTGTGACGGAGGTAAGCTTTTAAAACCGGCTCTTACTAACACGTTGAAAGAGAAGAAGTGACACCCTAATTAATTTAGTCGTAGGAGCGCGTTACTTGGCAAAATGAAATCACGTATCTGTAATCCCTTGGAAGTTGAGTCCTTAATGGATTTCAAAAGAAACAAAGACACATTTAGACGCCACGTATACCAAATGCATTTCTGTTTCGCCGTAATATTATTGTGTTATGACAAATTCCTTACTGTAGTACCTCCCCCCACCAATAAGGATCCAAGGGGAATTAAAGTTATATACCCCATTTGTGGCCTCCGTTGCCAAGTGGTCAGGAGCGGGAGTGCAGTAAAACACGCTCTTTGAGTAGACCAGGGTTCAAGCCCCTGACTGCTGAATACGGTCGATCTGCCAACCCGCACTGGACCAGCGTGGTAGATTATGGTCCATTTTCCCTCAACATGAATTGTTGAGGAGGCTTCCATCCTGCAGTGGGTTGATAATGGCTGCACTTTACCTTTTTTTTACCCCATTTACTGCAACAATTAATCGTAATTTCATTGAAGCGATGTCCCATTAGATCTGTACAACTTGTAGAATATTGAAAATTACAATCTATACTCGATTAACTTTCAAAAACGTCATATCTTTCAATGCTTGCTTTAAAAGCAAATTTAAGTCATGCATTAACATTTGTCATGCAATTGAAGACCTCCATAGATTTGGGACGGGAAGCACAGGCCTCAGATATAAATAAACAGACATGTTGACAAATTACAAATATTATCGGGAGGGCAAAACACGTTCATGCAAAATCTAACACATTGTCGTGAGCTTGCGACCAAGTGCATACAAGTTGGGTGACGATCCCCCCCCCCCGCATACACACAACGTGCTACTACAGAATACGTCAGCTAGTTCGCGAACACCCCCTCGCCCAGTATTCAAAGAATCGACATATCAACAGGTTACAAATATTTCCTTGTGTACCTTGTGTTTCCTTGTGTTCTCGCAGGACCAGATTTCACTTTTATCCAGATGATTAAATTATAATTTACCACCTCGAAAACTACTTAAAAAACAGTGCGTAATTGATATTGAATTTGGACTACGTTGAATAAATAAATCTTTTTGTGGAACAAAAAGATTTATTTATTCAACAAGTTAACCAAGTGGTGAATAACATAAAAGAAACTGGACTTCCTAAATTGAATACATATGAGAGTTCAGTTTTACGTGAACTTCGGGAAAATAAAAACATTATTATACAGAGGGCAGATAAAGGAGATAGTGGTAATACTCAATAAACCTGATTATATTAATAAGTTAGAATCAGTTGTTTCAGATACCTCCACTTATCTTTAAGTAGACCCGGCACTATTTACCAATTTAGTCAATCAATACAATGAAACGTTTACCACGTATCGAAAAAAACGACTACATTACTATGGCTCAGTTAAAGGAATTGACGGCCAGAACATACAATATTCCTGCACTTTTCGGTCAGGCAAAACTACACAAGACTGGATTTCCTATTCGGCCTATTGTTTCCTACAGATACTCGGCATTTTCATCCTTAGCCACAAATGTATATAGCATTATAAAACCCTTTAGCCAGGCGATACAATTTGGGATTAAGAACTACGATAAGGATTGTAGACTTGGCGATAATGACAAGTTATTCTCACTAGATGTTACCTCATTATATACGAATGTAAACGTTGAATACACATTAGATATTATTTGGGATATGCTAAATAAAAACTCGACACCGATTAATTATACGAAGCTACCTACTAAGGAAATTTTTCACTTAATTAAACTGTTAGTTGAGGCCAACTACATGACCTTTCGAGACAAGGTGTACAAACAAATTTTTGGATTACCAATGGGTTTGAGCCTGAGCGGCTTAATGTCAGAGATCTATCTCTCAACGATTGAGCATATACATTTGACACCTTTTCGTCCCCGTATCACATACTATGGGAGGTATTTAGACGATGTTCTAGTTATTACCGATAGTAGTACTATCCAAGACATTTTACATTCGTTTAATAATATTCATTCTAGACTCAAATTTACATTGAAAAGGAAGGATACGGATACAAAGTAATTAAATTTTCTAAATTTCACGCTTACTCGGGACTCGAATAAAATCCAATTTAACATCTATCGAAAACCTACAAACACCGGTATGCTTCTACATTATAACAGCTGTCACCCGTTCACCTACAAAAGATCGATTATCTTTAATCAGTTTCTAAATGCCTACAAATATTCAACGACGGAATCTGCTTTGGGCTCAGAAATACAAATATTAACCAGCAGATTCTTAAACAGGGGTTATCCCCTTGCTATAATAAACCGAATTAGGGTACAAACTAAGGATAGGATACAAAATACTACACCAACCAACAATAGTAATATCAAAAAATACTTTATTTCTGTCCAATATGTTGAACAGTGGCACAAACAGCTTAACAGATTCTTTAAAGATACCGAATTTAAAATTGTGGCCAGGCCAATACGGAAATTACGCACTATACTGAACAATCGCTCAGTCCTTTCCTCGTTCGCAACACAAATTAATGACCTGGTATACAACATTTCTTGCGGTGATTGCGACTCATCTTATCAGGGTTCGAGGCGGTTTCCTTTGAATATTCGTGTTAATCAACATGCGGCCTCAGTTCGTGCTTCTCGTTCAGCAGCGTCAAAATTAGCTTTTCACGGCGTTAACGGAAAACATACCTTTTTATTTAACGAAGAAAAAATATTTAGTGTCCAACATAATTATACGCGACTATTAATTGCAGAAACCGTAGAAATTAAATTACACGAAAATTCTGTTAATGTTCGTCGGCCGTATCTCATCTCAGATTCGTGAGCTGTTATGCGCATGCGCGAAGACAAATAATCCCTATTTAATTCTTCAAACAGGCCTCTGAGGTTGGGTATATTCATACTGTAGTTTTTAGTGTTTTGCACCAACCTTGCGTAGAAATAAAAATAAAAACACCAAGGAAACTGAACTTTTGATGCTATCATCACCGATCGGGCGCATAAGTTCTGGGACCGTAAGTGGCTCGAGAGTTTGCGGATTTGTTCTACAATTAACATTAATAGAGATAGAGGTACGCGGATTCATCCCATCTTTGAGACCACTATCCTCAGAAGGGATGAACGGTTCCGTATGACTTCCGCTCGAGCCACTTCCGGTTCCACAACGCAAGAGAACGGAACACGTGTGAATGAAAACACGTGAGGAGTACCATTAACCTACTGATATTTAAAGATGTACTGCAGAACAAGAAAACACCGCTGAAGAAGAAGGCTGGAGCCTTTGAAAGCTACGATTTTTATCGCTTTTAATCTAGTATATTTTAATGCATTTTATTGATTGTAATGTAGCAGATTTTAATAATTCATATGTATAGTTTATTGTAAAGTTAAATTTATTGTAAATACAGGTTATTGTAATTTATTATAAACACAGTTATCAAAAGTTCAGTTTCCTTGGTGTTTTTATTTTTATTTCTACGCAAGGTTGGTGCAAAACACTAAAAACTACAGTAATCCCTATTTAAGTTTCATACTCACCCCTATTAGGTAATTTTCATTCCTGTGATCACGACATACGGTCGAAAAGCGTTGACGGCTTCAGGAAGGAAAATTGTTTTGAAATTTTTCGTTAAATTCTTTTAATTAATTTTCTTATTTTTAATTGCGCTAAATTGATTTTTAATTGTGTTAAATTGAGTTTTATTGTGTTAAATTGATTTTTAATTATTTTTTAAACTATTTGTTACTCTAATGTAAGTTTTTCGTTTTAATTTCCGGAGAGTAGCATACGGAAGTGTTCTACGTACTATATCGAGGTAAACTTCTCTTATTCTTTTACAGATATTAACATCTGAGAGAATATGCACCAGAACAATTCAGCAGGCATACTCGTTTTTTTTTTATGTTTATTTTCATTGGTCCATTCAGCAAAACATTAGCTTAATGGTTGCTGTCTTACGATATGTAATGATTTAATTCGATTTTGAACTCAAAACTGAAATCGTAGTAATCAACTAAATTCATTGGGCAAAAATGTTCACTTGTACTAATCACTAAATTTCACAGCATATTCTTGATTTCAATGAAATCATAGGCTTCGACTTATTCTGACGGAGTGCTTTTGGTTTGCAGTATTAAAAAGGAAATACACTCTGGCCAAAATACACCCTTAATTCACTATTTTTCTAGTAAGCTACCATTTTACTGAATTATATACAGCCCATACACGTTGTGGCATAGATTTCACTAGGTGTGAGAGAGAATTTAGCCCCAGATTTGACTGTTCTTTCATTAGACACCCCCTTCCTTTTCCCAGCACTGAATTGTCATCCCTGTATTCCCTTTCCAATAAAAACTTGCAGTTCCCTTCCTCTATTGGGGGATAGCCTACATCCGACCTACTCCTCGTGGTTGTGGGCAGACAACTGGTTCCCGGCAGGGGCCCTGCGGCTAAACGGCCGGAGGAACAATATACCACGCTCACACTATCTCTGCATTTTTCACATATAAGAGTTATATAGTTATATATAATCAAATAATTATATACATCAATACATTTTAAACGAATTTAGTCAAAAATTTCTCTTTCTTATAAAACTCCCATCTATTTCAAAATTAAATATAAAGAAGGGTAGCCTTTCTGGGTTATTATGTTGTCTATGTGAAAAAAGGGCAAAGCTAAAAGATGCTACCGAACGTCAGCTTTAATAGTAGCCCCCTTTTTTTGATGAAAATAAGTGTTATTACGACTTTCTGCTGTTTTTAAAGCTTTCATGGTGTCGACCTCCATCATCATTAATTGCCCAGTAACAAGCAAATCACTGTGAAGGAAGAAATATTTAAAGAATGGACTGAGCTCACTTTTCAACAGACCGACCAATCACATGCTCTACCCCCGTTACACTTTTTGGCCCTCCCTGCAAATCTCCAATATCACTCATAATTATAACCCGAAACCATCTGATGGAGATCGTCAAACAACTTCCACTGAAAGCTGTTGTGGGTCCCGACCGGTTTCCTCTGTTTCTAATCAAAATCTGCAGTACATATATTATAGACCCCCTAGTCCATGTTTTCAATAAAATCTTAGAAAGTGGAGAGATTCCAAATATCTGGAACACATACTTTGTGCGACCAGTCCCTAAATGCAGGGACCCCAAGCAGCCTCAAGATTTCAGGCCTGTTGCCATCGGCTGTGGGTTCCTAAAGATATTTGAAAACGCAATCCAGCCCACCATTGCAGACCACTGTTTCAATCACAGACCTCCTTACCTCCACACTGGGATTAAGGGGAGATCTACTAACAGCAACCTCCTAGACACCCTTACCAGAATCCAGAAAGCCCTAAACAACAGGACACAGCTTGATGTTATTTTCTTTGACATAAAAGCGGCCTATGACAAAATAGACATAACAGCTCTAATCACCATTCTCCAGCAGTAGTTTAACATCACTGGAAGGACTCTCAGTATCATTAAATCAATCTTGGAGCATAGACATCTCATCATCTCACATCGCAGATTTCGGACAACTTGCATTACTAATAGGGGTGTCCCACAAGGGGGAGTCCTATCACTAACCCTATTTGCCGCAGCGCTGGAGCCCTTCCTACCATCCCAAACTGACTTCCAATCATACGCTGATGACCTGAAACTTTATATCACATCTTATGACCAAACTCAGGTTCTTAGCACTACCTTGCAGGCAAGTAAAACCATACATAACCTCCAACAATATTTGGCTTCCATCGGACTACAGATTAAACAAGCAAAGACAGCTCAAATGTCCTTCACCTGGAAGAAGTCACGCAATGACATTAATCTTACCATTAATGGATTACCCATTCAGAAAGTTAAAACACACAAGGATCTCGGATTAGTATGGAATGAGGGGCTGACATTCCAGGCTCACCTCCTGAACACAAAAACCAAAATGTACTCCGCTTTGCGGGCGATCCGCCAGGAACTAACGGGAATTCATGACGCCGACCTGGTAAAGAAATATGTTGTCCGATGTGTCTATCCCATACCTCTCTATGCCGCAACCATTTGGTCCTCTGCTCCTACAACACACTTCAACAAGTTCCTCAGCCTAGAATACTGGCTCCTGAAATAGCTGAACTGGCGGACTGGCAACCAATTCACCATTTCTAGGGCTGAGTTCTACTTAAATCTGGAAGTCACCCCATGGAAACAACAGATTGTGGCAGCAAACCTTCTTACACTTGCCAGACTGATCACAAGACGATTCGACGCCCCTGACATTACTGATCTAATAAAAACTCCCCGCATTGCGGGAAGGAATAAAATGGACCCAAGGCTCCCACTCACAATCAGTTTGAACAACCTGAAAGGATTGAGACGCATGTTCCCAGGAAACACGGTAGATTTGATGAACAATCTAGCGATCGACCTGGATAGATTCTGCGAGCAGCATACATACAGACGTCAGAAGCTAAAGGATACATATGCAAACGTACACTTATGAGACGCCACCAGAAGGAAAATGCCACCACAATGCATCCCGTTAAAGATAGGTGAAAAGGAAAATAAAGTGAAGCCATCACTGGTCCTCTCTCTTAGAATCTACTACTCCAAAGACGCCTGGCTGTGAGCACTATTACAGTCAAGATTGAAGAGATACCACGTGCAACAACCTGTGAAGGACTGCCTCATTTCTCTATATTTTGTACATTTCTCTCATGCTTTTGTAATTTATAGCACTTTTGAGAAAATAATATCCTATAATTCTTTCAATTATGTAAAGTAATAAACACTAAGTTCTGTACCTTTCGGGTTAAGCATTCATGTGCCGCATGTAACCGCCAGACTCATGTTTCTGTCTTAACCTCTGTATGTAAATATCACCCCCCTAGCTTCCTGCTGTCCAGGGGGTGGCTCTTCGGAAGAGCAATAAACATATTTAATAATAATAATAAAAAAAAAACTTTCTTCAAGCCTTCATTAATATGATTACGAGATTTGGAGAAACAGCAGGATATTTCTGTTGCAGTTCACAACTTGATATCCACGAGGAAGTTGGTGCACAGATAACTGCACTTCTGGAGTATGGATGACTTCTCGAACTGGTTACGCCCCCCCCCCCCCAGAGCGTCAAGAAGGATTTTTTGTGCATGTAAACAAGAAAACCCTCCTGCCAGGAAGATTTCTCCTATTCACATGTATCGACATTGCCATAAAATTACACGGGCGCATCAGATCTTATTCGCAGAAAACTCTAAACACATGGCCGAAAACATAACCACTTTGATTGGTAAACGTGTTATAGACTGATGAAGGGCATTTTTCATCGAATGGGGCGATAGGCATTTGTAATTGTCGCATTTGCCTCTCAAATCACCACATTAGTTTTAGGAGTTCCCTCACCATTCCTTAAGGTAGGCTGCCTTAGCCAAGTGCGTAAGTATACGCACTTTTAAGTGACTGTGGTTCAAGTTCGTGTGATTCCTAAATATGGTGTTGTTTCTTGTATCCGATTTTGTGAACTCTCACCGTGTGGGCATCCCGGAGTATAAAGAGAATTTTTATTTAACTGCTTCATTTTTATCCTCGGGCCATTTTCTTTATGAAAGATCCACATCCGATAGAATGAAAACCACAAATGTTATAGAACAGTGGTAGAAAACCCTATTTGGATAGAGGATACTGTGTTTACGAAAGCAGCAATACTTTCAAGACATGCGTGGTATAGCTCCATCACATATTATATATGACCAGTTTCTGCTGTATTGCATGAAAGCCTTCTCCGGTAGCATAGTGGTATCACCGTCCTCCCACGCCGGATGGAAAAGGCCCGGTTTCGATTCCCGTCAATGACGCGATTAACTTTTATGCACTTTTTTCCACTCCGTCATTTAGTTAGTCGGTCTCAGGCGAGGATAACAAGTTCCCCCCAAGGAAAACAAATAGAAAAACCGATCAGAGAATACACGCAATTTATAGACACAATACAAACAGTGCTATGAGGTAATTCTCGGGTGGCTTTAATATGACAGCTTCTATTTTTGCCTGTGGGGTATATTTGAAAGGCCATGTGTACAGATACCACGTTTCTTTAGAATCTTTAAAGAATGACATTCAGCCAGGACTCGCTGCAAGCGAGTGTGAACAGTGTGTTTTCTGGTCCGCTTAAACGAATCATCCTATAGCTTTGATATACATGTGCTGTATAACACCAATTTCTGTAATTACGATGAATTACAATAATTATGTTTTTGAATTACGATAATTTAAAAAAAAAATTGTTTTTTTGTTTGTCAAGAATATCTCCGTTAAATTTTAGGTCCGACTTCTATTAAAAAAAAAAAATTAAGGAAAACCCAAGAACCAGCTCAGCTGCTCATTGTAAGCTTTGGCTTATTGGTCACAGAAAAAAAAATAATAAAATAAATAAATAAATAAATAAAATAATAATAACAATATACAATAAACATTGAATATTATTCCTGAATATAGTTTTGCTATATTCAACAATCATTTAATTTAATACACCAACAATTTGAACAAAATAGAAACGGGTATTTAATCGTTTAAGAAGGTATGAAAGGGCGAGGAGAAATTCGCAGCAAAGAAAGAGAACTTTGACCCAAGGTAGGTCAAGACCGTTTTCCTCGGAAAAGGATTAGGGGGAAAACAGGGTGCGGCATAGATATATAGGGAGAAGGGCGCGAATCTAAAGCGTCTTTTGCATTTTTTTTTCGTTGTGTACAGGTGTAGGGTGGTAGGTAGTGAAGGAGTTGTGTGTACATAGTGGCATAGTGTTTTGTGGAAGGCACCACCGGTGGTTTCCCACATCTGCACCATGGTACTTTGTGAAAAATTTACAGAATCTCTGTAAAAGCCAGAAAAAGTGTGGTGTCTGGTTTGTGACAGAGTTGTGCTGTGGTCTGTTGTTCTGTCTCTGCTGCTTAGCTGCAAGGCCCCTAAGGGAACCCCCACGTTGCCCGCCACCACCACTGGGAGGTGAGCCAGGCTGCCCATTATACTCTGGCTGGCCTCCGCCAGGGTTGCCTGAGCTTCCTGACGGAGACCAAAAAATAAAAAAATAAAATAAAATAAAAAATAAAGTAACAGATTAAAAAAAATAATAAAAATAAAAAAAATAAAAAATAAATAAAAAATAAAAAATATATATATATAAATAAAAATAATAAAATAAAATAAGTAAAAAAGAGTAATAGATTAAAAAAAATAAATAAAAATAATAAAATAAAATAAGTAAAAAAAAAGTAATAGATTTTACTTATTTTATAAAGTAAAAAAAAGAGAGAGAGGCATAGAAGAAGAGAGGATTAGAGGGGGAATGAATTTGCGTGGGTTGACAGGGGAGAATAAATCCACCCTAATTTAGGCGAAGTATAGGAAAGAGTGTGGGTTTAAAAGTCACAGGGGATAGGTGCCCCTGTGTAATTGCCAATGGCATAGTGCCTGTAGATTCCGCACTGAGGTCAGTGCCAGCAATCCCGCACCTAGATCGGTGCCAGCAGTATATCCTACCCATTTCGGGTTTGCAATGACTTTTAAATCCTGCACTCCGAGGAATGCGAGCATCCCGCACCTTGGATGGTGCCTGCAATAGCTCCTACCCTATTAGGGTTTGCATGATTATGTCTGCGTTTTTCCGGGGGAATGGAGAGTTATCCCACGCCGGTCCGGTTTAGTTCTTGGCTCTGAGTTCTACAATCTTAGCTCGCCTAAGTGCAAATGTTTCTTTCGCGTAGGTGGTTAATGCCTTATAGGTATCTTCCTCGAGTAGCAGAGTGGATTCTTGATTGCGAGGGTTTCTCTGTATTGTGGTGAGGAATTTGAGCCTAATGTCGTCTTAGCTGGGGCACTCATACATGAGGTGCCACCAGGAGTCCTCTTCGCCGCAGTGGCAACGTGGATCATTCTCGATTCCCATGGCGGTCAGTTTTTTTTGGAAGGGTCCATGGCCGGTGATGATAAAGGTCACATGGAGGCCAGGCGAAAACCAGGGTGGAGGTTCTGGGTGAGTTGAACTTATGGATGGAAGGAATCGTACAATAAGTTTAATTTTATTGTAGGTGGTCTTGTGATTTGTTGTAGTGTCCTAGTCATGTTGCCATATCTCTTATAGATGTTGGGTTATCCGTTGTCTTTCCTGCCTGGTGCCGTTTGTGGTGTCAAGTTGAAAATTTAGCAGTTGGGTTGGAATTCCCTTCCTTAAGTGATAAAAAAGCCCTCTTTTAACCACTTCTAAGTATAGTGGCTGACATCCAGTTAATACTTGTAGAGCAGGGGTGCTGACGGTGCGGCACGCCCTGCAAATTGAAAGGAGCATGAATCTCTGGATTGAATCCAGCTTACGTTTATTTCTTGCTAGGATGGCTTTTCGGTACCAGATGGAGGCACCATAACAAACAATTGGCACGTATGCGGCTTGGTATATCAGAGTAAGAGCTTTGTGCTTCAGCCCCCAGTCTGCCCTGCTGACCCGCCTTATCACAGCACTGTACCTTTGAATTTTGTTGGCTAGATACTTTAGGTGGTGGTGGAAGGTAAGCCCCGAGTCTAAGAAGATACCTAGGAGCTTGACTTCAGTGTGCAGCCGTATGTGCATAAAGTTTAATTTTATTGTAGGTGGTCTTGTGAATTGTAGCCTGCCTTTAAGGAGTATGGACTTTGTTTTCTCTCCTGAAATGGTAAGGTTGTGCAGGGCTGCCAAGTTCTGAAGTTTTACCAGTGCTCCATTTGCCGTTTTCTCCAGGTTCGTCCTGGAGTTAGCACATACCAAAAGGACAAGATCATCCGCGAAGGCCAAGGACTCAACACCTCCCAGGTCCATGCCCAAGAACTCATCCAGGACAATAGACCAGAGGAAAGGGCCATTCACAGAGCCCTGCGGACAGCCTCGATCGATGTACCTAGTCACTGTCTGGAATCTGTTGGTAACTTGGACTTTTCTACCAGTTAAATATGACCTTAAACTGTTGTATAGGTTGTTGGAAACATTTGATTGCCGAAGCCTCCGAAGAACACTGGGCCACCATAATCGATCAAAGGCCCCAGCGAAGTCTACCATGATTGCAAGGGAGTACTTAAAGGCTGTGTGAGTTGCTTGAGTGATTAATCTGTTAATGGCATCTTCTGTGCTGCTACCTGCTTTGAATCCAAATTGCTTGTCACTTGGAAGTTTTGTTCTTCATATCTGGCGGTTAAGCGAAATAGGAGCAGGCGTTCTTGTAGCTTGGCCATTACAGAGAGCAAGGCAATCGGGCGGTAGGAGGTTGGAATTTGTGGTGGCTTGTCGGGATTTTTCAATATAAATTTCAGGGTTGCCGTTTTCCAGGATGTTGGAAAGGTGCCTTCTATCAGGCACCTATTTAGAAGGCTTAGGAGAGTAACAGGATAGCATTCTGCAAATTTTTTAACCACATCCACTTCCTGCAGATTAGCACCAGGTGTTGTTCCAACTTTCATTTTGTTTATTGCCAAGTCCATCTCAATGTTAGTGAAGGGGGATTCCACAGAGGCAGGATGATAGTTGTGATTTTCATCTACTATTTCTTGTTGTTGTTGAGTCATTGCTGCAACTTCAATGGGATAAATGTTGTCTAGAATATTGTTAATGCTATCCTTCCAGGTGTAAGTAGAGGAGCTATCCATCTTTAGTGTCGTATCGAGTATCTCTCCTCGCAGCAGCTTGTTTGTTATGATCTTGAAAACGATGCCCCAGGGATCCTTATTCCCAGAAGTGGATACTAGGGTTTGCCACGTTTGCTTTTTACTCTTACGAATTAGCTTTGCTTATTCATTTTTGACAAAGCGGCAAGCCTCCCTGGCTGCATCTACTTCATGGGGAGGTAGCCTTGATCGAGCCTGCTGGAACATCTTTCTTGCATGGTGGACTCTTCTTCTGAGATCCTGTAGTTGGGGATTCCACCAGGGAACGAGTTGTGTGTACAGTTGTGCATGTTTTAGTTTTTGTGGAGAAATGGCATAAAATATGAGGAAGGGATACCCACTAGTTGGGAATTAAAGCCGAAGTTCGCTAAAGAAAAGGATTTCGAGGAAAAAGAACAAGCAAATAGGATCCTATAACGTCAGAGGCGAGCGGTGGGACTTTAGATATCCAGGACAGATTAATTCGACTGATTAGTATTTAGCAAGAGGATCTGGAAGTAAGTTGCCAATTATTCCTTTATAATGTCTCCCGCTCAAAAATAATTCGGAGTAGAAGGATTTAGTACTAACTGGAACTCCCTGAAGGCATTCAGTGTTCCTTAGGAATAATAAATGTTTCATAAGGCTATTGTTAAGGATAAATACAGGGTGTCTCAAAAATATTGGTACAAACGTTTAGGGGAGGTAGGTAACATCTAAAGGAATGTGAATCGCATAGGAATCCATAACCGGAAACGTCACCGTAAGTCGGTACACGGCGCTGTACATCAGTTCGCGAGAGGGAAAATTTCTGGTTTACTCATTCAAGCAGTAGTCGCCGCACGAAGAGCATGCATCGATATACGAACTGTGAGCTGGCAGACATTCACCTAGTGTATGGATTAGCAGAGGGCAATGGACGAGCCGCTCAACGAATTTATGGAGAACGCTTCCTAGACAGACAGACATGTACCGGACCACCTTTTGTTTGCGTGTGTGCATCAAAATTTGTGCGATTATGGGTCATTTAGAGGTAACAGGAGTAGTGCGAGCAGACAACGTTCGACGCGAACTCCCACCATGGAAGAAAGTGTGTTGAATGCCGTCCAGCATACTCCTACTACCAGCACAGGTGCCATTGCCTCTGCCTTAGGCGTGTCTCATTGCAGTGTACAGCGTGTCTGCGACGATTCCTTACACTCCTTTCATCTCCAAAAGGGTTCAGTTACTGCTCCCCCAAGATGATCCTGCACGTGTGGCTTTTGCGCAGTGGTTTCTACAAGAAAGTGTTCAAGGCTTCAATTTTCCAGACTATGTTTTGGTCACGGATGAGGCTTATTTCACTCGGGAAGGCTTATTCAATCAACACAATGCTCATGTGTGGGCTCACGACAACCCACATGGTGTGCGGCACAACATCGCTTCTCAATAAATGTGTGGGTAGGTATGGTCGGTGACTGCTTAGTCGGCCCATACATGTTATCATCCCGCATGAACTCCACTAAATATCGGATCTTTCTTGAACAAGTTCTACCATGGTTACTTAACGAAGTTGCAGCAAATGTGAGACGTAACGTTTGGTTTCAACATGACGGGGCGCTTGCCCATTATGGAAGGTGTGTTCGTGACCATTTGAACAGGCGTTTTGGGCATCAATGGATTGGCCGTGGTCACCCGTTGCCTGGCCCCAACGCTCACCTGATTTATCGAGCCTGAATTTCTTTCTGTGAGGGGCCTCAAATCTATCGTGTATGAATCGCCTGTGGAGACGGAAATGGATCTCGTGGCGAGACTCGTCTGCGCTGCTGCTACTGTCAAAGAAACTCCAGGTGTGTTCGACCGTGTCCGCCGATCCATGCTGCGTCGGTGTCACGCATGCATCGCGTCTCATGGTGGAACCTTCGAGCATCTGTTGTAACATTATGAAATGCATCCATTTCGTACTCCACTGTTAATTTTATGTCAAATAAATGTTTGGCACTAGTTACTGTCTTGTGTCATTTCTGCTTCTTGTGCCTCTGCTACTACTTTCCCGTGACGTTTCCCGTTATGGGTTCCTATGCGATTCACATTCCTTTAGACGTTATCTACCTCCCTTAAACGTTCGTACCAATATTTTTGAGACACCCTGTATATTAACTGTTTAGAGCGCGGAGTTTAAAGGAGTTTTTGTATTTGGAGTGTATAAGTAAGTTCTAATAACTGTGAAGACCCCTCCAGCAAAGTGGAGTTGTAGAAATATCCATGTTACTCAAGAAGACTGTATTTTAAAATGTATGTGTTAACCGATGAGAATTGTGTCTTATAAAGAAAAATGTATGATTAAGACCTAACAATATTATTACATGTATATTAAATTGTTCTTTGATAGTAACGTGTGTCTGGAGTAAATTTATCTTCACACTAATCTGTATTCTAAGAGGACATGGAGTTTTCCCTGCAGTCAGAGGCCCTAACATATTTAAAATGAAATAGGACAGCAGACATTACACGGCAGCCCTTGTGTAAATTGTAATAGGTAAAAGTTGGCTTTAATCAGCCAGAACAAACATAGTTCTACACCATATGTAATATGTCCATAAATTATGTGAGTTTTATAGTCGATTTGCCTGATTTTCTCGGTCGAAAAACCGGAGTTTGTGTGGGCGAGGAGAACCTTGCTATCCATCCTGTGACCGACTAACTCAGCGGTTTTCAAACGTGATGCCGTGGCACACTAGAGTGCCGCAACAACATTCTTGGGGTGCCGTGTAATTTGGATTTAAGTTACTTAAAGTTATTATTATTATTTTGAAATTTATATATTTATTTCATTATAAAAAGGGTACAATATCCATTACCGTATCTTTTTAATTTTGTGGTGATCTATAACTGATCTTTATTTAGTGCCTCTATATAAAGAATAAAATTATTTTATATAGGTATATATTAAAAGGTCGAAAAATCCGCTGTGTTAGGTATTTCTTTTGGCCTGGGGATGCCGTGAAAAAATTACTGGGACAGTAAAGGCGCTATGAACCGAGAAAGGTTGGGAACCTCTGCAGTCAGATATGAAGTTTTCTGAACAGGCTGCCAGGGCAGGCCATGCGGTTTTGTCAATGATATATAGGGATTTTTCTAGCAGAGAGAAGGAGGTGATTGTCCCTCTGTATAAGGCAATGGTCAGGCCACGCCTTGAGACTGCGTACAGGTCTGGAGGCCTCATTTAGGAAGGATGTAGATTTACTTGAGCGTGTACAACAACATTGGTGAGGGGAATGAAGGGATCCTCTTACCAAGAGAGGTTTAAGTTCTGCAAATTGCAGTGGCTGGAGACTAGGCACCTGCGCGGTGATCTGATTGAGGTGTATAAGGCCTTGAATGGGTTGAGCACGCTGAATTCTGATGGGATCCTTCCACTTGTTCAGATTACGAACCTAAGGGGGCGTAAATTCAAATTAAGAAAGGACAGATGTAGAATAGATGTGCGAAAATTTGCCTTTAGCCAGCGGGTGGTTAATTGCTGGAACAAACTTCCATCTGTCGTTGTGGAAGTTGATAGGTTGAATAAATTTAAGGACGAACTGGACAGGCATTTGGAGGGAATGGTGTGATTTTTTTTTTTTTTTTGGCTGATGCTGCATAAGCTCATACACTCGCTTTCTTGCATCACATGCCACTACTACCACTAAAACTACTACTACTAACTTATCCAAAGGAGTGAAAAAAAGCCTCTAAAAGTTCCTCGCGTCATTGGGTGAATTCGAATTGGGGCCTTTTCAGTCGGTGTGGGGAGGACGATGATTACCACTGTACTACACTTGTAAACTCGACTGTCTTCTTCTTCTTTTTAAGGTAAGGTATTCTGTGAGGTTTTGTTTCACAGATTTTATTTTTAAAACGAACTATTTTATTGTTGTTATCGTAGAGTTTAAACGCACCAGCAACTTAAGGCCATGATGCGCCGTATATAATATGCATCTATGCATATGTTATGTAGTCGATTAGCTGGAAGAAAAAGCCCGAGTTTGCCGGCAGAAAAACGATGCTACTATGATTATACTAAGTTATTACTTTCTTAACAAAAAAAAAAAAAAAAAAAAAACAAGCGGCCCCTAGCCAGAAACGGGCAAATCCGCTATGTATATACATACATATTATACACAATGATATACATAGAATCATGTGAATTACAATGTCATAAGTGATATGAACATGTACATGTCCACACAGCAAATCACATCACGCAACTAATCAGAAGTATAAATTGTGGCACAGGAACTACAAGACAGTAGTCTTTTTCTGTCCTAGGAAGAACGAAAACCGCACCCACTGAGGGTAGTGCTATACCAGTGGGTGCTAGTTAATCCTGTATTCATAGCTGCCCAAACTGGGGTACCAGCTAAAAAAAAAACAAGAGAAAAGAAAAAACAGTGATGGCAGGCAGGTGATATTAGTTTTAAGAGTTATCGATAGACATTACAGGTGTTGGGTTGGTTCCTTGTTGTTGATGTGTTGATAGACTTCAGAAGAGTTGCTTTCTTTTGGTGAAAACAGCAGGGCAGAATTGTTGTAGAGCTGGGAACGATTGAGAATTTTCAGTCAGTGCCACTTCATTGCCTTCAGAAAAGTTGCTGACAGCAGTTTGTAGTGTAGATCTGTCGTCGTGGTACAGGCTGCAGCGATACAGAACGTGGATCCAGTTTCCTCAGCACCACACAAGCAGAGATTGGTGTCAGACAAGCCAAATTGAAGTAGTTTCGAGTTGATGGAGCCGTGCCCACTAAGTATATACGATGTTGTTAAGCTGGGAGAAAACCATTGGCGGACGTTCTTGTTGAGAGGGATGGTAACTGCAGGAACAAAAGAGCGGGTGACTTGACCAGTAGTACTGGAATACTATCGTGATTGCCACACACTGAAAAGTTTATTCCAGATTCTCCGTTTCTTGTCTTTGATGTTAGCACTTAGATGCCGAGAATCTCGACAGGAACTCTGTGCTTTAGACGATAGCATAGTCCTTTCAAGATGACATGCAGGTCTGGTGGTAAGACTCCAGCAAGGACCTGCAGAGCAGCAGCGGATACTGTCCAGCAGGCTCGGAGTATGGCAAGCAGCATAATCCGTTGAATGGAGGCGAGCTTGGAACGGATTTGAACATTAACGGCACTATGAAACCAGACTCCCGAAGCATATGTTGTTATTGGTACGAATACTGTTGTATAATCTAGTAAGAGAGTCTTGTTATTTAGTCCCCAGTCCGATTTGGAAATGCGGATAATTGCTGCAGTAAACTTATTCTCCGAGGCGAGGTGATTAATATGAGAGGAGAAGGTTACCTGTCATCTAAAATTACGCCAAAATGTTTTAATTCAGGTACAAAAGGGATTTGCTTACCGTCTATCTTTATGTTAGGAGGTCTTCTGTAATCTAACTTGCCCTTAAAAATCATCAGTTTGTGGCAGATATTCGCAGTTTATTTATACTTGACCACTTGATTAGCTCAGAGAGAGTTATATTGGCTGATTGTTCTAGTTGGAGACACGATCGCCTGGAATTAGAAGAACCAAATCATCGGCGTAGGCGAAGGCAGAGATCTTGTCAGGTTTTTGCATGAGCTAGCTGTCCAAAACTATCTTCCAGAAGAGGGGTCCCAGAACTGATCCCTGGGGGCATCCTCTTGAGATGGTCCTTCAGAGAGACTGTTGGTTCGAGACTATTGGATGAGTCTATTTGGAAGTATCTTCTAATAACTTGGAATAGTAGCTGAGAGCACTTGGCTTTGTTAAGCCAATTGAAAGCGCTCTCCCACCAGAGGAAATCGAAAGCTCCCTCGAAGTCAATGAATATGGCCAATTCATATTTAGTCCTCGAAGCTGATATGTGGTTAACTAAAGAGACCAAGTCGTCTTCACAGAATTTTCCCTTGAAGCCAAATTGGGATGGAGACATTAAGTTTTGACCTTCAGTTAAATCTGCTACTCTGGGTGCTAACAATCTTTCAAATAGTTTGCCAAGGAATGGGTCTGTATGCTTTGGGATCAGATTTATTTTTGTCAGGCTTGTAAATAATTTTGATCAAAGCTACCTTCCAGAGATCAGGAGAAATCCCCTCATAAGACATTTGTTGTACATAGATGTATTTCTGTAAAGACGTCGGCAGATTTAATAATTACAGCATGTTCCCACAAGATCTAAACCTGGACATTTATGGATATTTATTTTGCTTAGGGCCTGCTTTAGCTCGGGAAGACTGAAGGGATCCGTTTCACATGAGGAGTAGTTGGTTGAGTTGCTATTCCTAATAGATATTTGTTCTGGAGTTTCTGTGATGAGATCGTCCAGGGGTAGCAAACGATCCAGGATGGCATTAACTGAGTCATTCCAGTTAGTGGTTTCTATTTCGTTGTTCAGTACAGTGTTGAATCCTTCATGAGGAGTGAAACTTGTTTTTGCCAATTTTATATAATAGACCCCAGGGATCAGAATTTCCTGTGGAGTGAACTAAGTATTGCCAGGAGGCAAGTTTTTATTTTGCAGTTGTATTTACATATTCTTTCCGCTGGCCTTTATAGATATTTTTTAGTGTGGTGACTTCTGGTTCAGGCCAGGACTTCTCCGTTGAAAGTCTCTGCGTGCTTTGTGTACTTTTTTGCGCAGAGTGGAAAGTTCAGCTGTCCACCATGGAAATGTAGTATGCTTGCTAATTTTCTTCCTAGCGGAGCGTTCTGTACCACGAAGTAAGGCAGCCTTTACATAGAATGCATATTCTGAGGCATTGAACTGGTTCAAAGACCGGCGAGTGTCAACGTTAAAATCCTGGTGAATTGAAGACATAAATAAAGGTCATTTGATGGTTTTCATAGAAAATCTTCTAAAATCTTTTGGAGGAGGAGGAGGAGAAGGAGGGGGACCTGTAGTATTTGGAAGGAGAGATATCTTAAAAGTGATTGCTCGGTGGTCACTGTTTGTGTAGTCAGTATGTATGTGCAATCAGAGATCCTCGAGGAAATGGCGAACGTTGAAATGGTTAAATCAATGTTCGATTCTCCGTGGAAGTTTGAGAAGGTGTGCGGTTGGTTGAGTAAGTTGTGCAGATTTAAATTGTAGGTAAACAAGAATTCCTCGAAAATCCTACCTCTGTTGTCCAAGACATTGCTGAACCATAACAAAGATTTTGAGTTAGAATCAGTTGTAATTATTAAATATGTGGGATTTAAAGTAGCAAACACCTGTTCTAGATATCTTTGTGATAAATTAAAATCTGCTGATGGTGGACAATATAGTGACAGTACGTAGAATGAGAAAGTTGATGTAGAGACTAAAATACAGGTGGAATTTTGATTACACAAGCCAGAGATAACAGTGATATCCAGATTTTTGCTGAATATGATGATGGCAGATTTAGGATCTGTTTCAGAGGACTGAATGATCCTTGACGTTTTGGGATATCCCATAACTTTGGAAGATTGCCCATACAAGTGCTTAGAGACATAAGGTTCTTGAATGCATATAATATCAAATTTTCTGTTGCAATGAGCCTGATCTCATCAGCAACGCATCTAGAGTGTTGTGCATTGATCTGCATGATTGTAAGTTGGAAGGGACAGTCTGGTTCGCTGCCTAGCTACGCAGAGAGAGAGGCACACTGTCCATCTCTGTTCTCGAGATCGCTTGTACCGTTGGTTCATTATGCTTACCAAACGATGACATCACCAAGAGACCTGCTGGCCAGATAGCTGTGTTTGGATATCGTTCTATATTGGGACCTTTGATCTTAATCCGGAAAGAGGCATAGGATGGATGCATGGTGTGGACCTTGATGGGGTACCGGGTATGTCGAGCTGCTTCAGAAGGATTTCAACTTGTTCCACTCTTGTTTCCGGGCACTTATAAAAATGCTGGAGGGCCTTGACCTCCTTCCTCTACGCTGCACCGTTTTAATATCCAGTGTGTTAGGGTTAGAGCCAATAACTGCATCACGATTCTGAGCAGCTTGGGTGAAGAAGTTCTTGCCTTGCTTTGGAGTAACTTTACTGCTGATAGATGCAGATTTCATCCCCCATGCTCTTGGTTCAACTGTGTTCTTGGAGCTACTTTCAAACTGCATGCTGTGACCATCAGATGTATTTGTTGCATTACTGTCGTTGTTGGTTGGAAGTAATGCTGTTGTATGTCCACTGCAGCTGTATTTTGCTGCGGATAGCTTGATTTGTGTTTGGATTTTTTTATAGTTCAGTTCTGAACCTCTGACAACCGCTTTAGGTGGTCTTCTGGTGTTGTGATGCATTATTTCTCCTTGTGGAGCTGGTAACTGGTGTGTAGTCTGGTTCGATCGATTTATCTGAGTAATAAGGAATCTGGAGTTTTTCTTTGTGATTTTTCAAATAAATTCTAAGTAGTCAGAATTCCTTAGCATTTCTTCTAGAGGACTAGAGACCTCAAGAGCAGATTTATTATTATTAATTGGCACCTTAGATTGCTTCGTTACAGTCTCACTAGGCGCGGACGAGACAGGATCTGACGTTTGAGTACTCACTTCCCTTTTGAGTATGGCTTCCTTTTCTTTAGTTGAGCTATTCCGGGTTCTTGGTATGTTTCAAGAGTATTGGCTATTCTGTTAACACTTTCAAGAATCATCTCAAAGCCATTTGTTTCCTGCCCTTCTCTGTGCAATATTAAATCCTCAATTTTCTCGAGACGTTGTACCCAGTTTTCTAGTTTTTCCCATTGGCCGAGATATATATATATTTAATTACTTATATCGCTAATAAAAGTGACATGCAATTCTGAAATTTTTCTTCTTATATCTCTGTTTTTGGTACCGGGTTCAAAGATCGCAACAGATTGTGGGTTACGTTCTTCTGTGTGGGTTACTGCTACGGACCTGCTCGGTTCAGGTGTGCCGTCCGAACCTAGCGGTCCAATAATTGTAATGTTATTTCGCATATTCTTTGCTTTTCTAGGTGTTTTCTTCATTATGGTTTTCCTGTACGGAAATCTTAAAGCCTCAGTGGTGCAGGTCGGGGAGTTATGCCTAGAAACGCTAGAGCTACATTTTGTTGGCTGAACACCGGAGGCACGTGTTGGCCTATCACTTAGACGTTTTAATTGTTCACATTCCTTTCGTGGGCAGCTAGAGGATTTAGATTTCTTCAATGCTGTTAGGACAAATGGAAATTTCCAAACAATTGTTTACAAGCCCTAAGGATACTTGTAGGGTAGATCTATACTTCGACAGAGTAGGAATTTTAATTGGGGGAAAATTCCTAAGGGAATTGATTGGATTATCCCGACAGCAAGGTCGTTTGTTTGTTGTTTGTTATTTGATTTTTAGGAGAATTAGCAACTAAGGCCATATTGCTCCGGGATATGCGGTGGTCATTCCCTGACCTTTCCGCATCCTCCGTATTTGGTGGTGACGGGCTCGAACCCCGGTCTAATCAAGAAGCGTGTGCTACGCACTGCTGTTCCTTCCCACATGGCTAGGGAGGCGCCACAGCAGGGTCGATACTAGCACTTCTGACCTTGGAAACCTGTTGTTCCTGAATTATGGCAAGCAGCAATAACATTATCGGCCGTCTAATATTAAATTTAAAACTGAAAAATTGCACTGTACCTGTTATTTGGGTAATGAAATGGAAAGGATTGACGTACAGCTTACTAAGTTTGCTACAGCGAGGACTTAAAAAGAACTTCCTAATGTAAGTAAACAAGAACAAATCATCTGGTTAAGCCTGTGTTCGCATTTCGCAGTTTTGTTGTTTCTCCTAAATGCATAGTCTGGAGGAGGCAGTTCTTCAAACAATGCGTAATACCTGTCTGTGAACGACACTGCTCATTACTTTAATTTTTTTCACCTAAAAGAAGTATATGCTTTTTGTTTAAAATGGGCAGAGAGTTTACAGATATCAATGTAGATATCAGTGTCGACAAGAAATGATTGTGTATCGATTCAGTGGTGGTTATTAGAAAAATGTGTACATAAATATTGTGTGGCTTCCGTGAATACAGATACAAGTGCCCAAAAGTTGGAGTAGGAAATCGAGAAGGTGGGCAAAGTCGTTTTGGCGAACACTGAGCCGTACTGTGAATTGGGCAACAGTGATAGGAGCTGAGAAGCAGAGGGCAGTAGTTTCTTACAGTATCCCAAACTGTTCGAGGGATGATAGGCGTGGTGTATGCAGTCCAAGGATTTTTCCTGATTATTTTAGCATATTCACATTACGTAACTATTGTGGGATATGAGAGCC
The DNA here is from genome assembly GCF_048544385.1 of Mastigoproctus giganteus. NCBI lineage: Eukaryota > Metazoa > Arthropoda > Arachnida > Uropygi > Thelyphonidae > Mastigoproctus > Mastigoproctus giganteus. Next base: position 230,925,653 of record NC_143581.1, read on the forward strand.
GAATGTGGGCTGATATTGCCCTATTAAAAATAGCATTTGTGTTGGACAGCAGAAAGGACAAAACAACTGGGGCGGTTTGAGCATAATGTCTTGCTGCCGATGTACTATCAGTAACGGCTGCAAGTGAACGGTTATTGTAACTGATGTTTCTCTATAGTCTATAGCAGTGGTTTTCAACCGGGGTGCCTCAACAACATTCCAAGGGTGCCACGTAATTTGGATATAAGTTACTTAAACTTATTTTTTTTAAAACTTATATATTTATTTCATTATAAAAAGGTTAAAAAAAGGAGGAATTACCTCTATGATGTCTTCTAGAGCACTTCAGTGCTGATACTGTCCGTTATTAAATCAACTATACAAATAGTTTACAAGTATTCCACACCCTCGTAGACAAAATCAATTCTCCGATGCACCACGGAATCGGGGTGCATTGGATTTTGTGCTGATCTATAATTGATGTTTAATTAGCACCTCTATATAAGTATAGAGGTATTAGAACCTATAGTATTTAGTACATTGGTTGGGTTGGAGGTTGAGAAGACGAAAGAAGATATCTGTTGACATTAGACTTGTACTTCTGTAGACTGTAATTTTCAGGAAATATATATAAAGGAAGTTTGTTTCAGAAAATAGCAGTTGAATGAATAAACGAGGAAGATGAAAAGTTGGTTCTGGGAGTTTGAAGTTGGACAGTAAATGGATATTGGCTGGTGGCGGCACGTGTTCGGACTGTTTGGAAAGAGAGAACGGGAATTATAGAAGCCGGTTCAGAAGAACAGTGCCCATGGAAGTATCTATAGAAAAGGCATGCAGCAGAAACAGTACGTCTATGAGACAGAGAATGGAGAGACTCTGTTAGAGATGAGTCATTAATTAACCTAACTCCCCTCTTCTGAATGGAATCTAGAAGCCTGAGAGAGATTTTGGGGGCACCGCCCCAGATGTGGGAACAGTACTCATGGTAGGGCGGATTTGCGATTTTTACAGGATGAACAGCTGTTTGGAAGAAAAGTAACGCCGAGAGCGAAAAAGAAAACCAAACTTTTTAGATGCAGAGGAAGCAATATTTGTAATGTGCTTGTGCAAAGAAAGATTAGAAGTCAGGGTAATCCCCAAAAGACATATATCATTTTGCCTAGAAATCGGAGTGTCACCAAAGATAAGCATAGGAGCAGAAGAATCCTTTTTGCGAGATATAAGACAAGACTGGGTTTTATAAGGATTGAATCAACTAAGTTGTCCTTGCCCCACTGGAGAATTACCTGGAGATTGACATTTAAGGAATTGGTAGTGGATTTTCAAGGACTTGAAGCTGGTTGAACAGGGCAAGGTTTCTCATACTGGAAAGTGGAATGCAATTCGCTGTCATCAGCAAAACTATGGATAGGATTTCCCGTCAATGGAATTAGGTCATTAATATACAAGAGGAAAAGAGTGGGGGAAAGAACTGAACATGGGGGACACCGGATTAGTGGAGAATTTAGAAGACAGAGAGCCATCTAGATCACCCTCAGTGAGCAGTCAGAGAGAAAACTGGATAACCAATTGCAAAAAACAGTTGGCAAACCATAAGATGGAAGCTTGTTTAGAAGACCTTTATGCCAAACGCGATCTAAACCCTTTGAAATGTCAAGAGCAACTGCTTGTGTTTCATCAAACGTTTCCATTGAATTTATCCGTAAATGGGTAACATAGGCCAGAATATCACCTGTGGATCGACAGACGGAAGGTTTCTAGGTAGTTTAAGAGTTGGCAGTTAATTGATTTCTCCATTATTTTAGAAAGAGTAGAAGTAATTGAAATAGGACGATAACTGGATAGAAGGGATTTGTCACCCTGTTTAGTAACTGGCTGGATACGAGAAATTTACAAGCAGAAGGAAAAAACACTTTGGAGTAAGAAAATGAAAAAAGGCGGCAAAGAACAGCAGTAGGTTCAGTAGCACAGGTTTTGAGAACAAGTGGAGAAATACCATCAGGACCAGGAGCTTTCTTATTATCAAGATTCGTCAAAATCCTTCTGACATCATTTTGACGGAAGACCACAGGAGGCATTGAATGGAGCGTGTTGGAAATGGTGGGAGGTGTTTTACCAAGCTCATTAATACACGAGTTGGAAGTAAAATGGGTTGCTAGCAGGTCTGCTTTATCCTTGGTTGAAGTGACAAAAGAACCATCTGGTTTTGACAGAGGTGGGAGCACACAGCCATTTACAGCACAACACACACTTACAGCCACTCTTTGATGTACAGACGTCGCACTCTCCCTTTCACATGGTATACTCCAGCACTCTACTCCACACCATTCTGTCCAAGGCGAAACAGGAAACAGTGGGCGAATGCAACCGCTCAGTGTGGTCTGTCTGAAATTATTACTGTTTCCTATACATTATGGTGTGAAATGACGTGGCGTGGTGAAGACTCGCCGCTCACTCCACCTCGTACATAAGTTGACAGTGTGAATAGACTCATAAAGCTCACTTTTTTGCAAAGATTATTGTTGGGATGATTTATTTTCTTTTTCAGGGATTTCTTATCGGCACCTGTAAGTATGCATATTCTTGCTTATCTCTTCCTTTTTTGTATGGCTCGTCGTTTTCACAATGTCAGCTCCAGATGACTGGAAATATTCAAATAGAAGGCAATAGCAGGCAATTAATTGTAACAATCAAATTCAGTCATCTCTGAAACTATATATGTGGTGATCGCTTGACATGCTTATACTTCTACTTTGCATATAACCGGTACAAACCGGCTAAGTCCAAAGTTTCAGGAAGAGACGAGGAGAAAGGGTCTGAACATTTTTAAAAGTAATGTACGTTTCATTTCATTTGCACCTGTTGAAGTGATTTGGGGACTAACTGATGTAAGTATTACTGATATCGAACTGTTTATAAATGCACATGCTATGCATTATTTAATTTGAACGATTATGACAGGGCATTGCGCATAACCAACCAGACAATCTAAATTAAAGATGCTATGATAATTTTAAGCAAAAGCATTTTACTGAGTACGTCAAAGTTTTTGACGTCGTCAGTAGGGCGCGGTTATACATTTAATTGTGCAATTTATATTCATGAATTAAAGCGGACTAACCTGCCATCATCCTGTCTTCTGTATGTAGGCTACAATTCACGTATTTAGAAACAGATAAACTCTTTCTTCCATACAGCGTCCTTAAAATTCTTATTTTGAAATCATATTTTCATGCTATGTAGATTAAACTGTAATATCGAAAATTTCTTCAAAAACTTTTCCATTGCGATTTGCAATTTTCGAAGATAGTTTTGCTAAAGAAATCATTTCATCAGTAACAAAAGGAAATGTTTTATTGCCTTCCGAAGTTTTCGAAAATAAACGTTAGTCGTGCTACCGCAGTTCCATTGTAAATGTTCACTGAAGATGCTGGATTTATTCAGTAAAAATAGAATTTCGATTGGAACGGACTGTGTGTAAGAAAGTCTGAAACAATTCTTTAACGTTTTTCTCGGAATGGCAGAACATTAAAATAAAATCTGACAGTGTTAGCTATCATTTCCCGGACTCGAATCGGATTAAAGATCCCAGTCTCTGTTTAGAAAACTTGAACAAAACAAACAAATAAATCTACCCCAACTGACCCAAATGAGTGTTACAGGTAGCAAACACACACACACATACAAAAAAAAAAGAAGTGATTTAAATGGATTTTATTACGAAAATGTGATAACCAAAAATACTTTTAAGTGAAGCCACGTAAATTAGAAAAAGCCTTTCTTCTGAGAAGAAACGTTTTGTTGATTTTAAATAATTTTTGTCGAATTGTATTTTATAAACTTATTTTTTTCCGTTGGGGAAATCCCAATTTATTGGCGAGGGAGAGAGAGGGTCATGTAATTATATCTTAAACAGAAAGGAAGATAGTTTTAAAAAGTGTCATTAAATTTTTGAGATAAAATTGTACTTTAGAACTTTTAAAGGAAGATTGCCAAGTGAAAACTTTACATTTCATTTCATCAGGTCCAAATACAGTGTGATTTAAAAGTTTACTCAGTTTCTGTTTCATTTCATTAGATTTAATCTTCCACTGCTAGCATGGTGTCTGACAGATGCCACTTTTATTTTCTTATTTATTTATTTTTAAATTTTTTTGTTATTTTCTAAAATCTGAAATAAAAGGAAATCCATCGGTGTACATCAATTCTCTAACTGGTTGTACGGTATTTCCTACTTTCATTTCGATATACTATGAATTACGAGACATATTTTTTTTTTTTTTTTTAGTTTAACAGACTCCATGTGAACAAAAGAGTATCTTTCTTGTAGTCAACTTCCATTCCCATGTGGCGTCTCAAAGACGCCAGCGATAGGTGTCTAATTATGGTATAGAACTTAGACTTCACCTGTTAAACGTGAACGGACGAAAAAATTAGAGTGTTTATTCAGTACATTTTTAAATGAGTTTAGCAGATCATAATTGATCGATCACTGTTTTTAATTCAGTATAAGATCTAAAAATTAAATTTTTATAATAAAAACAATAAGGAGTGTCTTTAAGACGTCCCGTGAGCGTCTTTGTTAAATTAAGGGCACGAATGTTAGAAGTTTAAGTTTAACAGATCTAATTTTAATGTTATTTAGTTTTTTTTTTTTTTTTTTTTTTTTATGAAAACCCCAAACACAAGAGGTATTAGAACCTAAAGTACTTAGTACCGTGCTTGGGTTTGAGGTTAAGACGAAAGAAGATATTTGTTGACATTAGACTTCAACTTATGTAGACTGCAATTATCAGGAAATACGTATGAAGGAAGATTGTTCCAGAAAACGGCAGTTGAATGAATAAACGAGAAAACGAAAAGTTGGTTCTGTGAGTTTCAAGTTGGACTGTAAATGGATGTTGGATGGTGGCGGCACGTGTTCGGACTGTTTTTAAAGATGGAGCGGGAATTATAGATGCCAATTCAGAAGAGCAGTGCCCATGGAAGTATCTGTAGAAAAGCATGCAGCGGAAACAGTACGTTTATGAGACAGAAAATGGAGAGACTCTGTTAGAGATGAGTCATTAATTAACCTAACTGCTCTCTTCTGAATGGAATCTAGAAGCCTGAGAGAGGTTTTGGGGGCACCGCCCGAGATGTGGGAACAATATTCCATGGTAGGGTGGATTTGCGATTTCCACAGAGTAAAAAGCTGTTTGGAAGAAAAGTGAAGCCGAGAGCGAAAGAGAAAACCAAATATTTTAGATGCAGAGGAAGCAATATTTGTAATGTACTTGTTCCAAGACAGATAAGAAGTGAGGGTAATCCCCAGAAGAGAGATGTCATCTTGCCTAGAAATTGGAGTGCCACCAAAGATAAGCATAGGAGCAGAAGAATCCTTTTTGGAGGATATAAGACAGGACTGAGTTTTAGAAGCATTGAAATCAACTAAGTTCGTCAAAATCATTCTGACATCCTTTTGACGGAAGACCACAGGATGCATTGAATGGAGCGTGTTTGGAATGGTGGGAGGTGTTTTACCATGATTATTAATACATGAGTTGGAAGGAAAATGGGGTGCTATCAGGTGGGCTTTATCCTCTGGCTGAAATGACAATAGAACCATCTGGTTTTGACAGAGGTGGGAGCAGAGATGGGCAAAAGTTGCGTCCAGTAGCTTTGGCAACAGACCAGGATGCTCGTTTACCATTAGGGGAAGAAGCAAGTTTTCTGCTTTTAGCCTGTGCAAAATCTAGTTTGGACTGATTAATAACTGCTTTACAATTGTTGCGAGCTTTGTTGTAGGCAGAAAATGAAACTGAAGAATTGAAAACAAGCCAATTACAATAAGCAACGTTCTTCTCTTGAACAGCCTTAGCACATTTATTGGAAAACCAAGGTTTAGATGAAGGATGATATTTTAACGTGGACTGTGGAATAAAGGTTTCCATACCTACAAGAATAATTTCACTGACGCGATCGAAGCAAACGTTGACATCAGGAGTTTTGAAACAGTAATCCGACCGAGGAAAATTAGAAAAGAAATCTCGCAGGTCATCACATTTTACATTCTTGTAATGCCAAACAATATGAGATTGGGAATAGCCATGGGATAAAGGCTCCATTGGAGAAGAGACAATCTCCAAGTTGTGATCTGAGATGCCTAAAAGACCACTCATTTCGACCGTGTACTTAGAAGGGTTGTTTGTGAGAAAAAGATCAAGCGTGTTGGCTGTATGGTCAGGATTGTCCAGTATTCTTGTAGGTAAATGAACAATCTGTCTGAGGAACAACATCTTGGTCAGCTGGGTCTGTGTGACTAGAGATCGGAAGCCAGCTGGAGTTGTGAACATTAAAATAACCAAGGAAAATTACCTCACTGTTAGGAAAGTTGGACTGGAGAAAGTTGAGTTGCAAAGAGAGGAAGTCAGAGCTCCAAGTAATTAGTGGAATTGGGAGAACGATAGAGACAAGAGATGAATTTGACACAGTGAGGTAGAGAGATTTTAAACCAGAGAAGATCGAAAAGTGGAGATTCCAAATTACGAAATCTCCGACAGGGAATATCGGAATGGACATGTATACAAGTACCACCTTTGAGGCGAAAGGAATCATACAGCGAATATTTTGGGCAACTGAGATGAGCAATAGTTGAATCAACCGATAACTGAGATTCTGTCAGAGAAAGTACATGGGGTTTGGCAGACTGTGAGTGGAAATGTACATCGTTGAGATTAGAACCGAGACCACGTATATTTGTGAAATGTTTGGGAGGTTAAGATCTAAGATCTTTTTGCAGATAAGCTTGCTGTATTAGTTTGAGTTTTCATGGTCTGTTCAATAGTAAGAAAAAAAAGTGTGGGGGAGGGACATGCTGTATGAAGGAATGAAATTTTGGATATGGTATACACATAGTAAGAATATACCCAGATCCTTGACATAACGTGGCCTCAACGATGCCCCCCGTGTACACACTACTCAGACTGCATCAACTCACTATCTGGCAGAGTATAGGTAGCAAGATTATACAGTAGCTGATCCGGAAGCTTCCTAGAGAGTTACCAAAAGGTTCGGTTCAGTGATAACCAGTACAGCGAGTACCGTTTTAGAGCTGTACCCTTTAAATGTATGGAAGTTTGGGTCTCGCCATAGTGTTTATCATAGCCTCAAAAAACATTAGTCATACTGCATGATGGAAAAGATTGGGAGGGGTTGACCGGAACGTAGCTCTGGAGACTAAACATGGGGTGCACCACTTCAAGCCCCCAATAAGCAAAGTGGTGGTGGTGGTGGTTTTGCACCGGTTGATGAGAGTCATCTACCACATAAAATATATTGTAATATTTGAGTAATTTCAATATACTGTACATGTACATCCTTTGTAGTTGCCTAAGTAATCCCCCCCACCACCCGGTTGTGAACAGTGATAATATTTTTGTCTATTTTTGTGTCTCTTTCGGTGGAAATATTTTTAAAGCAGGGTGCAAGTGTAAATATGACCGGGAGGAAAACTTCCCTTCATAAGCCTTGTAGAATTCTTCCAGGGTACAGTTAAAAGACTTTCAGTATGAAATCCTTGCTGTAGTATCTGGGCAAAACGGCAGATACAAGAACGTTTTTTCCCCATCTCGCTACAGTTTTTTAGGTTTTGATATTTTCTGAATAAATCAGCAGTTCAATTATGCTTTTAGTCATTAGTTCTCAAATGGATTTATTTATTTTATTTTTTTTTTTTTTTATGAAAACCCCAAACACGAAAGGTATCAAAACCTATAGTACTTAGTACCGTGCATGGGTTGGAGGAGAAGTATTGGGGGGGGGGGGATGCCGGAAACTTTGCTCTAGAGACTAAACATGGGTTTTACCACTTCAAGCCTCCAATAAGCAAAGTGGTGGTATTTCACCGGTTGATGAAAGTCATCTACCACCTACAACATTTGCACCTTGCAGACAATCTGCGCTCCATCTGTGTTTATTGCAGAATATATTCCCGGTCTGCCCTATGTTGAATCTCCCAGTAACATTTCCTACTGCGGAACAGAAGCATTACTGGATGATCAGACTCGGGCAAAGTGTCGCTCAATATTTTTATTTTTTATTAGAGGAATTGTATTAGGCGGGCAAAGTGTCGCTCAATATTTTTATTTATTTATTAGAGTAATTGTATTAGGCGGCCAAACTGTGGCATCCCCGCACCTGTAGACAAAAATCGATCAAATAAAAACCAACTAAAAATAGTTTCTGATCAGGAATGGATTACCCAGATCATAGAGACAATAAAGTCTCAGCTGCTCCTAAAGGTGCTTCGGATATACTCACCATTTTAGCTCACAGAGCTGCCGTTAGGTTTACACACTGTCACACAACAAACCCATAGAACACTGTTATTACATTGTGAAAGTGTAGAATCGAAGGGTGGACAATATCTTTCGTGTTATACCAAAGAGATCTTTGGTTTAAACTCGCTCTACTCTGTTCTGTCAAATTCATCTGTTGCTTCTATCGTCCTTCCAGCTCCCAGAATCACTACGAAATCTTTGACTTTCTTTTGAAACTCAATTTTATTCAATCTAACTTTCCTAATAGTGAGCTAAATTTTCTTGACGATTGTAGTATTGACAACTCCAGTTGGCTTCAGTTTTCTAACTACATGGACAGTTTCTAACTAGACGAGCTGCCGAGGCTTTTACAATTACTAATGATCCCCGCTCAGCTTGTTCACTTACCTACCAGAATACCAGACAGTCCTAACTTTGCACACAACACTCTTTATCGTTTTTTCACAAGCAACGCTTTTGCACGGTAATTGTTACTGGTCCTCTAGAGTCTAGATCAGTGGTCTCCAAAGTGGGGTGCGCGGATGATCCGTGGGTTATTTGGTAAGCAGAGCGAGCGATGCAATCCTTCCTTTTGGATCAACGTATCTATGTAAGGTGACTTTCTCTGCAATGACTATTATTAAAACCACGTTTAGAAATAAACTTAACTTGGAACCAGATCTTCGGGTAGCTGTGTCCCAAAATATGAAACCAAGGTAGACAACAGTAATGAAAAATATTCAAGCGCATTGTTCTTACTAAAGAAATGCTGTTGGTTTGATTTATACCACTTTGTACTTTAATTTCAATTTCGTTTTGTTTTGTTTTGTATTTTTGCATCAAATTAGATTGTAATATTTTCAAATTATATGTGATTCTAGATATAATGGATACCATGTAAATTGTTTATAAATAAAACAAGTAGTATTGCATTACATTTATTACACTTTTTACATTAATGATTTCATATCATTTTGTGCTTGAACTTCAATTTAATTTTGTTTTGTATTTTTTTTTAATTTGTGATGTTTTAAAATTGTGATTTCATAAACGTGATTTTAGATATAATGCCTTCCATGTAAACGATTTATAAATAAAAAAATATTAAACTTATATATTTAATTTTTTATTCTGGGGTGCGCGCTAGTCCTTTTAAGTAAAATAAGGGTGCGCGACCAAAAATGTTTGGAGAGCACTGTTCTAGATGACAACTTGGTGATAGTTTCTTTTGCAATGGATCCTCTCTCTCATGGCTATTCTCAGCCTCGTGTTGTTTTGGCATTACAAGAATGCGAATGGATGATGTCGAGATTTTTATTCTCTTTTGTTTTGTTGTAAGAGAAGATTCAACCAAGTAATAAAAAAAAAAAAAAAAAACACCTCGAATTCAGATCTTTTCTTTCTAGTGCAGTTGTCCATTTTATGTATTCGTAAAACTAGATCGTATATATGGCTTAGCTTAATTTTCAGCACTCACCTCTTAGTTATAGGATGGTTATAGGATTTTAATAACTTACAGGGATTATGGGTTTAAAACTAAGTTATGGGCTATAAAAAAATTTTTTAAGAAAGGAAAGTGCACCTTCCATTCTATGGTTGCCTAATTAAATTAAATTGAATTAAGAAAAATTAGAAGGTAATAGTCGCGCACGAGCGACTTTCGAGATTACTCGTCTTCAGTTAGCTATAGTGGGGGGGAGAGAGAGGGCGCGCTTGTGTAATACACGGGTTGGGTTCCCGAAATGCATTTCAGTGCACGTGGAAACTTAATACGTGCTAAATTCCAAATGGGGGAGAAATTGGCGGGAATCGTTTTGTTTAACACGTTGAGTGATGTATGGCGCTTAAACCATTCGATAACGAGGGCTTCGTTTTCAAGGATTTTGTAGCTAGAATTTAATTTAACTACTGTGATGGCTGAATCGATGTGTGGGTTGTGATTTTGAGATTGGACGTGTTGTGTTAGTTCTGTACTTGCTGAATTAGTTTTGAAGCTATTAAAGTGGTAGTATGCACGCGTGTTGGAAATTTTTGATGTCCCGAATTTTGATGTTGTACTGCCTATGTAACATGCTTGGCAATCTGATTGGCATCTGATCAAATATATAATGTTGTAATCTTGTGTCTCGTACTCATGTGTTGTCTTGTATGAATTGAATTTGGAACTTAATTTGTTATAAGATGTGAGTATTAATTTGATATCTGTATTTTTAAAAATCTGTTGAAGTCTTCTAGCGAATTGTTGATGATATGGGAGCGCGATAAGGGGTTTATGTATCTTATTCTTGTTCACGTGGTTAATAATTTTGTTTGGGTTATTAGTGTTATTATGAACTTTGGTGATGGTTTCTTTTATTAGTTGTGGTGGGTATTTTCTGTCGATGAATTTTTTGGTGAGGTATTGCAATTCTACATATAGGTCTGTTTGTGTGTGGCTATATTTTACAGCGTTGTATATCTGGTTGTATAGAACTGCTTTTTTGATGTATAGAGGGTGGTGTGAGTGGTAATGTAAGAATTTACCTGTATGTGTGTTTTTTCTGTATATTTTGGTGCCTAAAGATGTGTTTGTTTTGTATACAGTGAGGTTTAGAAAATTAATTTTATTATCGGTTTCTACTTCGAGGGTAAATTTGAGTCTTTCATGTGTTGTGTTGTGTTAAAGGTGTTCAGTAAAGTATTGATGGTGGTTCTGTTGCCTATTAAGAGGACTTCATTTGCATATCTCATGTATAGTTTAACTCCTGGGGGAAAGGGTTGGAGAATTTTTTCTTCGATAGATGCGAGGTAGATCTCGGATAAAGGGGCAGAGATACCGAGGCCCATGGGAAGGCCGAAAATTTGTTCGTAGATGTAATTTTGGAATTTAAATTGTTTGTCGTCAAGTAACAGTGATGTGAGTTCTAAAATGTCATTAATATTTAAGTCGGTACGTTTTGTTAATGTGTCGTCTTTGATTAATAGTTCTTTAAGGGCTAGTAGCATGGATTCGATGTGTACGTTTGTGTATAGAGACGACGTCGAAGGGCGCGAGAATATCGTTTTCAGATATGGTTATGGAAGTTATATATTCGTGTGCTTGTTTAGTATTGTAGACCCTGAACCGAGAAAATCTCATTAAAGGTGAAATAATTTTGACGAGGAATATGGATAGGTTTGCATAGGCGGACTGTTTATAGGAAACGATGGGTCTTAAAGGATAATCTTGTTTATGGAGTTTGACTATTCCAAAAATGTCTGGGAGAATGTTACTCCGTATGCCTATTTGCTGGAGGGTATGTAAATTAATTTGTTTGTTTGCTCTGAGTCTTCTTAGCATCCCATCAAGTTTATTTTTGAGCTTGTTAATGTTAAACTTGTTGCAAGCTCTGTATGTTGTTGAATCTGATAAGATGTGTAACATTTTCTTTATATATGTGTTTTTGTCCATGATTGCGATGGTATCTCCTTTGTCTGCCTTTTGTATTATAATGCTCGGGGTTTTCATAAAGTCTGGTATGTGGGTTAATTGTTGTTGGGGAATGTTAGGTTTACTAGTTAATTGGGAGTTAAAAACAGCGTTAGTTTCATGTATGATTCGATATTTATCTGGGTGGTTATCAAGTTTGGTTTGCATTTCTATCATGGCGTCTTTAACTGGGTAGTTGTTGCTGTTAATGGCGAAATTGAATCCGTATTCTAGACTGGCAAGTTCGTTAGGGGAAAATGTTTGTGTAGAGATGTTAACAACTGAGTTTGTGGGTTTTTTTTTTTTTTTTTTTGTGTCTCCTAGTGAGTGTATCCCATTTCTTGGAGTGCTTTTGGGTAATCTGATTTAAAGTTGCTTGAATTCGGGTGTTGTTCTGTTGTACGTAATCGTACCAAGTCGTGGGGGTTAGTTCTCTTTTAAGTTTGAATTTAAGGATATGTATTTGATCTAAAAGGAGATATTTTTCTCTGTATCTTTTCCGTAATTCAGCTTTAATTATGGCAATAGAGGCTTGGTGTATGATAAAAGGGTATTTTTTAACAGTGTTTTTTGTGCAGATACGAGCGAAATTGGGGATTATGTCATACGTGAGACATTTCTTTAAGAATGTGATGTGGAGTTTGTCGGAAAAGTATTTAACTAATAGTTTTGTGAAATGGAGTTTCCTATCGTGCAGATCTGTATGCATTGGGGAAAATGTGGAAATGATAGGCGTGCGGAAGAGGTGTTGAACGCGTCAAGCAAGAGGTCTGTGATATATGCACTGCATAGTTTAATCATGAAAACGGGGAATCCATCCGGGACAGTGGTAGGCTATTTTATTCAGTGATGTTTGGTTAGCTGGTGAGTTAATCCGAATAAAGGGTTTTGGGGCGGGCAGGGGCTTAGTTTAGAGTGAGTTAGCCCACGCGAGTAAGATGTCAGTGGTAATGGGGGACTGTTGGTTCTTGTTGTGTAGATTCTTTTCCCAAGTTTCGTTCTGTGTGCAATCCAGTCGTTCTGTGCCGTCCTCCGAATGCGTAGGAAGCGTTCCCGATGTTTTTTATAGAGCTGGTAGTCGGCTAGATCCCATGTCCTTGGCCATTTCCTGTATAGTTTCTGTTTCATGATGAAGGCGAGTTTTGCGTCGCTGGTAAACCAGTTCTTGGTGTTGTAAGACAGGCGGTCGGATTTGGAAGTCCCTTCACGGGCGATGTCTTTTTTTAACAAGTTAGCTAAATTGGTAAGAGTTTGACCAGGATGGCTAGCAGCAATTTTTTTCCAGTCTGTAACTCTTAGTCTTTGTAGGATGATTTGAGGTTGCATATATTTTAATGAGAAGATCTTCAGTTGGGATTCTTTATGGTCATATTGTTCAAATTTTCGGGAAGAGCATAGGCTTTCACAATCAAAGGCAATTGGGAGGTGATCTGATGCAAACTTAAAAATCGGCGTTGTGAGAGTGAGATGGTCAAAGTTATGGAATAAGAGGTCGAGTTTTTGATGTCGTCTTGTAGGTTGCGCAAGAGATGTGAAGGCGCGTACGACGTCCTTCATAGCAGGTTCATGTTTTGGGGAGGGCATGTTGAAATCTCCTAAAACATAAAACAAAGTTTAGCATGTGAGGCTTGAGGTGGGTTATAATCCAGGTAGTTAGCTCATCCCTTGTGTCGGGATTATGGTCATACAGCTACAACTTGAGTCCTCACTTCTTTGACTTTAAAAATTGCAGAAATGGCTTCAAATGCAGGAGAGTCGCCGAGTTGTGCACTCACAAGGTGGTGGATGTCTTTGTATATGATGGAGACGCCACCTCCACATCTATGGACTCTGCTGTTGCAAATATTGCCGTATTGGTCGGGATGGCCATGCAGATAATTTGTCTTCCATGGTTAAGCCAAGTTTCCTGGATATAGATGAAATCATATTCGTCGAGCAGGAGGAGAGATTGCAGAGGGGCCAATTTGTTGACAATAAAAAAAAAAGTAAAGTGCAGCCATTATCAACCCACTGCAGGATGGAAGCCTCCTCAACAATTCATGCTGAGGGAAATGGACCATAATCTGCCACGCTGGTCCAGTGCGGGTTGGCAGATCGACCGTATTCAGCAGTCAGGGGCTTGAACCCCGGTCTACTCAAAGAGCGTGTGTTACCGCACTCCCGCTCCTGCCCACTCTGCTAATACTGTGCATATTTTGCGAGAAGACACTGAATGTGGGGCATGGATGGAGGTTTTTTGGAATAGGTGATTGCTATTGTAGAGGACGAGTTAGTAGGGATTGCTGGGTGGATGGCCTTTTTTCTTCAGAGAAAGGTCTGATAAGTATGCTTGGGGGCCAGAAGTCGGGATCCAGAACTTTTTCGTAGGCAGAGGGTGAATACCTTACTAGAAATGAGGCGTAGCCAGTTTGCCTAGTTTTAAGCTGTTTTACTTCGATGGGGATATTGTGTTCTACAAGGAGCATTTTCTTTATGGATTCGGGGCTTGTTGAGGGTCCAAACCGTGAGACAAAAATCTTGGTCCTGGTCAAGGCGACAGAGATGTTATATTTCTCTGCGAGCGTCTGTTTACTGCGGTGAGTCTTTGATAATTGCTTGTTTGCTAATGTTGTTGGGATTCTTTCGTTGCCTTCCAGTGGGGGAGTGGGGTGGGGGCTCTTGCTTCTCTATACGCATCCCTGGTCGATGATCTTCGATTAAGTAACTTGGTCATGTCTGTTGCTGTGTGGTACAACATCATCACCTCCATAGCCCGGTAGGCAGGAGCAGCAGTGCGTAGCACACGCTTCTTGATTAGACCGGGGTTCAAGCCCGTGACCTAGAAAATTCTAGGAAGGAATTAACTCTGCTAGGTCGTGACTCCCAAGGACAAATCGGCGTTTGTCCTTGGGAGTCGGGGGTTCTTTCAGTTTGAGAACAATCAGCCCACGCAGTGAGGTGAAGTTCGCACGGACGACCTTGAGAGAAGATAATGATTAAGGCACGTAGAGCGCTGTTGGCTTTCGATATACTTAATATTAAAATCATAAATTTATTTTCACCTTTTATCATCTTTCCGGAATCACTTAAAGATCTGGGTTGGTGACTTAAATCCGCGTTGGAAGGAAGGTATCAAACTTGAGCCATGGGATCACTGTGCTGAAATATTACAGACATCGGAGGAGCACGTTGGAGGACGTCTGTACTGCCCGAGTTACGTATGTTTTCTTTAACCAATTTTTATGTGTAGATTTCGAAAATCATCATGATAGTTTCACATCGCGTCACAGTTATTAAATATAGAGGGAGTTGCGTTTTACCAAAATATGCCAATTTCGCATAATATATGACATACTGATTTATTTTAGCAGTAGAAGTATAAGTAAGCTAATTAACAGTATAAGCTAATTCTCTTAATTTTAGCAATAGATTCTGGTCCGGTTTTCTTGTGATAAACATAATCAGACTTCCAACTATGGTTCTTAGGTTCAAATTCCGATGCAACAATTTACAATTTGAACAGAGCACACTTAGCATTTTTGTAGGCTGTGCCAACGTTTTCCAAGTATTAACTGATCGTGACATGTTTTCAGGGTTGTAAATCAATCCTCCAAACATAAACAGCCCCTCGAGAGCAGGTGGGTGCTGCCCGCAACTCACTATATATCCCTTTATTTTAACATTAAAAGTTGGTTCATCTTTTGATGTAGACGTAATAGAGACTTTTTATGGTGATTTTCGGAATCAGCGCGTTTATTTCTTCCAGAATCGCATATTTTCATTGCGGGGGTTTTACAAAAAATATTTTTTGTTGGTTAGTGTAATGTACCTGTTATGTCAGGCCTGAACTTGCTGTTAACAGGCTGTCCTTATCTTATTAATTTGTGTACTGAAAAGGAATCTGCATACTCCTTCCTGTGCAAGTGGAAGAATACTCGATAGAATTTACCACTACCACCTAGAAAGAAGTGCTAAAAAAAAAAAAGTTTAAAGAAATTCAACTGATGCATGCTACTGAAGTAAAAAAGAGTTTGAAGCAGAGAGTGTGTACACATTGACTGTCTTTGGATACATGTAATAATAATTATTATTTATCATTTATTTCACAAAAGGAACCACCCTGTAGAAACAGTGGCAATCTTTGAGAAGTATATTTAAAGAAGCCCTTAGAAATGGGGATAAAAGCCATATGGCCACTTTTCAGAATTAGCAAATTGAAAAGTAGATCGAGCGATCATTGGTGAGTCGACTGACTCATGTCTAAATCCAGTTAATTATCCAAAACTTTTTAAAGAAGGCAAATTGATGAAGAGAAAAGGAACTTCTGAAACATAAAAGCAATCCTAAATAGACTAAGGAAGATTATAATTCTAGGTGTTATCCTCGCTCATGCAGAATGCCTGTTGATGTTTTTCTCTTCTGGCTTGAAGAAAGCAATTTGTTTGTTTCTTTTAAATATGCCAACATTTAAAAAATCCGACCATAGCTCTTCATTCCAAAGTATTTTACATTAATGTACTGAGGTCATTACTCCTAGATGTGTTGACGGATGTTATGTGCAAATTTATTTCACTAACAGTTTTAAAATCTTCCATTTCCATTTCGGAAATTGATTATTACCTTAGCATAACCTGTTCATTTTCTCAGTGAAAGTAGTAGAAACGGCAAATGATAAATGATGCAAGAAAGCAAACTTATATAGCATCAGCTTAAAAAAAAAGAGAAAAAAAAAACACTGTTCATCCATCCGTTATCCTCCAAGAATTTGTATACTTCTTGTTGTCCCTTAAATTTATTCAACCCAATCCACTTCCACAACAACAGATGGAAGCCTGTTCCAACAATCAACCTCCCGCTGGCTAAAAGCAAACAAGTACGTTATGGCTGTTTTTGATTACAGGATGCACAAGTTCCTATTGAAAAATTATGTTCTCATATATGCCGAAATAACACTAATTTCATCATTTCGCAGCGAATTATTTTGAATTTTGAAAATTTTTTTCCACGTGTATTTTTTGGTATCATCAAATGTGCAGATGAACAAGAGATTTTGCAGCATGGGTTCTGTTAGTTTCAGTTTAAAAGCCTACCACAACTATCATGAAAGAAGAAAGAATTGATGTTCAGTGGTCCTTGGCTGGGGAGCTGACAGTGCACAAGGAAGCTTGAAATATAACAATGAGGTTAGAAAGACAAACACCGAGTTCAGATTACTTTCCGGTGCATCTTTAGAAATGTCTCTTGACAGTCAGGTCTAGACAGTATTGAACAGCATTATTATGAACAAAACTTTGACAGCTTTTCTGAAGAGGGAAGAGCCTACAACAGTATCTTCTTTGAAGCAATCAAAATTGTCATTGATGAATATCCAAGCAGATCTACAGACATAATAATGTTGGATAAGCTAATATGTAAAATCAGTACATACCGTACTGTACAATCCTGTGGCTCTATTTTAATATAAAATGTGTATTTTCCGGTGGAATTGAAATTCGAGCAGTGGGAACTTAAAAAAAAAAAAAAAAAACAGTTTTTTCGTAAAAACTTCTGTTTTTCGTCTTTTTTTTTTTTTTTTTTGGTAGCTTTTTTTTTTGCAGAAGAGACACCTTTTGTTTTCTTCCTGTTTTGGCTTAGAAACCGCTTTTTCGTCTTGCTTATTAGATGATTTCTAGTGTTTTGAAAGTCAAAAGCTGGCAGCTATAATTAATAGATAAGATGGAATAGGTGGGGAGGTCATGCTTATCTAAAACATCTGGTTTATATATAGAACTAATTCTAATCAGTTTTGTCAGTTTCAGTTAGAGAACCTAGATACTGTGCTGAACGAAGAAAGAATGAATGTATATGCAGTAGTCTTTGGCCGAGGAAATGACATATGAGCAAGGAAGTATGAAATATCCCAAAATTTTCCAAGTCATTCTTTTCATTTTAATAATTCATCATAGTGATACTGAGTGTTAGATAGTGAACCAGTTGAAAAATAAAGCTGAATTCTGATCTTCATTTTCTGGTGAAGCTTTGAAAATGCTCTTGACAGCTAAGTCTGAACAGACAGTAACGTTATTGTTATAAGTAAACTTTTCTCAACATTTATGAAGGAATGTCTACTACAGTATCTTTGTCGGCGCAGTCATGACCACTTAATATGTAACCCGCAATCCAATGAGAAATCTATAGAAAGGAAAATCTTAGGTAAGATAATGTTTGAAAGCATACTGTATTAGTAGAACAGTTCTATAGCTGTATTTTAATATATCAGTGAAATATTTAATTTAATTTCTAGTGCAGAGTGGACTTAAAAGAAATCTGCATTTTTCGAAAACTCCTGTTGCTTACATTGTCTTATTATCAGCCTTTTTAAAACTCAAAGGTTGGTACCCGTGTTTTGATCCAAAAGGTGAACCTACAACCTTTGGTTTGGAAACGTATGTCTGCTTCTAAAGAAATTTCTTATCACTACCGATAACTCCTAATTATGGTTTTTTTTAAAATATAAATAACCTTAATAAATAACTGGATTTTTGAGTAGGATGATTCTGTTTCATCCAAGATGATAAATTGGGATAAATATTTTTAGAAACTTTGAAAGTATTTTTCAGAATTCAGAAAATTCAGAATGTTCTCTTATTGTCTATTGTAATTCATAACACAAATGAATTAGGGGAAAAAAAAAAAACATAATTTGCTACTCCTAAGGTCTGTATTAATCCAATATTTTAAGAGCAGTTGAGATATAAATAAAATCATGACATTGCTGTTAAGAATCATTTTGATATTTAAACAACCCATTATTTTTGCTAACAAATTTCTTGTGCCTAATATTTTGTCTTTAAGCACTTTTCATTGCGAAAGGGATGTTCGCATTTTGATCTGTATCGCTGACACTCTTCTTTCATGCAACTTCAGTCCTTGCGATATAATAGAAATAAGTAACCCCAAGGCATCTATTTATCACAGTTCTGTTTTTATTAGTTTCTTAACTTTGGTTTCACTTTGGTGATCTTTCGGTTTTCCTGGCTCACATCTACACAATAAACTGACAGAGTTTCCTCTTTAGTCTTTCAAGGCGCTCATCTCGTGATTGATTACATCCAGAAGCTGCAGTAATTCCCGATATCTCATGATGCATCAGGAAGTGAAGCGGGCGATGACAAATCGAACACACCTTTGTTGTTACTTATCTTTTTCAGGGCCTTATTATCTAATGTGGTAGGTTTTGGGTTGCTCTGAAAAGAAGACTGCAGTTACAGTCCCTTGGGTGATGCTTCTGTTTGTTTCAGACTTCTTTATTACTTCGTATAGAACGGTTAAGTGGCAAAGTTTGGGAAGCAGCCAGAAACCTGAAAGCAGTTAAGAAAAGTTAAATAATCAGTTGATTTCGTAGAAAATTCTTCTGTCATCGGTTTTTACAAACTTCTTGCTATGATGTCCTTCAGCTGGCTCAATTCATTGTATTTTAGCTTCTCTAACGTCCATTTCACTCCTTGGAATTTGGAACCGTATTTTCAAGGTTCGCAGTTTCCGTTCACGACTTCACAATCAGTTGGAGATCTCGGCAAGCAGGGATTGTCGTTACTTTTTCCATATGCCGCATCTCTTTAACTTCCGGCTAAGGTTTATGTACTTGATCGTTTCCTCTTAGGTATTTTGGAGATTACTGGTGTTGGGCACCGCTATGTCGATCAGGTAGGTAACCTTCTCCCGCTTAGTGAAGCTCATCCCAGTCTGTTGTGCAGGATTATCTTGTCCGTTCTTATGACGCGGTGCCAGTATAGCTTGTGGGAAGGGTCCCTATTACAGCCCGAGGTAGTGGATATAGTGGACATAGTGTTTTTTGTTATGCGGTTCCCGTGGTTTCCCACAAATCCGCGTTAAATACTCTGTTAACATAGCAAAGCCAGTCAGTGTGGGTTATGTGTGAGTAGTGTGTTGTTTGTGTTGTTTGACTGGCCTCTTCGTTACTGGGAGGCGCGATCACCAGGAAGGAGCCTCCCAGCATCCGTCCACTGGCACGAGGAGCCGGACCAGGGAGTAAAAGACATCTGACGGGCCGTCCACACTCTTGCAGGAGCGAGAGTGGGGAGGGCCAAGGAAAGAGCGGAGAAGAGACAGGAAAGTGGAAGACAGACAAGATAGCGAGGATGACAGAGCGTAGGCATCCTCCCAGGCTAAACGGAGCAGGAAGAGTGCTAGGTGCAGTTGTGAGAGTCCTGGAGAAAGACTGTGGGTAGGAAAAAGAGAATAGGTAAAGTTCAAATTAAAGAGTCCAGGATCGTCACAATGGGGAATCACGGAGCGGCGTCGACAGGGCTGTCCGCCATTTGCAGTTTCATGTCTGGAAGTTTCCGGTGCTGGGTATCAGTTGCTGTCTAGAGGAGGTTATCCAGGAGTAGTGTTCGGGAGTTGCAGGTGATGCCAGCGACGACGAAAGACCTCGTTGGCATAACTGGTCAGTGCACGGAAGGCATCATTAGATTCCAATAACTTGGTTTCTGGACGAAGTGATGTAGTGTGGAGGTCTAGGAGTAGTTGGTTTCTTAGATCTAAGTATACGTTGCATGAGTGCATCACGTGATCCCAGTCTTCAGGTTCTCCGCAGGTACAGAGGGCATCCTCGACTAGGCCGAACTCTAGAAGGCGTCTCTTGAAGGACCCGTGGCCAGTTAATAGGAAGGAAGCATAGACGTTAGGGAAGAACCAAGTGGAACGTTGCTTGTTGATGTAGGTTACCACAGGAAGGAAAAGTTTAGTAGTTGCACCAGTTGTGGAGTTATTCCAGCGGGTTTGCCATAAGTTTATGAATTGTAGCCACACACGTTTATGTTCCTGTTTGATGTCGGTATCGGTATGGGTTTGAATAGTGAGGAATTCAGCTTCCTTATTCTTCTTGATGGCATGAGAAAGTCCGATAGAAGCGACGTGGAGGTCCAAAGGGAGGCGGCCTGTTAGTAGCTGTAGGGCGGCAGTTGATGTCGTTCTACATGCGCGGGTCATTTGTAGTAGCATAAGTCGTTGAATTTGCTGAATTTTACGTTGAGCATGCACTAAAGTCATTCTGTGGTACCATACTGCAGCTCCATATGTGACAATTGGTATAAATACTGCTGAGTATAAAAGGCGTAGAGTTGGTCCTTTAAGACCCCAGTCCTTGCGGGTAAAGCGTGCTAACATACTGATGTAATTTTTTATCTTTTCTTTGATAGCTTGGATATGAGGAATGAAAGTTCTCCTGTCGTCCAAAATTACTCCTAGGTACTTCACCGATCGGTAGTTTTTCAGTGGGCGGCCATTAAAACGTATGGTAGGAGGTCTGGAGAAGTCCAGTTTGCCTTTTAATAGGAGGGTTTTGCTCTTCTCAGTGGAGACTGAGAGTTTATTTTCCGTGGCCCATACGGACAGAGCAGCGAGAACAACCGTAGCCTGGGTTTCTATGGTGGCGCGGGTGGGGTCCTCAATGATAATAACCATGTCGTCGGCATAAGAAAGCTGAGTAGTGTGTGGGTAGTCCCTCAGGAGCCAGTCGTCGAGTATCATATTCCAGACAGCTGGCCCCAGGATGGAGCCCTGGGGACAGCCTCGGGTTAGATGTCGGGTGATGCAGTGATATTTTGTTTTGATGCTGACCTTGCGGTTAGAGAAGTAGCTTTTGAGGCAGTGGTAGAAATTCCAAGTGCAGTTAGAGACTCTGGCCCTCTGAAGAACGCCCGGCCACCACACTGTGTCAAAAGCTCCTTTGAAGTCAATGAAGATTGCCAGTACATAAGTTGCATCTGACTGTTCTGCAACTTTGAGGGTTTTAGATAAAGCATCAATTGTGGAGCACCCTTGTTTGAATCCAAATTGAAGCGAGGATGCCAAACCACTGGCTTCATATCGGGGTTGGAAGCGGGAGAGCAGCAGTCTCTCAAAAACCTTGCCGAGAATGGGAAGCAGCGTAATCGGGCGATATGCCTTGGAGGTACCTGTGGGATCCTTAGGTAAGAGCCTCAGGTTAGCATGCTTCCAACGTGATGGAAAGTTACCCTCATTCAGACAGGTGTTGAAGAGCTGAAGAAGTATCATTGGAGCTATGGCCCAGAGACGTTGCACAGTCTCGCCTTCAATAAAATCCAGACCAGGAGCTTTACCTTTTTTGATTTTTTTAATTGCTGCATCGACTTCTTCCTCCGTGAATGGTTCCTCCATGTTGTCTGGCTGGAAGCTGGAATTTTGTACTGCTATCGTCCTGTGGATGTCAGTGTCAGAGTTGGTGTTGTCCTGATATATTAGTTCATCCAGAATCCGGTTGATTGTATCTTCCCAGTGTGTAGTCTCAGACGAGTCATCAGAGCGGACAGAGTGTATGACGTCCGTGGATCCCAGCTTATTCCTCACGAGTTTGTGGACTAAACCCCACGGCACTGGCTTCATATCGGGGTTGGAAGCGGGAGAGCAGCAGTCTCTCAAAAACCTTGCCGAGAATGGGAAGCAGCGTAATCGGGCGATATGCCTTGGAGGTACCTGTGGGATCCTTAGGTAAGAGCCTCAGGTTAGCATGCTTCCAACGTGATGGAAAGTTACCCTCATTCAGACAGGTGTTGAAGAGCTGAAGAAGTATCATTGGAGCTATGGCCCAGAGACGTTGCACAGTCTCGCCTTCAATAAAATCCAGACCAGGAGCTTTACCTTTTTTGATTTTTTTAATTGCTGCATCGACTTCTTCCTCCGTGAATGGTTCCTCCATGTTGTCTGGCTGGAAGCTGGAATTTTGTACTGCTATCGTCCTGTGGATGTCAGTGTCAGAGTTGGTGTTGTCCTGATATATTAGTTCATCCAGAATCCGGTTGATTGTATCTTCCCAGTGTGTAGTCTCAGACGAGTCATCAGAGCGGACAGAGTGTATGACGTCCGTGGATCCCAGCTTATTCCTCACGAGTTTGTGGACTAAACCCCACGGATTCCGGTTCCCCTCAGTCTCGACAAGGGAACGCCAGGAGCTTTGCTTGGCATGGTAAATTTTGTTAGTGTATTCACGGCGGGCTGCTTTGAATCGGTCTCTATACTGTTCTGCAATGTGAGCAGGTTCAGTCCTTCTCTTGCGTTGGTATTCTTTCCGAGCGCGCTTCAGAGAAATGCGCAGGTTAGTGAGTTCCTGCGACCACCATGGAACAGATCTTGGTTTCCTGGAACATTTTTTCATGGAAGCCTCTGAAGCTTTGAGGAGCAGACTTTGCACAAAGTCTGTTTTCTGCGCACTGTTCATTGATTGGTAGAAGTTGCTAGCTGGGTCATGAAGAGCATCTTGAATTACATTGTCAAACTGGTCCCAGTTCGCTGTTTTAGTAGAGAATCTTACAATATCCTGGATAGGCACTTGACGAGGGAGGGCAGAATCGGTGACACTGTAAGTGATGAGGCGATGGTCGCTAGTAGTGGCTGTGCAGCCCGAGGTACTTATAATCTGGTTTGATCACATAGTATTTCTTCTCTCAAGTCTGATGAATTATCCTGGCGACCTGGTCGTGTCTGTGAGTGTACGCCGACTGGTTGATCACCCTGCATCCTGCGGTAAATATTATTTTAACTTTTTATAATTACGGGATTTTTAGCACCCCGTGATGGGGACTGGATAATGAACGAAATAATAATAATAATGAAAGCAATAATTATTACTTTCATATTAATATTACTGTTGGTCGAAGTAATAATAATAATAATAGTAACTGGACACAACAAACCACCCCATGAACAGTATGGGATGCGTGGTTGTGTTCGGTTACTATTATTATTACTCATGGTCGAGGACTATCCTAGAAGTGTGCAGGATCGCGGCTTTCTGGAATTCCATGTAGGTGTTCTTTGCGAGGCCTATTACTGCTAGGTTCTTGTGGAAGTCAGCTCTTCTGGTGGTTATTGGTTTTGGATACCGCTATGTTGATCAGGTAGATAGCGATTTCCTCTTGTCGTCGAGGGTTATGTCTAGTCTGTTATGCGGGATCGTTTTGTTCATTACTGTGGCCTGGTTCCAGTATAGTTTGTGAGTAGGTATCTCTAGTACGGCCTAGAATTCGTACTTGTAATGCGGTACACTTTCTTTGATCAACTGGTATTTTTGCGTTAGCTTCTGATCCTGGCGATCTGATCTTGTCTATGTGTGTACACCGTCTGAGTGATCACCCTGCATTCTGCGGTGGTGTGCTGAATTGTTTCTGGGGGCAGGTGGCACCGTCGACCTTGGCGATGTATTTACTGGTGTTGATTACATGGTCTTGGGACGGCAAGCATGATTTATTCGGTCTCTGGGAAAAGCTCGTGAGCCCGAGTTGGAAACCATTTTGTCTGTGTAATGGAGATCATTTTAGTGTCTGCCATGGAGTGCCTTCTTCGCCAATATATCTATTTTTATTTCTTCCGTCTGTGTGAATGGGGTCTCCTTGTTGAGATTGAGTTGTGTGTGTGCTATTTGTCTATCTTCCTTATGGCTTGGTGGATTGGCGCTGTGTTTTCCTGGAAGTAATCCGTCAGGGTCTTAATTGTCTTCCCCTGTTTTAAGGAGGTGTGCCAGACCCCTCCCTCGCTCCTTCCTTTTCGGGCTATGGTCAGTTTCCTGATGGCCGACTTCGGGTTGTGTTAGTGTTATTATTATTATTATTATTATTATTATTATTATTATTATATTGACGCTGCAAAATCTATGAAGCTCGTATTTGTCGAGATTACTACCAAGATAATCAGTTTACGAAACCATTCATTCACGTTTGAACAGGCAAATTGCTTTCAGATCTTTAATAAATTAGGCATCCACCCAGATAAATTCTGTGAGGACAAGCGCTACAGAAAGGAAATCCTTAAGAACAGTTACCAGCTAATGAATATGTGGCGGTCTCTTGCACCTGGGCATTTCTGCCTTCTACAGTTTTCTTCCTTACTTTTGCCTATCTGTATTATTATTCAACCTTTGTATTTGATTTGATTCCTATGTAAGTTGGATTCTGTAAATACCCCAGGTCGAGCCCGTATGTACTCATATATTGTACATGTGGTTTCTCGTACCCCAGTCTGTAAATTTCGCATCCTCCTGGCTCATTGACGTCCCGGAGAGAGACCCACGGTTTCTGGAGGTTAATAAACTAATAATACAGTAATAATAATAATAATTCTGCTTTCTAGAATGACAATGCACACGTCCCCTGTTTGTTTTTCCTTTAAACACTCAAGGAAGCGTTTTTTTCTGGAAATTTATTATTCTAATGAGTGCTTAGGGAGGAAAACAATATAAGCTATGATTATTTATTAAATCAGTTGTGCTTGCGATTCATTGTGTTTTTTTTTTTTTTGATACATTATATCAGATAGAATATGGCGCCTCCGTAGCCAGGTGGGCAGGAGCAGTAATGCATAGCACACGCTTCTTGATTAGACGGGGGTTCGCGCCCGTACCCACCGGATGCGGCAGGTCAGGGAATGACCACCGCATATTCTCAGCCCGGGTAAAGGGTGAGGGTTGGAGTCAGGAAGGGCATCCAGCCGTAAAAATTGCGTGCCAAAACAATAAAAAACGCTGATCCCATATAATAATAGGAAAAAGGCGAAGACAAAAAAATATATATATCAGATAGAATATAGAAAAGATTGTCTCATCTAATTAAATATTTTGTTTGTTTTCTTTATCACTTTAAAAATGAATATCCATTTTTTACAGGAGTGCTTTTATATTTTATTTTAAATAGTTTAAGAGGATTTGAACAAATCCCATTTGTGGTAGAGGCCAAGAATGAAATGTATTTCGGTACATTTATCAGCTGAATAAATATGGTTTTACGTTCAGTGAAGAATTCCGATCAATCCTGCGTGCAGATTAGGTCATCGTACCCCAACAAACCAGTTTTAAATTTAAGTTGATCTAAATTCTTACTTGGAAATAGCAATGGAATATTCAAGTTGTATTATCGAAATGATTATTAATGCGGGGGTATCACAAGACAAATATGGACAGGGAGTTTTTTTGAACATTTCACAAATCTTACTGTTATTTCTTTATCGCTTAATCTTTAATATAGTTATAATAGTATTGTATTTGTATTATTGCTTTTCCTCACCACAAGGGAACCGTTGTATTTTTTGACCTATAAGAAGCTTCAATAAAGGTGTGATATTCTCATCCCTTTCCTTCCAAGTCCCTGAATAGACTGTGGAAGAGAGGAGAAAATAAGATTAAGCTTTTTATTTCAAAATTCACAATTTGACTGGAGCATACAAAGGCCTCTGGGTTCAGAAAATGGGAAGAGGAAATTGGCGAGATGGTTTCCATGACTAAAAAAGAGCCCAAAAATATAATATCGATTTTAAATTTCTTTCGATATTAGTATGTTAACGCCCTTAAGATATGAATTTCAAATCGTCGAAACTGTCCACTCCTGCTCTGCCCGAAACAGCCCTTTATGATATTCGGAATGCTCTCGTTCTATTTCCCCCATGGGTTTCTTCTTTACTCTAAAAATATTGAGTCCATTAATTTAGAGTACTTTCAGCAGTATAGCGTGTTATGGTGATATTTAAATTATATGCAGTAGCAAAACACGAGATATATTTGAGAAAAACAAGAGACAGGTCCCATTTACGGCTCATATGTCCCATCTCTCGCATTGATTTATGTTTCACAGACAATGGAGTGAATCATTTAAAATCAGCGAGAGCTCTGAAACCATCTCCCATCTCCGTCGTCTCAATAATTTAGAATTAAACTTTGTGAGTGGCCTTATTTTCACTTTTCTCTTTGTATGTAGTCCTGTATTCGTTTCTTTTCATTTTTCCGAGCTTTCAGTTCACAAGCGGCTACTCGACACTCTGAAATTCAATTTATTTCTCTAGCGCTTATCTTCCATAGTAAGCAGATGCAGCTAGAATCCAGAGGTGTCGATTTCCTGAGCACATCCCAACCGAATAATAAAATAAATTTCAACACTTGGATCTGCCACTCTAGAACATCGCAATGCGTGGAAGGAGGTTTCTTTCTACAGGGGATAAAAAAGTGTTTATTTTCAGAATACGGTTTATTCTACCTGAATCTTGAGTCTAATGATTTTTATCTCTTGTTTGAAGATTCAATATTTGCGTGAATCAAGAATTTCTGTAGAATTCTTTTTTTCTTGAGGATGTCCCATCAGAGATCGCATGTCTGTCTTCTTCTTGATGAAACGAAAATATCCATTCTTAACAAACTTAAATCTAAAACACAGAATGGAAATTTTTGATGTTTGTTTGCTCAAGCATACAGTAAATTATTATTGTTACCAACAAAACTTTATATCATTAATGTAATATTTTAACATCCTCATTTATGAAATCAAAAAGTTTTTGGATTAGCCGCAGGATGGCACGACCTATCGTAATGTATAAAATCTATCTGCTAGTTGTCGTTGAACTCAGACTAGTGAATGATTTGCTGTTTGTTTCAAAACCAATGGTTTTCGCTCCGAAGTGACGCGTGGTTAAGTCAAGTCATGTGCATTGCACACTACGATTTATGCTTTTAAGAAGATGAAAGACTTTTAAAAAATAGTGCTGCGCATCAAGTTTAAAACTAGACAAAACTGCTACGTAAACCTTCGAGACCTTTGCAGAGGATGGAAAGGTTTTCTTCCTTTATATAAAAAAACAAGTGGTAGCTAATGATAAATTCATGGTGTCTATTGAAATCAACAAATCAGGAAATTTTCTCTACCAAAAGCATCAGTCACAGGAAGCATGTGCTCCTCGTTGAGCATATGCTTCCTATTCCATATAAAAATTCCTTTTCTTGTCGTTGGTCTTGAATTTGAGTGATGAATCGGTACTGAAGATCCTCGGATGTTGGACAGACGTACATAAGATGCTCCCAGTGCTCAATGAGTCTACTGTGACATTTGGGATCCTCAGTAATGCCCATGGATACCAGTTTGCTGTTGATAGTGTCGTAGCCAGTGAGGAGAAACAGTATATAACCCCGGAGAAAACCAGCGAGGCGTTGTTGGGTGTACTTTAGAGATATCTGGGATGAATTTGTGGGCGATTGGTCCTTTTATTGAGTTGTTCCATCTGGATTGCCAACTTTTAGCAAGAAAGGATGCAAAACGTGTCTTCTCTCGTTTGATACAACAGCTGAATCTATTGAGTAATTAAGAATGGTGGACGAGAGACCTATAGAAAGGTGGTAGTGGAGGCCACTTTGGTCCAGGTCCAGGGGGAGAGAACCCACCAGGACTTGAAGGGCATGAGTACATTGTACAGCATGCATGGCTACTAACAAGAATGGTTCCTGAATCGAGTTTAATTTCCTAATGTTCTTTTCGAGGGTGTCACAGTTGAACTGCACCCCAGCACAGTATCTAATTATGGGCAGGAAAACAGCTTTGTAGAAAACAGCTAAGGTATGACGCTTCAGGACATACGTCTAACGCTGGCAACCAGAGCAGTATATTTCCTTATTTTGGTATGGAGGTATGATAAGTTGGGAGAGAAGGTAGGCTTGGGATCAAAAATGATGCTAAGAACTTTAGTTTTGTTACCAGGCGGATGGTTTTGCTGGCAATTTTATCTGTGGGGGCCTAGTTAGCTAGAGGGATCCTTTGTGCAGCATAGATGGCTTTTTTTGTGAAGAAATTTGGAGGTTGTGGGTGGTAGCACAATCCAATAGAATCTATATGGCATTGTTTGCAGAAACTTCAAGGGAGGCACAGGAATTGCTTCGAACAATATCTCCAATTATAACATCCTACAGGATGCTCGATATGGGGATATTTTATATAGTCAGTTAGTTCTGTAAAGTAGGGAAGACGAAAAATAATTTGACTTCGAACTTGGAATGGTAGTCAGCTGCAGATGCACCGGTATGAGTATCTCGGAAACTGCAGCCCTGGTGCAGTTTTCAGGTATGACTGTGTCTCG
This sequence comes from Mastigoproctus giganteus, assembly GCF_048544385.1. NCBI lineage: Eukaryota > Metazoa > Arthropoda > Arachnida > Uropygi > Thelyphonidae > Mastigoproctus > Mastigoproctus giganteus. Next base: position 230,954,264 of record NC_143581.1, read on the forward strand.
GTTGTATCGAGACTGGTCCAATTATCAGTTACATTCGACCAACGGTAATTGTGTAATCGGAAACATCGGATTTATGCAAGTTACGAAAAAGGCTGCATTCAAATAAGAACCTAATACAGTAGTAACCAAAGACACATTTAAAACGCACTACTCGTCGTACCTTGTCAGGGTGTGGTCGTGCAAACGACGACCATACCGGGTTCCACCCACTGTCAAAATTAAGAAGGCATGTTTACAGTTGATTTAGGACAACAACGATAGAGTGAAGGGGTGTCAAAAACGTAAAACGTTACGTGGTGTGACAGATCTCGTTCCTGCTGTTTCACGCCAATGGGAGAACTAGAATATGGAGAATGTAGCGTTGGACTCATGCTGGCAGTTGTAAAAAATGCTAGTTAATTGCGACGATGCACGATGTGAAAAGTGTTTTAGCAGTGCAAAGTGTGTTAGTTGATGGGGCAAACCCCCATCTCCGCGGTGTGTACTCTGTGTAGCACAGAACTGTGTCTGGACCAGAAAATTTTTAGCATTTTTAGCATTAGCATTAGCAAAGGCACATAATGCAAGAAACCAAGCTTATATAGCATCAGCCACAAAAAAAAAAAAAAAAAAAACCCCTTATTTCACCCATCTACTCGCTCCCAATGTTTGTCAAGTTCTGCCTTGAATCTATTTAACGACTTCTACGACAGATGGAAGTTTTTTCCACCAATCAACCACCCGCTGGCTAAAGGCAACCTTCCGCACAGCTATCCTACAACTGTATTTCCTCAATTTGAATTTATGACCTCTCAGGAAATTATTCTGAGCAAGAGGAAGAATCCCATCCGCATTGAGCTTGCTCAAACCAGTCAAGGCTTTATGCAGCTCAATCAGATTACCTCGCAGGTGCCTAGTCTTCAAACACTGTAATTTGCAAAACTTCAGCCTTTCTTCGTAAGAGCAACCCTTTGTTCCATTCACTAATCTTGTTGCCCTTCTCTGTACTCGTTCCAACAGCTCTACATCCTTCTTAAATGAGGCCTCAAGACCTGTATACAGTACTCAAGGTGTGGCCTGACCAATGCCTTATACAAGGGGATAATCACCTCCTTATCCCTGCCAGAAAAATTCCTGTATATCATTGACAAAACACCATGAGATATCCTTGCAAACCGTCTGCACTGCCCAGAAACTTCATATCTGCCTGCACAATTACCCCCAGGTCCCTTTCATTCACTAACATTGTCAGTGTGGTACCACAGAGTTGATACGTTACTCTGGGATTACTGCTTCCCATATGTAGTACTTTACATTTGTCAATGTTAAACTTCATTTGCCACCTCTCAGTCCATCTGCTCAACCTTTCCAGATCCTGTTGCAGCAGCATAGTGTCCTTAACAATCCTGCCAACCTAGTCACAAAGGGAAGCAAAGGCAGATTATGAGAAATCTTTGGCGAAGGATGCAAATAAAAACAGAAAAGAGTTCTTCACCTATGTAAACTCTAGAAAGAAAGGGATGAATCAGATTGGTGCACTGGATATTGATCGTTCAACAGTTGAGGATCCTGCTCAGGTGGCTAACAAACTAAACGAGTATTTTGCATCTACATTCACACATGAGGAGTTATTCAGGAAGGGGAATGCCAGAGGTGAAGTAAACTCTGGCAGTGAGCTAGATGATTTTGTAATAACTGATAGGAAAGGGGAGGAGAAATTGTTGAGGATAAACATAAAAAAGGCACCCTGGATGGATGGGATCTATCCAGTTATATTAAAGGAGGCAGCAAATGAAGTAAGCAAACCCTTAGCCATAATTATGAGAGCTTCTTTGGACTCAGGAGAGGTACCCATAGACTGGAGATGTGCAAATGTGACCCCAATTCACAAAGGAGGATCAAAGGCTGACACAAGTAATTATAGACCTGTGAGTTTAACTTCTGTTTCAGGAAAATTAATGGAGGCACTGGTTAAAGAAGCACTGCAGGATCATTTAGACAAGACTTCAGTTATAGCTCGGAGACAGCATGGTTTTGTTAAGGGAAAGTCTTGCCTGACCAATTTGATTGGATAATATGATGCAGTCACATAAGAACTCAATGCAGGGAATAACTTTGATATTATATATTTCGATGTTAGAAAGGCTTTTGATACTATTGCACATGGAAGACTGCTGCACAAAATGGAGCAGTGTGGCATTGGGGGGCAAATTGCTGCTATGGATAAAGGGATGGTTGAGGGGGAGAAGACAGTGTGGTAATCAATGGAGACTGCTCATCGTTGAATAATGGACCCAACAATGCTTTTTTCACACCGTGGGTGATTTGCAGGTGGTCTCAGTGGAGGATAGAATGTTTTTTTTTTTTTTTTTCTTTTTCAGCCGTAAAATCGGGATTTTCGTCGAGAAAGCAGAAAATCCACCACAGAACACAATCTACATTGATTCAAAGTCAGCGTAGACCAACATCTCGTGGTACGCTTTTGACATCTTGTTCAGTACGTTTTACGACTTGTCCTGGTTGTTTGGATTGGAGCCTGCTTGCTGTTAGGCCTAAGAAAGTGGCGCCTAAGAGCGAATGGGTGCGAAATGTTACTAAAATGTAGTACTATTTGGGAATATAGTACTTAAAGTGGCCGCGCAATGTATTGTTTGTAATCTTTGATTTTTATTAAAGATTTTCAGGCGCGCGGAGTGCATAAGTACACGTGCCTTGGGTGACCGGGGTTCAAGCCCGTTACTGCTGAAAACGGCGCTGCTGTTTCTTGTATTCTGTCTATCTTGTGAACTCCTGTGACCGTTTGGTCGTCCCGGAGTATAAACAGAAAATTTATTATCAAATATCATGACAGGATAATTTAAAAAAAAAAAGGAATCTCGCCATGTCAGTTACCTAAAATATAACCACGAGATAAAATAAATCCAGCAGAATTGATTTATCACAAGATTTAAAGTTAAGCTACCAACGCCCTTTCAATTTCTACCCTATCCAGATCAATAAGAAATGCCAACAAACGTGCGTATTAAAAGTGATTGTATAATTATAAGAAGAATTGCATAAGAAGCCTTCCGATGTGTGTTCAGAATAGGATCAGATACTGCTATTCAGTATAAAATGCCGGGGGTATCCATTGTTGGTACTACTACTTGCTATCTGTAACAGAATAATACGAATAAATGAGGAGTATATGAAGCTATGTGTGCTGTAGAGAGAAGATTGTAAGCTGAGAAAACCAATATATGATGTATGAGCTCAGCACATCTGCATCATTATCCAGTGCATCCATATAAGAACGATATGTACACTATTTATTATTGTTCTAGGTAATTCCGTAGTTCGAGGTGCTTTTCTCCTGTCCCATGAACGATAAGACATGGATTTCACAGCTCAATTCTCAATCCGAGCCGCACTGTCCATGGAAGCATGCCGAGTCATCGCCACCATGTTCAACAAAGTTCCATCTTGCTGCAGTTTGGAGAAATTGTGGTTGCTGATTTTTGGGATATTGATGTAATAATGGTTAAAAATTGTGTTTCCAATGGTATTACAGTCACATGAAACTGGTATAAAGAAATTATGAAGAAAATATTTTTCAAGCGTTTCAGAAGAAACATTTACGTGACTGAATCACATTCTTTAGGATAATGTTCTGTCTCATCGCACTGTTAAGTAACATACAATTTTCATTATCATTTTGTTTTACAGAAAACAGAATCGAGACAATGTCACATTCCTTATACTCCCATGACCTGGTGACTTTTGGTTGTTTGTAACGATGAAGAATGGTCTTTGTGGGAGAACCTTTCCTAGCCAAGAAGCAGATGCTTTGGCCATTCACTGAAAGACACCTCCAGACAAACCTTCGCAGTGGCCTTGAAAGCTTGGAAATAAAGGTGTGAAAATTATATGTTCCTCTAGGAAATTATATTGAAAAATGACGTAGGTAAGTAGTGTGTAACGAGACATGGTACTTCCATAATGGATGCCGTTTGTGTGTTCGTTGCAAAGAGTGTGAGGAGATTAAGAGCACATTCAGCATTCTGATGGGCTAATATGAGAGCTTGAAGAATGGGTTGATATTTTAGAAGATATTAAAACGAGAGATCCATGAAGCACTCAGCTGCCGAGCTAAATGCTGGGGCCTACCCGCGAGCACTAGACAAAACGAGCAGCAGCAGAGAGCATTCGTCTCACAGGAGTTAGCTAGTATCAGTGACTCTGTTATTATACAAACACAAAATATATGTATAAAAAGGTTATGTGGCATGGGGGCAGCATATACCTACTAGGAATAAAAGTTATTGATCTAGAGCAGCTATAATATTTTAAGAATACAATGGGAGATACTCTTCAATGACAAGAATAGGAGATTTGAGGATTTACTGCCAGCGGAGAGAAAGTCGCGGGATCAAATTTGAAAGTGTTTTTAATTCTGTAGAAGGGAGCACTTGATGAGAGCCTCTGCGAAATGGGCCCGAAAAAGTGTTTGTGTGTGTTAGTTTTATGTGTAGTGTGTTGTTCTGTTGTTAGTGTCAGGCCACTTCGCCACCAGAGAGCAACCAACACCTGGGCAGCTGCTGCCTGGTACCAGTCCTTAGGCACGAGGAGCTGTGCCGGGGTCTACTTAATCCTGAGCATACAATTGTGCACAAATGGTGTTATGTAACTGGAAGTATATATATATATATATATATATATATATATATATATATATATATATATATATATAAATAATAAATAAATATTCTGTTTATAATCCGGGACGACCAAATGGTCAGAGGAGTTCGCATGATCGATTAAAAACAAGAAACTGCACCGTATTCAGTAGTCACGGGCTTGAACCCCGGTCACACAAGGCACAGGCCCTACTTACTTGTCGGTCCATTTATTACCGCACAGATAGTCAGATCCTCCAACGCCAACTCCATGCAGGAGTTCCACAGGGTGGAGTTTTATCAGGAATCCTCTTTACCGCCATGATGATCCCGTTCTGCAACGGTAGGGATGATGTATGCACTTATGCAGATGACATTAAGATCCTAACACCCATCCAACCGTCCATGAACAACAGGGCGTTGTGTGAGCAGATTAATTATAAGCTTCTGAACTTATTCGTGTACTTGGACAACTTTGGCTTGGCCCTAAATCTGCAGAAGACTGTAATCATGGTGTACTCGCTCAAAAATCGTCTACGCTCGTACACCCGAAACTTAATGGCAAACCTATCCCAGTTGTTGAGACGCATAGAGATCTCGGAGTAACATTTGATACGAAACTTACGTTCAACTCTCATATTGACCTGATTGTAAAGAAAATGAACTACTTACGTTGGTCAACAAAACAGCACCTCTTGCAAGTGAAACAGACTGCAACAACCGCACGATATTTAAGAACCACAGTGTATTCAGCCATTTTGTATGGCGCTGAATTGTGGGCGTCAGCCACCCCTGCCCACATTAGGAGAATATATGCGAGTGAATTCTGGCTGCTGAAGTGGGCAAACCATAAGCACCACCTCCCGCAACAGTTAAGGACCACGCAGCTCTCTGAACAGCTTAAACTGCAGCGTTTACCAGACATCATTTCCTGGAAACGATTAATAACTACAATCAAAATGATGACTGGCACGATATCATCACCATGCTTCTGGCAGCTTTGTGAGTGGCACATCCCGCCATCTGCATTAAGAGGTACAAAATCCTTGAGAATGAAGACCAACAGACTGAAGATGGCCGACAGGTTTATACCCGCCAGTGCGTTAGAATCAATTCAGTGCCCAACACGTATCGGAATTGACCTACAAAGGCTCATAGAAGACCCGAAATATAGGAAACAAACCGCAGTGTGGCTCGCTGAGGCTACTGTTGCCTAGTAGTTGTGTGAATTTCTGTCAAGAACTGTGTATATGCATTTGAATAATGTATATCTCGCACAAGTTGATCAGTGGGTGTGATGTTAGATGAACTTTTGTATTACAGTTGCCAGGACTCTAGACAGAAATGTAGTGAAGAGTAATGTAGTTTAAATGTCATCTTTTCGTGTATATTTAACCTTTCTTGTATATTTTAGACATTCTTTTATTCGCATTTTATGATAATCCCTGGCATTGTCTGCCGTGAAGGGAATTTGTCACCTACCAATGTACACCTATATTTTAAATTTGGTAGGACAAATAAAAATTTATTTATACACGTCTACTTAGGCACCCGCGCGCTGACCACTTGGCTACGGCGGCCTAAATAAATATTCTGTTTATACTCCGGGACGACGAAACAGTCAGAGGAGTTCACAAGAAACAGCAGCGTATTCAGCAGTCAGGGGTTTTAACCCCGGTCACTCAAGGCACGCGTACTTATGTACCTACCTGCGCGCCTGACAACTATTTTTTATTTATTTATTTATTCTTTTTATATGTTGTTCTATTTTTCTTTTTTATTCTTTCTTTATTAACCAAAAAAAAAAAAAAAAAAAACAAGCTGCCCCCAGCCAGAAACTGGCAAATCGGCTATGTACATACATAGATATACAGGGTGATTCACTACCAGTGCGACAAACTTGCAGGAGGTGTAGGGGACACAAAGGCAAATCGGAATCACATAGCATTGTAGGGTCCGAAATGCCTTCGTCATGCAGGAGGTCGCGTGAACAAAGAAGCAAAGAAAAAGAACAGAAACAGAAACTCGTTAGTGTAACAGAAATAAGTTTTACATTGGCAAAAAGCCATGCTACAGAAGGTGTCCGAATGTTCGACCAGAAGCAGTCACACAGGCTTCACAGCGCTGCCGCATGGAATCCCTAACGTTCTTGAAGATTCCTGGCATGTCTTGAATCTCCCTGGCAGCTACAGAGATGCGAGCGACGAGGTCTTCAACTGAATCAACGGGGTTCTCGTACACCAATGTCTTCATTTGACCACAGCAGAAGAAGTCCAGGCATGATAGGTCCGGCGATCTAGCAGGCCAATGAACCGGACGACCACAACCTATCCAATGCTGTCCAAATGTAACGTTTAGATGTTGGCGGACGCCATTTGTGTAATGTGGGGGAGCTTCATCATGCTGGAACCACATTGAGCGGCACAACGACTGAGGAACATGTGTTTCTTCAATAAGTTCAGGCTGTATGCCAAAATCCGGAGGGTAGTAAGAACAGACTGGGGCATAAAAGGACGCTCTTTAAACATGTTATATCAATGTTTATTTGTGCCGATACTTACTTACGCCTCTGGGGCATGGGTCCATCGAATTGACAAGACTAAGATACAAAAGCATCTTGTACAGGCCCAGAGATTTGCTCTATTAGGAACTACACGAGCATGCCGTACAGTCTCCTCTGACGCACTCCAGGTTATGGCAGGACGAAAACCTGCTTATTTCGAAGTCTTATTAAGAGGGCTAGTATACTTCACTAAGAACAACATCAGAAGTACTATAATGGGTGTGACTTCTTGCCCAGATGAAGGGCGAGAATATTCTAGGAATGAAGTCCAAGACGAGAAAAGAAGAATAAACACTGAGATTATTGCTCTCTGGCAAGCAAGCTGGGAAACCAGTGAAAAAGGTAGGCAAACATATGTTTTTGCCTGACGTAAGTATGATTGATTGTAGGTTAAAACCTTGGTTACAGTTTGGATTACGAGCTGGCTTTCTATTAACTGGACATGGCTTGAAATATAAATTGTCACAGCTTGGATTACATCACTCTGGATTGTGTACTTGTGGAGAAGATGAAACCTCAAAACATCTGATGCTTGAATGTAATGTATACTTGGACATACGCAGGAGGTTAGAAATGCTTGTAGGAGTGTTAGACGAGGATAATCTGGGGATCCTGTTCACAGATTGTAACAACTTTGCTCTTTTTAATAAGTTTGTTAATGATGTCTTTAATAAAAGAGCCCTGATAGATAGTGGCGACCCACCTCCCCGTGGTTAGGGACGGGAACTATGCTGATCAGGATACATAGACCTGGTCCAAATGTATTGCTCCTCAGAATAGGCTAAGTGGTCACAATTTTTTCTGAGTTAAAAATTGAGTTTTAAAATTTAATTTTATATCATAATTGTTACCTAAGATTCTGATGCCAGGAAAATAAGATCCTAGCCACGGATGTGCTACGGCACCGGTAGTGGTAGGATCCGGTATTTCTAATGTAATGTAATAAGTTCAGGCAGGACTTGCTGTAGAAAGATCAAGTATGCCCTACCGTCCAGATGAGGGGGCAGAAGGTACGGTCCAATGAGGCGGTCTCCAACAATGCCGGCCCAAACATTGACAGAGAAACGGCGTTGGGTTGCACGTGTTCGCATACCATGGGGGTTCTCCAAAGCCCACAAATGGGCGTTATGTTGATTGAAGGTTCCCTCTTTTGTGAAACTTGCCTCATCCGTGAACAAAACGGACGCAGCAAATGCGCTGTCTGCCGCACTCTGTTGAAAAAACCAAGTAGCAGAAGTCGTCCGGAGTGGATAAACTGCAGGCTCCAGTGATTGGACACATTGCAGATGGTATGAACTCATTTGGTTTGTTGACAGAATCCTCCATACAGTGAATTGGGAAATACCCAATCGTTGGCCTATCGCTCGAGTATTCGTACTTGGATTGCCTTCTGCAAGACGGAGGACATTCTCCTTATTGTCTGGCGTCCTCGTCGTACGCTCTCGATTCATGGCGCCTCTCGTGAAACAACCAGTCTCACGTAACCTTCTGTGCACACGTGCGAAAATCGTATGATGAGGAGCACGCCTGTGCGGGAACGTTCCTGGTACAAGCGCAGAGCGGCGCGCCCGTTACAGTCCGCAGCTCCATACGCGAGCTGCACGTCGGCCAGTTCAACGTTTGAATACTCGTCCATCCTACTGCCTCGAGAACCGGTTCGCAAATGCTGACTTCCAGCGGGATCATTGTTCACGCGACCTCCCGTTCAACGTCCTCTACCGCATGACGAAGGCATTTCAGACCCTTGAATGCTATGTGATTCCGATTCGTCTTTGCGACCCCTAGACCTCATGCAAGTTTGTCGCGCTGGTAGTGAATCACCCTGTATATACAAATATAATGATACATACAATGATATATACATATAATCATGTTAATTACAATGTTATAAGGGTAATGAACGTGAAACATGTTCACACAGCAAATCACATCACGCAACTAACTAATCAGAAGTATAAATTTAAGCAGTCTTTTTCTGTCCTAGGAAAAACGAAAAAAAATAGTAGATGGCAGGCGATATCAGTTTAAAGAAATATCGATACACATTGCAGGCGTTGGGTTGGGTTGGTTCCTTGTTGTTGATATGTTGATAAACTTGAGAAGAGTTGCTTTCTTTTGGTGAAAACAGCAGAGCAGAATTGTTGTAGAGCTGAGAACGATTGAGAATTTTCAGTCAGCGCCACTTCATTTCCTTCAGAGAAGTTGCGGACAGCAGCTAGTAGTGTAAATCTGTCATCGTGGTACAGGCTGCAGCGATACAGAATGTGCGTCCAGGTTTCCTCAGAACCACACAAGCAGAGACTGATGTCAGACAAGCCAAATTGAAATAGTTTCGAGTTGATGGAGCCGTGCCCAGTAAGTATATACGATGTTGTTAGGCTAGGAGAAAACCATTGGCGGATGTTCTTGTTGAGAGGGAAAGTAACTGCAGGAACAAAAGAGCAGGTGACCTGACCAGTAGTACTGGAATTCCATCGTGATTGCCACACACTGATAAGTTCATTCCAGATTCTCCGTTTCTCGTCTTTGATGTTAGCAGTTAAGTTGCATGAGATGCCGAGAATCTCGCCGGGAACTCCGTTATTTAGACGATAGTAGTAGTAGTAGCAGTAGCAGTGACATTTGATGCAAGAAAGCAAGTGTATGAGCTTATGCAGCATCAACCAAAAAAAAAAAAATCACACCATTCCCTCCAAATGCCTGTCCAGTTCCTCCTTAAATTTATTCAACCTATCAACTTCCACAACGACAGATGGAAGTTTGTTCCAGCAATTAACCACAAGCTGGCTAAAGGAAAATTTCCGCACATCTATTCTACATCTGTCTTTTCTTAATTTGAATTTATGCCCCCTTAGGTTCGTAATCTGAACAAGTGGAAGAATCCCATCAGAATTCAGCGTGCTCAACCCATTCAAGGCCTTATATACCTCAATCAGATCACCGCGCAGGTGCCTAGTCTCCAGTCACTGCAATTTGCAGAACTTAAGCCTCTCTTGGTAAGAGGATCCCTTCATTCCCATCACTAATCTTGTTGCCCTTCTCTGTACACGCTCAAGTAAATCTACATCCTTCCTAAAATGAGGCCTCCAGACCTGTACGCAGTACTCAAGGCGTGGCCTGACCATTGCCTTATACAGAGGGCTAATCACCTCCTTTTCCCTGCTAGCAAAATTCCTATATATCATTGACAAAACCCCATGACCTGCCCTGGCAGCCTGTCTGCATTACTCAGAAAACTTCATATCTGACTGCACAGTTACTCCCAGGTCTTTTTCATTTTCTACCACCTTAAGTGTAGTACCACACAGTTGGTACGTTTCTCTGGGGTTACTTCTACCCATATGCAGTACTTTGCATTTGTCAAGGTTAAACTTCAGTTGCCACTTCTTAGCCCATCTGCCCAAATTATCTAGATCCTGTTGCAGTAGCACACTGCCATTACTGTCATTAACAACCCTGCCAACCTTTGTATCATCTGCAAACTTCGACATTAAGCCTGATATACCTTCATCAATATCATCGATAAATATACAAAACAACAGTGGACCTAACACCGAACCCTCTGGGACTCCACTAATAACATTAGTCCAAGAAGAGCAGCACCCATTGATTACCACCCTCTGTCTTCTCCCACTTAACCATCCTTTTATCCATTGTAGCAACTTACCCATAATACTATTCTGCTACAATTTGTACAATAGTGTTCCATGCGCAGCAGTGTCAAAAGCTTTCCTGAAATCCAAATATATGATATCAAAATTATTTTTTGCATACAGTTCCTTTGTAACCACATCATAATATCCTATCAAATTTGTCAGACAAGACTTTCCCTTAACAAACCCATGCTGTGTCTGAATTATTGCTGCAGTCTTGTCTAGATGATCCTGCAATGCATCTTTAACCAGTGACTCCATTATTTTACCCGGAACAGAAGTTAAACTAACTGGTCTGTAATTACTCGTCACACCCTTCGATCCTACTTTGTGAATTGGGGATACATTTGCACATCTCCAGTCCGTGGAAACCTCCCCTGAGTCCAAGGACGCTCTAATAATTATGGCTAAGGGTTTGCTTAGTTGCTTTGCCGCCTCCTTTAATATAACTGGATAGATCCCATCCACCACAGGTGCTTTTCTTATGTTTAACTAGTTTAAATAGCATAGTCCTTTGAATTTGACATGCAGGTCTAGTGGTAAGACTCCAGGAAGGACCTGCAGAGCAGCAGAGGACACTGTCCTGGAGACCCGGAGCTTGGCAAGCATCATAATCCGTTGAAGGGAGATGAGCTTAGAACGGAGTTTAACATTAACGGCTCTATGAAACCAGACTCCCAAAGCATATGTTTTTATTGGTACGAATACTGCTGTATAATGTAGTAAGACAGTCTTCCTATTTAGTCCCCAGTCCGATTTGGAAATTCGGATAACTGCTGCAGTGAACTTCTTAATCTTCGAGGCGAAGTGATTAATATGAGAGGAGAAAGTTAACCTGTCATCTAAAATTACGCCAAGATGTTTTATTTCAGGAATAAAAGGGATTTGCTTTCCATCTATCTTTATATTTGGAGGTCTTCTGTAATCTAACCTGCCCTTAAAAACCACCAGTTTTGTTTTTGTGGCAGATATTCGCAGTTTATGTATACTTGACCACTTGATTAGCTCAGAAAGAGTTATATTGGCTGATTGTTCTAGTTGAAGACGCGATCGACCTGGAATTAGAAGAACCAAATCATCGGCATAGGCGAAGGCAGAGATATTGTCAGGTTTTTGCGTGAGCCAGCTGTCCAAAACTATGTTCCAGAAGAGGGATCCCAGAACTGATCCCCGGGGGCATCCTCTTGAGATGGTCCTTGAGAGAGACTGCTGTTTCGAGATTACTTGGATGCGTCTATTTTGGAAATAGCTTCTAATAACTTGGAACAGTTGCTGAGAGCACTTGGCTTTGGTAAGACGATTGAGAGCGCTCTCCCACCAGAGGGAATCGAAAGCTCCCTCGACGTCAACGAATATGGTCATTTCATATTTAGCCCTCGAAGCTGATATGTGGTTAAGGTATGAGACCAAGGCGGTCTTCACAGGATTTTCCCTTCTTGAAGCGAAATTGGGATGGAGATATTAAGTTTTGACTTTCGATTAAATCTGCTACTCTGGGTGTTAACAATCTTTCAAATAGTTTGCCAAAAGAGAGAGATGTGTCTGTATGCTTTGGGATCAGATTTATTTTTGGCCGGCGCTTGACCACTAGGCTACATATATATAAGCATTTATGCAAAACAGCAATTAAGTGCAAACTACGTCTTTGTGTGTGATTCAGTTTAGATCGTGTTCCGCCATTGCTCGGTAAGGTGTAAGGTGTATTTAGTGTCAGACGGCACCAGGGGTTTCCCCCATCTCCGCGTTGCTGTCATTGTGGGTGTTCCAGTTTGCTGGAAAGCCAGAGGTTTAAAAGTTTATGGAAATTGTATATGTGTAGTGTCATGTACCGTTGTTCATCTGGTCGTTTAGCCGCTGGACCCCTGCTGATGCCCAACGTTGCCCCACCTTCGCCCCGTGGAAGCAGACCAGGAACCCAGTAGTTTTTGTTTCACTCTGGCAGGTTCTGCCACCCAATTTCCTGAGATTTCAGATGCTAGGACCTTAAAAAAAAAAAAAAACGCGCGCTCTCTTTTATACATACGTACATACCGACAGATACATACATATGCGATACATATATCCATCATCATCTGTTTGATGATCGTTAGGTGTGGGGGATAATGCTTGCATAATAAAGGCCGAAAGAATGGGCGAACGGTAGTTTTGACATAATTAAGTTTTTGTGTGTGGGACATTCGCTAGCATAAAGATAGAGTGGGTGGAGACTGAAGGCTGGGGGGGGGGTTAAGGCAGAAATATGGGGATAATAGAGTAGGCAACTCCAGAAGTCAGTGAAGCAGGCCCATGCCTCACCAGGAGAAAAAAAAAATATTTTAGGGTTGCCCGTAATTAAATACATTAACCCATATTTTGTGTCTGTAAATTGCGTATGTTCTATGGTCGATTTGCCTGTTTTGCTGGACGAAAAAACCCCAGTTACTGGGGAGAAAAACCTTGCTATCTACGCCTGAGACCGACTAACTCAGCCACGGAGTGAAAAAAAGCCCATTAAAGTTCCTCGCGTCATCGACGGGATTCGAACCCAGACCTTTTCCCACCCGGTGTGGGGAGGACGGTGGCGATACCACTGTGCTACCCGCGCAGACTCTCACTAGGAGAAAGTAGGGGGCGCCGGGGGCCCATCCCACCACCGGCGTAGGGGGGTGGAAATGCTCCAGGCAAGGGTACCCGGTTCGATCGCCAACAAGCGTCTGCAGGAAAACTATAAAATTACCCTGTTGGTGGTGTCCAATCTGGTGTCATGTCCGAGTTGTCATCCTTGGTCCCGTCCATGTTAGTCCTTTACTTTAGTGTGGTTTATTTCCTGAGCCTTTCAGTTCTCAGGAGTGTGTCTTGTTCACATAGGCGCAGTTGGTGGGGTGTCTAAGTTTGGTGATCTCCATTTGTCTTTCATGGGACATGGGTCCCGTCCATGTTAATCTATTTTGGTGTAGTTTGTTTCCTGAGTTTTCTAATTCTTGGGGGTGGGTCATTTCTGGTGTCCCAGTCCAAGCGAGCTGAAGAACAGATGTTCTTTGGTTATGATGGTAGTGGGTTGTGGGCTGCGGCCTTTTGGTTTCTCCTCCTCCTCCTCGCGAATAGTGCCTGTACGTAATCCGAGAAGACTTGATATTCCTCCTTCGTGTGTAAGAGGTGGTGTTCTTGTCCCTGTGGTAAGTAGTGGATTCTGGTGAGTAAAACACCACGTAGGTCTTCATGGAGCCTGCAGTCATACATGAGGTGCTGCCAGCTCTCCAGTCCCAGTACGTAATCCGAGAAGACTTGATATTCCTCCTTCGTGTGTAAGAGGTGGTGTTCTTGTCCCTGTGGTAAGTAGTGGATTCTGGTGAGTAAAACACCTCGTAGGTCTTCATGGAGCCTGCAGTCATACATGAGGTGCTGCCAGCTCTCCAGTCCCCCGCAAATGCAAGTTGGATCAACCTGGATCCCAAGTAGAGACAGTTTGGCATTAATCGCTCCGTGTCCAGTTAAGAGGTACGTTACTTGTAGACCTGAGGAGAACCAGTTGGGTGTGGTTGGGTAGTTTTGTTCAATATTGGGTAGAAATTTCTATGTGATCTCTCCCTTTTGAGAGTTGCTCCACCTTTCCTGCCATGCCTGCTGCAGGTGAGTTTGTATCATCTTCTTTTCCACATTTCTGTTGCTGGTTAGGTCAGTAGTGAACCCCAGAAAAGTCTGTGGGGTACCTTTGTCTAGGTAGTACAGTAGGCCGCGTTGTATGATTTCTAAGTCCAGCGGGAGAGTGCCCACGAGCACTTGCAGGGCATGGGTGCTAACCGTGCGGCTAGCGCGAGTAATGGTTAGGAGGAGGGATCTGTGAATTTGGTCTGCGATACGTCTGTTTACTGCTGTTGTAATTTTTTGAAACCATGCGCGGGATGGGTAGGTGACGATCGGAGTGAAGATAGTTTTGTAGAACAGTTTGAGGACTCGCTTTTTCAAGCCCCATTCTTTACGCGTGACCCTGCAACCATGGCTGCGTAGCGTGTTATTTTTTTACGGAGATATTTCAGATGGTCCTGAAATGACAGGTTTTTCTCCAGTATCACGCCTAGGTATTTCAGTTGGTTGGAGAATTTGATTGTTTCCTCCCCAAATTTTATTTGCGGAGGCCGCCTAAGATCAAGGCGTCCCTTTAGGAGGATGGAGTTTGTTTTTGTGGGGGATATTTTGTGTTGATTTCGTTTTGCCTATTCTTGGATAGTGGTCATTGCCCGATTTGCGAGGACCTCTAACGCGACTCTTGAGTTTGCCTGTATCGTCAGAATGAGATCGTCCTCAAATGCATGAGAATGTACTTCATGGAGATCGATGTTAAGAAAGGTGTCCAAGACAATATTCCACAGTAGTGGGCCAAGGACCGAACCTTGAGGGCAGCCCCGATGGACATGCTTGGAGAGTGTGCCATAGGGGGCGGTGACTTTGGTGGTTCTGTTGCTTAGGTAACTTTTGATGGTGTATAGAGGTTTTCCGGCATGTTGGCTTCGCGCAGCCTCGCCAGTACGCTCGGCAACCAAAGTGAGTCGAAGGCCCCAGTGAAGTCCACGGCTATCACTAGGAAGTACTTTGTATTACATCTGTTTACCTTGGTCAGGAGGTGAGTTAAGGCGTCCATGGCGGAGGTTCCCCGTCTGAAGCCGAATTGGTTTGCTGAGGCCAGGCCTGCCTCATCATCGTAATGTTGGATCCGTGTGTAGAGTAGTCGTTCAAATAGCTTACTGATAACTGTCAAAAGTGCAATGGGCCGGTAAGAGTCCGGAAGGAGGTGTGGTGGCTTTTTTGGATTCTTTAGGATGAGTTTAACATTTTGCCATCTTCCAGGAAGTCGGGAAGGTACCTTCTCTGAGACAGAGGTTATATAGGTTTAATAGTAAGTTCGGAGCGTACTCTACCGTTTTTTTGATAATTTCGGGTTCCAGAAGGTCCGATCCAGGGCATCTGTTCGGTAATTGTGGTTGTAGGTTGTCAACAATCCCTGTCAACTTTCATCAAAAGCTTCCACGAAATTGTTTGATTTAGTGTCTCCTTTGACCGCCAAAAATAAAATTCAGATGGCTGTCACTTGGCTGGAAAAAAAAAAAAATAATAATAATTTTTCTCCTCTGTCTGCTGTGCGTTTTTTCTGCCAATTCAAAGTTGCTCTTTCATTTCCCACTAATAATTATTTCGCATTTACAGAAATCCTTTTGTTTATCCAAAAAAAACAAAGACAAAAAAAACCCTCTTCAAATATGAATACAATCTATTGTAAGTAGGAATCGCAGTTTTAGCCTCGCAACCGTCAGTCCATTTCCTCTTTCTGTGGGGATTCATTATTTGCTATTGGGTTGAGGTTTGTTTTCACTTCTCCAATGCTTAGTGAAATATTTTTGCTGGCGGTTATACACTACATACACAGAAACTTCATCAGTTTGGTGGGAGTCTTCGTGTTTTTTTTTTTTTTTTTTTGTTTTTTCCGTTAGAAAAATCAATAGAAAAGCTTTGAGGCGGCTATTGAAGAAGAAATTGCATTGGCAGACGTGGTTTAATTAAAAGAGCCAAGAAACAGCCTTGAAAATAAATAAACGCGCTGACCTCTGAGGATTCGTATTTTAATATTGCTTAAATTAAAAATTAATGTGCGATTTACAGGAAAAAATGGAACCTGTAATGATTGAATCACCCAGTACTTTCTTTTTAATGAAGGAATGCGAGATTATAAGAGAAAGAGAGATTCTTTGGCTGTGTGGCGTTTATTATTTTAGGTGATGTAATATTAAAATCTCATGAGAGTAGTTTAAATATATGCTAACAACAGGTCTGTTCATTCCATTTGTTTTGCGATAAATTGAGTAGTTTAAATATATGCTAACAACAGGTCTGTTCATTCCATTTGTTTTGCGATAAATTGAGTAGTTTAAATATATGCTAACAACAGGTCTGTTCATTCCATTTGTTTTGCGATAAATTGAGTAGTTTAAATATATGCTAACAACAGGTCTGTTCATTCCATTTGTTTTGCGATAAATTGAGTAGTTTAAATATATGCTAACAACAGGTCTGTTCATTCCATTTGTTTTGCGATAAATTGAGTAGTTTAAATATATGCTAACAACAGGTCTGTTCATTCCATTTGTTTTGCGATAAATTGGCCCTTGTAGACAGCATGGTTATAATCATCGCGTCATCCTCACATGAGAAACTTTAATGGGCCTTATTCACTCCGTGTCTGAGTTCGTTTGTCTCAGGCAAGGATAGCAAGGTCCCCCCCCCCCCCCCCGAAAGCTAGGTTTTTTCGTCTTAGACAAAACTGTTTTTTTTTTTTTTTGCTGGCTCTCAGGATTGGGCAATCTGGGAGCAGGATTGCTGGCACCCACCAGTATTGCACTTCCTCTGGTGGGTGCGGGATTTGTGCCTTTGCACGAGAGATTTTATAGTAGATACAGGGACTGGCATCAGGTAGCAGCGGACCTGGTGTCAGCTGCTAAAGTGATCTGACAACAACATACTATACTCACAAACACTTCTTTAACGCATTGTTTATTCTTTCCTATACAAAATTATGATTATTAAATTAAATAAAACTCTTTTAATCAAAATTTTCTGGCTTTTGAAATCTCTAATTTTTTTCCTGTTACGTCAGGCCCATTTTACAATGTGGACTAGGTGGAGATGGACGATGCCTGGGGACTACCTCCGACACACCCACACACACAATTTACAGACAATGCTTTAATGCACATGGACAGATAAGTTTGTTTTCTTGAGCAATCCTAATTGGAAACATCACTATATTGCTATTATCAAACTATTCCAATTATCAGATATTATGGGGACGAATAAATTCAGATTTAATACTGATTGGTAAGATTTTCAAAATTGACACTGTTGTTATGAAAGGGTATTTCCAGTTTTACACTCGCACCGTTTCTTTAGAAAATGAAATTAGCACCGAAATTGTTGTTGTTATTATTTCGTTTTTAGGAGCATTAGCAGCTAAGGCCATATTACTCCGGAGATATGCGGTGGTCATTCCCTGACCTTTCCGCATCCTCCGTATTTGGTGGTCACGGGCTCGAACCCCGGTCTAATCAAGAAGCGTGTGCTACGCACTGCTGCTCCTGCCCACCTGGCTACGGTATGTATGCATGCATATAGTCATGAAGAAACAAACAAACAGACATATGAAACTGTATCACTGTCGTGGTCCTAGGAGTAATTTTGGACGACAGGAGAACTTTCATCCCCCATATTCTAACTATCAAAGAAAAGATAAAAAATTACATCGCTGTTAGCACGCTTTACCCGCAAGGACTGGGGTCTTAATGGA
Source organism: Mastigoproctus giganteus (assembly GCF_048544385.1). Lineage (NCBI taxonomy): Eukaryota > Metazoa > Arthropoda > Arachnida > Uropygi > Thelyphonidae > Mastigoproctus > Mastigoproctus giganteus. Next base: position 230,972,426 of record NC_143581.1, read on the forward strand.
CCGACTCAACGCCTTCTATATTCAGCAGTATTTATACCAATTGTCACATACGGAGCTGCCGTATGGTACCACCGAATGACTATAGTGCATGTACAACGTCAAATTCAGCCAATTCAACGACTAATGCTACTACAAATGACCCGCTCATGTAGAACGACATCAACTGCCGCCCTACAGGTACTTTTCTTTTCATTCATTCATTCATTTATTAATTACACATAATATACAGTCTCAAGATTATGTACATCAAAGTATATATGATTTTATATATATATATATAGGGTGTATCGTAAATAGTGGTCCAGAGTAAAGGAGTCGGTACACTGTGTTCTTAGGTATCACGTACAGGAATTTCAGTTACTTTTAGTCAAGATTCTCGGAAAAAAATAAATTTCTGTGTCTTGCATCACTAATTTGCCTATAATTTCAACAAATATCAATATTTTTTAATTCTGTTTTTTTATTATTACTCCTGAATAGGTGCACTATCGTAAACAAATACATTCGACTAATTTAAAGTCTAAGGTTTTTTTAAAGAAATTCATGTTTTTCCTATTTCGATACTCATCTCCAAAAAGTCATGTGACTTTAGGTGCATATTGTCTAAAAAAAATGTACTACACTGTCAGTGCCCATTAATTTAAAAAAATCATTATTAAATCAAGATTCTAAAATGGTACAACATTAATTGCTAACAGTTCAGAAAAAAAAGTTATTGGCATTTAAAACAAAAAGCAGCTTAATTGCCTAAGATATTTTGGATTCAAAGCTTTTTTATTTTAAGTTCTTTGATTGGGTTTTTTGAAATAAAACATTCTTTTCAAATTAACTATTTATTTCAACTAAACGAAATGCTCAAAATGGCCACCATTAGCGGTGATGCATGCTCTGCATCGCCGAATAAAAGATCGTTTGAGTCTGCGAGCAAATCCGTTTGCATTAATTTCTTCAGCCGCTGTTTGAATCCTTTGACGCAATTGTTCGACAGAAGTGATTTCCTCTTTGTAGACCTTTTCTTTCAGACACCCCCAGTAGAAAAAATCTAGGGGGTTGAGATCCGGTGAACGTGGTGGCCATAAAATTGGGCCTAACCGCCCAATCCATCTTTGTGGAAAAGTTTGATTTAAATGTTCTCGTACAATAACAGCGAAGTGAGCGGGACAGCCATCATTCTGCAGCCACATTGTGTCTCGCATTTCTTGGTCGACATCTCTCAATAACTCAGGGAGGTCGTTTCGCAAAAAATTTAATCTTTGCGAATCTTGACTAAAAGTAACTGAAATTCCTGTACGTGATACCTAAGAACACAGTGTACCGACTCCTTTACTCTGGACCACTATTTACGATACACCCTGTATAGAGAGAGAGAGAGAGAGAGAGAGAGAGAGAGAGAGAGTGTGTGTGTGTGTGTGTGTGTGTGTGTGTGTGTGTGTGTGTGTGTGTGTGTGTGTGTGTGTGTGTGTGTGTTCTTTAATCAGGGTAGCTCCCAGGCATAAGCTCAACTGTACCTTGAGAACTTGTGAATATGTAGTCTTTACAAAGCAGGCCCCGAAAAGTATGTTGAATTACCTGGGTCTGATTTTACTGTAGCGCAATTCATGCATGAAATCCCGCACCAACTGGAGGTAGTGCAATACTAGTGAGTGCCAGCAATCCCACTCCCCGGGTTGCTCATACCAGGGAGCGAGCAGGAAAAAAAAAAACAACACTAATAATCAATAGTCTGGATGGCACAACTATAAACTTCAAACATCACAGTTCGACTGAATATTTCCTCATTTGCTGTTCCACATGCACTGGAACCTCCAAACCCTATAAAGGTACTGGCCAGCAAATTTTCAACTATACGCTATGGATAATAGACAACTTAAGCAGAACTTTCACCTCAAGGCTTAACGTATAATTAAACATTGGAATCTTCTAGATCATTCTGTTAAAGTGATAAAATTTCGTACTCGAAAGAAAGACTATGATAAATTCTATCAGACAGAAGGTGAACTCACTGATTGTAAGCACGTTGGTGGTCTTATGTCAGTAATGTATATGAGCCACGTTCCCGAAGAATGGCGACTATTTATAGACGCTTCTAAGGTTAGCTTTGAGGCTGTGTTATTACACAATGGAAATATGCTACCTTCAATACCTCTTGCGTATGCCGTCCACAAAACGAAACATACTCAAACATGCTCTTAGGTGTACGCTTCAGAAGTACGAGTGGCAGATATGTCATGATTTAAGGGTAATCATCATTTTATTAGGACTACAAAAGAGTTACACTGCGTATTGTTGCTTTTTCTGCGGGTGGGATAGTCGTGCCAAAGATTTGCACTACGAGAAGAGGAGTTGGCCTCAACGAAAATCATTAATACCTGGAATGAAAAACGTAGCATTTGAACCTCTGGTAGATCGAAATAAAATATTGCCTCCACCATTCCACATCAAACTGGGGCTCATGAAAAGTTTTGTGAAGGGTTTGGAAGTGACTGGTCCTGCATTCACATAGTTGCAAGAAAAATTCCAAAGACTTAGTACAAAGAAGATTAAGGTAGCCATTTTCATTGATCCACAAATAAGGCAACTTTTCAAAGAGGAACAGTTCAAATGTGTCCTTAGTGATAGCAAGAAATCAGCATGGAAAGCCTTTCGAAATGTTTCGACTGCTTTTCTAGGAAAAGTTAAAGCCGGCAACTACAGGCAGCTTGTGGAAGGTTTCATTTCTTAAGAAAAACCGGGGAGCAGCCTGTCGTTGAAGATTCATTTCTTGCGCTCGCACCTTAATTTCTTCCTACCAAACTGTAAGGTGAGGTGTATTTAGTGTCACCAAACTGTGGTGCCATCAGTGACGAACATTGGTGAGCGCATCCATCAAGACATCCCAGCGATGGAACAAAGATCCAAAAGAAAATGGAATGCTGCCATGTTAACCAATTATTGTCGGATGATGAAAAGGGATGCTCCCGAAGCTGAATATAAGCGAAAGGCGAAAGGTTCCGTGTTTAATACAGGTATGTTCATGGACATGTGTGTATGTAAAGGGCGGCATCTGGAACACCCGTTCAGCTCCGCCTCGTGTCTCTGTGAAGAACATAATCAACTGTAAAGAGCCAGAAATATGTTGGTGTAGGTTTGTGTGGGTGTGTGTTTTGTTCTGGCCTTTTGGCTACCCAGAAGCATCACTCACCTGGACAGATTGATTCTGGGTACACGTCCACACCACGGGAAGGTAAGCCAGTCCCAGTATAGCATGTACCCATCTCAAAAGAGACTCTGACCCACCTGGTATTGCCAGCAAGTGGGCAAGGATCCTCTGGGGGCCCCATTACAGAGGAACAACAACAACAACAAAAAAAAAAAGAAAGGAAAAAAAAAACAAAAAAACACACCCATCCGTGGTGCAGGTTTTGAGAGGAAAAAAAGGTTCGTAGCTTCATGTTACTGCCATATAAATAAAAAAAATTCCTTGTATAAATACAAAAACTACTTTTTTTTTTCGAAAAGAACAGCGAATCCGCCATTTTAAGCAATATTTCAATTTTGCAACTCAAAATCTATAACAGGGTTGCCAGATAGTTGGAGATGTTTATGGCCAAACACATGAAAAATTGGCCAAATACACAAATTATCTATAAAATATTGCAAAACACGATACAAAGTAAAATTCTTTAATAAATGCAATTACAACAAAAATAACTCACTCAAACAATCCTGTATATATACCGTTTAACATTTACAAGAACATCATTATGTCTGCTTCTTCAATTTCATCCTCTATACTTTGCTGTGAAGTAGATGCAACAGCGATTCTACTATTGTTGGTATAGTGTCTGATTTCAAATTATTAATTATTTTATGTAATAAATCGTCAGGTCGTGTATGCTTAATGTCATTAGGCCCCACATGAATAATAATATTCCCTTTATCCCCCATGAAATCTGACAGTCTGTTGGTGACATAATTAATAGTTCCTCCCTGCAGACACCCTGGTTCTGGACAACCTATCCTTCATCATAAAAAAAAAAAAAAAAAATATTCCCGGTTTCCCTGACAATGGAGCCTTCTAATAGAACAAAGTCCCTCTAAACCAGAGCAGTTTGGACTTTTTTTTTCTTTTTTTTTTTTTTTTTTTTCCCCCTGTTCTGGAACCCGAATCGGGAATGCATCACTTGGTGGGTTACTAGAGTCTTGAGTCCCAAGGCCGTTTTAAGAACTCTCGGGCTCCCCGGCGAATTTGCAAATGCCCCTATTCAGTTTAAATTTTGTTTTAATTTTTTCTGTGGGTCTCTCTTAGTCGCATTCCTAGCCCTAAGTGAGTCCCCTGGCGTCCGTCGGGTGCGCCCATGCGTTAAAACGGCCCAGTTGAGTCCCTGACGAACTCCCAGTTATATTATTCTCGAGGGCAACCACTTGTTTTCTCAGTGATTCAAATTCTTCTAGCAATGCACCAACGTTTTACTTTAGATCGGTACACTCAGTGACAAAGTAAAGAGTGTCGCCAGTGAGCTGTATTTATCACTAGGGCGAACTTGGAATACATGTCACTGGTTCTTCAAAGGATAAAATCATGATTCACCCGGAATTCGTCATGATACCTTCTGAAGAAGTGTTCAAGGTGGATCTTGTCACAGCCATTGTTAGATTTACCAAATATCATAAAAAGTAAAAATTAAATTTAAAATATTACAAAAATTAAATTTTACAATTATTGTACGTTATATCTTCTAAAGAACAAAATTTTAAAAATGAAAAAAAAAATATAATAAAAAAATAAATAACGAACTGATAATGAAAGTAGCATCGTGTCCTCTATCGGGATCAATGGAGATTGCAAGGCAGATTGTCCCATCACAGAACACATATTTTTTCCAGGCATTTTTCCACTCGGAATTCCAGCTATCAGCCTACTGAACGGTGCTCCACAGGATTGTACAGCGAATGCACTCCAAAAATCGTTTATAGATAGAAGAGAAGGAAGGGAATATATATATGCCGAACTGTCATCCTCATTTATTTATTTATGTATTTTTTACAATCAGCTCTTGATGAAATTAGTCGTATTTGGCGGATCTAGTTTGTTATTGGAAAAAAAAAAAATCCTACAGATTAAAAAGTAATAAACTTTTCGATTTAAATTTCAGAAAGCCTGGACATTTTTGCCTCCGAAAAGAAACTTTCGGAACATTGAAAACCGGACATTTGGCCACCCCTACCTGAACTACCTATATACAGGATGATTCAGGAGGAATAATAAATATTTTTTGAGGTTATGGTATCGATTATTCTGAGTAAAAAAAGTTCATATAAACGTGTCAAATTCTCAATGGATACGGAGATACAGCTGTTTGAAACTGGCGCGCACAAAGCCATTATGAGAGGTATTAAAGAGCGATAAATGACTTATTGTTTGTATTTATTGACTCTTTGAATGATACAAAACGCAAATAATTGACAAATTTTTTACAGTTCACAATAAATGTTTGAAAATCCCACCGCGAACGTCAATGCACTCTGCAACTCTTGTTATAACATGACGTGTTGTTCTTATGAGGTCGTCTTGGCGTTCATTTGAGGGCAGCAATATCAAATGCGACCGAGCAATACGTCTCTTGTATTCGCCTTTTCTTTGTATACAGCGCTTTGCATCCATCCCGACATACAAAAATCTAACGGAGTGAGGTCTGGAGACTGGTGGCCAATGAACGGGATCACCGCGGCCAATCCATCGTTCAGGGAAAGTTCGATTTAGATATTGTATCACCAGATGGGTATAATGTGCAGGAGCTCCGTCATGCTGAAATTACATACCAGTCCTTGGAGCCAACAGAACATCCTCCAATACTAGTGGGAGTTCGTTTTGCAGAAATTCTAGGTAAACGGTCCCTGTAAGACGATTTTTTAACACAACAGGCCTAATCAACTGATTGTCGATGATACCGCACCAAACGTTTACAGAGAAGCGATTTTGAAAAGTTATTTCTACAGTGGCATGTGGATTTTCGTCTCACCACCTATGAGAGTTACGGGTGTTGTTGATACCGTTACGGGTGAAAGTAGCTTCATCGCTGAACAGTATTAATGGAATTAATCGCCGATTAGCATTTACTCACCAAATTGAAGGTGTTGCACCGGATTTATATGAAATGGATATAAGCCGTAATGTTCTCCATACTCTTGTCTGTGGAACACCCAGTGTCGGACCAAGGTATTTTTGCGCCCTGGGCAGAAAGATATTTCGGCACCACTCTTTGCTAAGGATATGTATACTTTTTCATGATTTGTAAAATTTGGTGTCCCTTAAAGAATGGCGCCCAGGGCAAGAGCTCTGCTAGATCGTGCCTTAATCAGGCACTGCAACACCGATACTCGTAGAAATTCTTCGTGTGCTAATAGTAGGACTGCGTTCTACCGACTGAAGAATGTGTCCTATTTCATTCACATTTTGTTTATTTTCCCGTTCAGAAGAAATGTGAGCGCTGAGAACCGTACCAATCTCACGCAGTTTGGGGTAAACACTAGTAAACGTTCATGAATCCGGTATTCTGCGGTTAGGAAACCGGCGACGGTATTCTCTACAAGCAGCAGTAGCACTTCAATCACAAAAACCGAGAAAAACACCATATCAGCATATTGAGCATGTGTGAAGATGTTCTTAACAACACTTCTGACACCAAACAGCGTCAGGTGATAACTGCTTCTTGGTCACATCTGATTCAGGAAGCTGTGCGCGCCAGTTTGAAACAGCTGTATCTCCGTATCCATTGAAAATTGGACACATGTATATATGAACTTTTTTTTTACTCGGAATAATCGATACTATAACCTCCCAAAATATTTACTATTCCTCCAGAATCACCCTGTATATTTGGCACTGCATTTTTTTGTTATCCGCAAATCACATATACCTATAATTGCCGTCTACACTGATAAAAATTCCCTCTGCCAAAAAAAAAAAGTCTTGATGAGACCGTTCAAGTCTTGAGTAAATTCACAATGCTTTCAACATGTAGTTTCTTGTGTCGTGCTTGACCAGAATTGCAGATATACATGCATTCTGATAACTTTCGGCATTTTTTTAAATTCATGGCCCTGTATTTACACAAAAATTTGTCAAGTTCTTGTGTGTTTAATATTATTAGTCTCACATAACTAATATAATGCTATATTTATCCCCTTCCACCTTAGAATCTGACAATCTGTTGGTGACATCATGAATTATTGCTCCTGGCAGTCATTCCCAGATTTTAGTGTACCTAACCATATTACAAAAAATGTTACCCGTGTCCCTGAAAATGCTATATCCCAATTAAAGCTAAACCATTTTGATCCAGAACAGTATGCCCTTGATTGTTTTGCTCTGTGACCCGAATTGAGGGAGGGTGTAACACTTGGCAGGATGCTAGACTCTTGAGTCTCTGATAATGTCCCAGTTATATTTCTTTCTAGCGACTACAGTTCTTCTGTTAATGTGCTGTGTTTAGATGATCGGTACTCCTTATATCAAGAACAAAGAAACAAATAAAAGAATTGTCAGTTATGACTATCGACTATTGAATACATTCCCTTTAATCACACTACTTATAATAAGACTACGCATCATTTCGGTCATTTTCAATATCTTCGGTCTAAGCTTTCCGTTTAGATCTTACTACAACCATCGTTAAATTTACAATATATTAAATAAATTAAGCAAAAAGTAGTGTACTGAATTCTTTATCCAGACCTTTAGCGTTTGAGCCCCGTCTACAGAGCAAAAACAGAAACGTCCGCCCTCTGCAATCGCAGTGGGCGGACGTTCCTATATATCATTGACAGGACTCCATTACCTGCTCTGGCAGGCCGTCTGTACTGCTCAGCGAACTTCATATTTGACTGCACAATTACACCCAGGTCTTTTTCACTTTCCGCTTCCCTGAGTGTAGTACCACACAGCTGGTACGTTTCTCTTCCGTTATTGCTACCCATATGCAGTACTTTGCATTTGTCAATGTTAAACCTCTCAGTTATTACAAAATCACTTAGCTCCTTGTTAGAGTTTGATAGTCTACTGGCATTCCCCTCCTTGAATAACTCCTCATGTGTGAATGTAGACGCAAAATATTCGTTCAGTTTATCAGCCACCTGAGCATGATCATCAATAGTCAAACAATCTATGTTAAGTGGACTAATCAGATTCAACCATTTCCTTCTAGAGTTTACAAAAATAAATAAAGACCTTTTTGCTGTTTTTGTTTGCATCCTATGTCAAAGATTTCTCGTACTTTGCCTTTGCTTGCCTAATTTGCTTTGTGACTTGATTACATATTATCTGGTCGCTGCCATAGGCTTTTGTGTCGACTGATAATATACAGGGTGTCTCAAAAATATTGGTACAAACGTTTAGGGGAGGTAGGTAACGTCTAAAGGAATGTGAATCGCATAGGAGCCCATAACCGGAAACGTCACCGTAAGTCGGTACACGGCGTTGTTCATCAGTTCTCGAAAGGGAAAATTTCTGGTTTACTCATTCAAGCAGTAGTCGCCGCACGAAGAGCATGCATAGATATACGAACTGTGAGCTGGCAGACACGCATCTAATGTATGGATCAGCAGAAGGCAATGGACGAGCCGCTCAACGAATTTATGGAGAACGCTTCCCAGGCAGACATGTACCGGACCACTTTGTTTGCGCGTGTGCATTAAAATTTGTGCGGTTATGGGTCATTTAGAGGTAACAGGAGTAGTGCGGGCAGACCACGTTCGACGCGAACTCCCGGCATGGAAGAAAGTGTGTTGAATGTCGTCCAGAATAATCCTACTACCAGCACACGTGCCGTTTCCTCTGCCTTAGGAGTGTCTCGTTGCAGTGTACAGCGTGTCTGGCACGACGATTCCTTACACCCCTTTTATCTCCAGATGGTTCAGTTACTGCTCCCCCAAGGTCATCCTGCACGTGTGGCTTTTTCGCAGTGGTTTCTCTAAGAAAGTGTTCAAGACTTGAATTTTCCAGCCTATGTTTCGGTCACGGATGAGGCTTATTTCACTCGGGAAGGCTTATTCAATCAGCACAATGCTAACGTGTGGGCTCACGACAACCCACAAATGTGCACCCCCATGCGGCACAACATCGCTTCGCAATAAATGTGTGGGCAGGTATGGTCGGTGACTGCTTAGTCGGCCCATACCTATTACCATCCCGCATGAACTCCGCTAAATATCGGATCTTTCTTGAACAAGTTCTACCAGGGTTACTTGACGATGTTCCAGCAAATGTGAGACGCAACATTTGGTTTCTACATGACGGGGCGCCTGCCCATTATGGAAGATGTGTTCGTGACCATTTAAACAGGCGTTTTGGGCGTCGATGGATTGGCCGTGGTGGACCCGTTGCCTGGCCCCAACGCTCACCTGATTTATCGAGCCTTCATTTCTTTCTGTGGGGGGGCCCTCAAATCTATCGTGTATGAATCGCCTGTGGAGACGGAAATGGATCTCGTGGCGAGACTCGTCTGCGCTGCTGCTATGCTGCTACTGTCAAAGAAACTCCAGGTGTGTTCGACCATGTCCGCCAATCCATGCTGCGTCGGTGTCACGCATGCATCGCGTCTCATTGTGGAACCTTCGAGCATCTGTTGTAACATCATGAAATGCATCCATCTCGTACTCCATTGTTAATATTATGTGAAATATGTGTTTGCCACTAATTACTGTCTTGTGTCATTTCTGCTTCTTGTGCCTCTGCTACTACTTTCCCGTGACGTTTCCGGTTATGGGTTCCTATGCGATTCACATTCCTTTAGATGTTACCTACCTCCCCTAAACGTTTGTACCAATATTTTGGAGACACCCTGTATATGCATCCCATTCTTCACGAGCCGTATTAATTCATCTGATATACATTTAAGCTGAATTCTTGAACAGTAATTCTTAGTTGTTATGAAAAGTCTAGTACTCTCAGGATTAAGTCCCCGAACGCCTCCCATTTTGAATTCACCGTTGGTAACATCATCATCATCAGTTGATCCCACGGTATAGAAGTCAAAAACTTTCCGAGACCACTGTAGTCACCTTTACGAAAGCAAAAACCCTTCCCCTTATCCCGGATGGTAGTTACATCTTAAAGTAAATCCCACATCAGGACACTGTGATCAATGCCATCTGATGGTTCCTTTATCTGCAGATTCTTAACGCATGAAGAGTCACAGCTAATAATAATCTGATCAAGAGTATTATTCCCTCTGGTTGCCTCTCCGACATGTTGCTGTAGAAAACAGTCATCCAGTAAATCCACAAATGTCTTGCTAGTGTGCGATTGACCAACCCACAAGTCCAATCAATATCTGGAAAATTAAAATCCCCCATTATAAGATATTCTGATTTACTAGCCCACTCTATTTCTTTGCACAATTGCTCATTATACTCATCAGATTTATTAGGCCTATAACACACACCTATTCTAATTTTCCCTTTCCCAGTGCTTATGTCACACCACACTGACTCAACGTTGCATTGTCCACCAATGTGAATTGGATGCGCTTCCTTAGATTTTATGTGTTTCTTAACTAACAGCATAATCCCTCTTCCCTTCATGTTCTGTCTATCCTTTCTGTACACATTGTACTCCCCAAATTCCAATTCTGCACTGCTTATAACCGTGTGGCACCACGTCTCTGATATCCCAACAATATCCGCTTTTGATTTCTTGACCATCACTTCATATTCATCAAATTTATTTACTATACTCCTAGCATTGGTGTACATGCAAGTGTACATATACCTATTCTTTCTCTTAGTTACTCTAACACAATCGATGTATTTACTTGTTCCATGATGACTCCAAGCAGCCTTTGAAATCCCCAGTACCTCGCTTTGCAGTCTGCTGTTCATTCCAATAGAAGCAGTACAAGAATCACTTTCACCTCCGCCTGTGGCTACCGTTAATCTGTGCCCCCCCAGGCTAGCAGTTTTCCCATCCACCTCGACCTAACACCTCGATAGCATTAGCAAATATTCTTGCACCCTTTACCCTTTCTATTTGTGTTTCCCATCCCTATAGAAACAATCTCTCCTGTTATCAAGCACAGACCACGCTGAGAAAAACTCTATCCCATGAGCCTTGCAGAATCTCTTCATGGCCGAATTTATTGACAAGGTTCTCATCATATACTCCCTCCTATCATGTCTTGGCAGAATTGCGGTCACATTCAAATTTTATCCGAACTCGCGACTTTTTTTTTCAATATTTGATTGTTAGGTGTTGCGATTATTCACGTCGAAAATGCTTTGATTCACATTAATTTTACACATTGCTGTGTCCGCGGTTAATTGCAGGTTGTTTTAATTTATTGCATTTAATTCTTCTGCTAACCTGTGTATGCCTTTGGATAGGCATACACAGGTTAGTTTTATCGCACATCAAATTTTGTGGTTAAGCAAAACAAAGACTTTCTGCACGTAAGCCAGGAAATGATGGCATTTATTCCCTACCTGAATGATTGTTCACTTTCACCGGACAATGGTGATTAACACTAAATTTTCAGTTTTGAGTGTTAATAACATTAATATTTCCAAAAAACAAATTTATCCCACAGCTAATTGAACTAAAAGAGCTAATTAGGAGACAGGACATCGCTTGATATTTGAATGCATTTTGAATGCAATTTTATAGGTTTTATGCCAAGAGTTTTATGAATCTTCATCCACAAGAATGAAGGTTCATAAAATTCATGGCATAAAACCAATAAAATTCATTCCTTTTTCTGTGTAATGGCTTTTTTGACCTCAGTCCTAGTCTATTGTTTATGTTCCTCTTAGAGCTGCCTTGATCATTTTTAAAGGGCATGTTGCAAAGAAATCAAGAATTAAAAAATGAACCGTCAACTTGTTAATAAATCTCATTTCTTCTCCTAGGTGGCGCAGGTTACTTAAATTATGAACGACTCCTTTATTTTATTAAAGTGCGTATAATTCAGGACGCTTTCATTAAGAAGGTACAAAATCTCTCCTGTTCACTTTTATCCCTAATGAATATTTTTATTTATTTGTGTTTTTGTGGGCATATTTAATGAAAGGCATTAGGCCCATGTGTTATTCATTCACTGGCCTGCCCGGAGAACAAAGAATCACAAACAAAGTGGATAAAACACTACCCATGGGTGTTTTCCACACGAGTGCCGTATTAATTAAATTGTCCTGTGCGAGTTGTCTCATTCAATTACACTGATGGCCACGATATTAGAATCTGGTTTACTTAGCAGATGGTGGGGATGTCACCCCACAAACTCTGGGGGAAAAGTCGCAGTAGCAATTTTTATTTTTATTTTATTAATAGCAAGATACACAACAGGTAACCATTAACAGTGTATCTGAGATCAGATCAATAAACATAATAACAATAATATGAAATCCAACAGGACGATAAACATTGATATAGATTCAAACAATAAAAGCATATGTACAAAAGAGGATTGTATTGAGTTAAGTTACCGGTAAAACAAGTAATAATTAATCCGTTAGAAAATAGAAAAATAATATAACAAATAATAAGCTACAATAATTAGATGTGAGCTAGCCACTTTGCAGTTTAAGAGAAGAGGCAAACTTGTGGATGGAGTTCATCAGTGATTGGGAGTTGTCAGAGAAGTCAATGAGAGAGTCATTTGCTTATTTGCTGATTCTGTTCAGTGGACTGAACTTCATAAAGTCCGTGTTGGCAGAGTCAAGGCGAAACGGTGTAAGGTTCCTGACTTGTCTACAGGGAGCATTGAAGTTTATTTTACTCAGGATATCAGATGCTTCATAAATTCCAGTGATTACTTTGGCTAGAAGGGCGATGTCAGCAGTAACTCTTCTAGTGCACAGAGGCCTCAGATGAAAGTAATCACACAGCGATTCATAATACACTGAGTGATAGAATAGAGGATTGCGGTACAAAATTTTTTTGGACTGCTTCAATTTTGTTAGTTCAAGTCTTTGTGTGAGGATTCCAGATGGGTGAACTGAATTCAAGGATTGGCAGAACAATAGTTTTATAAAGGATAACCGCATATCTGTAGTTTTTGAACTTGTATGTGTTCCGTTTGATGAATCCCAGTGTTTTGAATGCTTTGCTGGTGATTTTAAGGACAATTAACAAGAACTAATTGGGAGAGAGACCATCGCTCGATATTTAAATGCATTTTGAATGCAATTTTATGCGTCTATGCTATGAGTTTTATGAATCTAAAACTCATGGCATAAATCCGATAAAATTCATTATTTTTCTTTCTGAATGTTTTTTTTTTAACCTCAGTGCGAGTCCATTGTTAATGTTCCTCTTAGAGTTTCAGACCGTATAGCGCAGAAAAGGATGTGCCCTAAGGTATCATCTGGATAGATAAGAAAGCGTTGTTCATGGATTATTAGACTTTTACACGCTTAATGTAATTTGAAAGGGTTATAATTAGTTCGCCGATGATGACGAGCCATGTTATGCATGAGATAATTAAGAGGTGAGCCGTAGAGAGGAGGCTATATTGTCTTAATTACGCATTAAATACAAGTTATGGGAGACAGTGGGAAGTTATGAGGGCTAATTCCTGTTGGTACTATTCAAGTGAATGGACACATTTCGCTGGATTAGGGTCACTTGCCGAATACTGTGTGATCTGTAATCGGGAAGTTAATTTTTACAAGGAAGTTAACTCATTTCCATGGGCTAACATGTCCTTTTAAAAGATGAACTCCACAATTACGGAACCGAAATTACAAATATTTAAACTTTCCAAATTACGGCGTATTCATCACCTCTCTTATACTCATATTTATTAGCCAAAATATTTGAAAATATTTCTCATTTCTCAGATATGTAAGGTAACCTGTGTGCTAATGATAATCTTGTTCATGGAATGGCAAGATTCATTACTTGGAAAGTGGAATGGGAGTGTTACACTTTTCTGGGCTTAATGCAGCCTGCAGTTCGAATGCGATTAAGATATTTCATTCTGTAACCGAATATCACGTTCAAGGACATCTCACCAATTCTCTAGGAGGAGACCTAGTGAATGTGGATGCCTTGGAAGATGTCGCAGTACTACCTCATTCTTTTAATTATGCAATAACACCCATAATTCAAAGGCTGCTCGTGGTGTTGCATCCACGACATCGTAATCCATGTCTACAGACTTCCGGTGTTGAAGTGCCCCATGCAGGATCTATCGCCTTGTGGGGTAATGCGCTGTCTGTGAAGCAGGATTCATTGAACCAAATCATATTTTTCGAGTCCTGCGGTCCATTGTTAAATTACACATTGCAATCCAATTTTGTTATTGAGAGATTTTTGAATAAAGTTCTGGTACAGAACCATACTCTTCATATGGCTGTCAGTGGCAGCACACTGAAATAACGGAGTCCTGGCTAACAGTATACGAAATATTGAGCTAATTCAGAGTGTGGTGGCTCGTCTAAGTAGTTGGTTTATTTTTCCCTCTTGCACATGCTTTATGTTGGATTTAATCTTTATTGCAAATAACGCTCTGCTACCAAGAGCATGGTAACATAGGCATAAATTGCAGTAACTGTATGCCACAATGAAATACAGTAGAACCCGGAGAAGAAATTCACGTAATAAGTTTTCTCCTGTACTAGGTTTGATTTCTTAATTCCCAATTTCAACTCTGTATATTGTAATGTATTATTTTCCAGCGTAAGAAGTTTCCCGGGTAAAAGGTTTTCCCGCATAAAAAGTACGTGATAAAGAATACACGGTATTATTATAATGATATTTTCCCACTTAATACGTTTTTTAAATATAGAAATTCTTTATTTTTTATACTAAAAATATAAAATGATATAAACATTTTGGTCATCGAACATAACTTTAGTTCGTAGGAAACCACCGAAGTAGGTGAAATGGCATCGTTTTTTAACATCTCATATTGTGAATACCTTCACAACGAGTTGCCCTGATATTGCGCTACCTCTAATAAGCAACGCTTTTCCAGTGGACAATACTAATGTTATTTATTCTCGGCGGATACCACCACCACCACCAAGGGGTGGTATCCACCGAGAATCCACTGGTGTTGCATATTCGACAAATACACTCGAAGGTTGTCCAATATCGGTGCAGGATTTGTGCATTACAGCACACATAGAGAATGGTGGATCCAGGTGTTAGTTAATCCCTGGTGGCGAAATGGCCTGACATAATGCTCTTTTTTTCAGGCCTGTTTTGCAGACGTTCTGAGCTTTCTCAGGAGTAAAAGGTGGAGATGGGCTTGTGTCTAGGAGCCACCCTTCATATCAGGACACACACAATCAATGTACAGAAAGACTACAGTATATCTAAGAGCTTGTATATAAAATCTGTATATAAATATTGTATACAAATTGATTAATATTGTATATAAATTGATTAGGATATCTTGAGAATGTATATACAGTTGTGTGTTAATAAATAAAAAAAAAAAATATATCAGGGCGACATTTTCAAAAGCACAGGGACTGGCGTACCGAAGAGGTTGATATGTTTAGACGTGAGTATAGGGAGAAACGAAAAATGTATCATAAGGAGATAGTGAAACAAAAATTAACAAACTGGAGAAATCTGGTTACTACTGTTGGCAGCACGGAACATTGGAGACTTATTTATCTTGTGACTCATAACAAATTAATTGGTAATGATGTATACAGTTAGATCTGTTAAAGCTGAGTCAGTTGATTGGTATAGCACAATTGAATTTATAACTAAGCACTTGTTTCCAGAAGATGATTTAGAATTAGAGAATATTGATCAGGTCAAGATCCGTCAGGATAATATTTCATATGTTGGTGATTTAAATATGGAACTTTTCTCTTTAATGTTATTATTAGCTACAACTGCAAAATTAAAAGTTAATAAATGTCCAGGTTTTGATCTTGTTGAAAATATGGCGATTATAAAATTCTTCGAATTTTATCCTAATATTCTGTTAAACCTTTTTAACAAATGTTTATTGGCAGGAGTTTTCCCAAAAGTGTGGAAGATAGCATTACTTAAGATAATACAAAACCTGGAAAGCTGACATCTGATCCTAGGGCATACCGTCCTATTTCATTGCTATCTAGTATGGGGAAACGATTTGAGAGACTTTTCGTACCAAGAATATATGATAAGTTGTTGACACAGGATTTATGCTCTGCATATCAATATGATTTTAAGAAGGGGTCTTCAGCAGAAGATGTATAGTTGATTTGACAAGGCATTGCAGATCTTCACAATCTGTGTATGAAATGGCTATCTTTGAGGGAGCTTTTGACACCTTGTGATGGAAAAGTGCCCTCGGGTCCCTGAGATTGGCTGAGTGTGACAATTATATTTATTCAATGATTAGATTATATTTTAAGGACATATATTTTATGGTCAGAGCTCAAACTCTTGACTTATAAGAGAGCTGTTTATAGAGGATGTCCGCAGGGCTCAGTTCTTTGACCACCTCTTTTGGAATGTTGTACTGGATCAGTGGCTTGTAAAAGATTTTGAATCTATTTATCGCTTGGCATATGCAGATGATCTTGTGGTATGTATACCAGAAGATCTAGAAATAATTTGGAGGAACGAGCTAAAGTTGTAATTGAAGATCTGCAAAAATGGGCTTCAATAAATAAGCTTAAAATATCAACATCTTTAACAAAGCTGCTAATGGTTTTTAAGAAAAGATTTGATATTCACCGACCATCTAGGGTTTTTGTTTCAAATAACTTGATTCCATACGTGCGAAATCTGAAATATTTGGGAATCATTTTGGATGATCAGTTTAATTTCAGTTTACATGTGAATAATCTTTCTGAAAAAGGCGGAAATTTTACTGCTGCTCTCTTCAGGGTATGCAGGTCTGACTGGGGACTCATTAAAAGAACTCTTAGATTGTATTATACTGCAGTATTTCTACCAGTCATGTCTTATGCCTCTGGAGTGTGGTCGCACAGAGTTTCTATCGTTAGAATGAGGAACAAACTGATTTTCTTACAGCGGTCAATTTTATTGGCCCTAACAAGAGTAGCAAGAACAGTGTCTAATAATGCATTACAAAAGATGACTGGTGCAATTCTTTTAGATATGTATATTGCATATAGAGGAATTTTGTATTGGTTGAAAAAGGAACAGTCTATATCAATTATGGGTCTCTCTGGAGATCCTCTAGTCCCGTTTAAAATTAATAAAGGGATTATTTGGAACAAGTTTGTTGCTGCTTGGCAACAAACTTGTTCCAGACAAATTCGAGTGATTCAGGCGCTGTTATTCGTCTTTTCATTAAGGATGTTAACTTCAATGCAGATAAGAATTGTTGGTTTTTTTCTAGAATGTTCACATATTTTTTATTTACAGGACATGGATCTTTTAAAGAAAAACTGTGTAGATTTAATTTAGAATCAGATCCTTTCTGTTTTTGTAGTGAAGTGGAAAACTGGTTGTATATTCTTCTTTACTATCCTATATATGAATCGGATAGATCTTTGTTTACTTCTGTACCTGATTTACTTGAAGATAATGTGCTTGTTCTCCTGAGCTCGCAAGACACTTATAATGCATCGCAGAACTTTGTATCTAGTGTTTTCCTGAAAAGGAAAATTATTATGAATCCATCTAGGCGGCAATAAACGTATAAATTTAATAACTTAAGTTACATTATATTCACATCATCGTATTTATTTTATAATATAACATATTGTGATTAAAACGTTTTTTTTTTCTCCCACCGGTATTGCACTTCTTCCTGCAGGAAATTCTCTATTATTATATCAACTGTACAGAGTGGCATGTACAGTTGATATAATAATATTATTATTATTATTGTTGCTCTTATATTATTTCTCCCTGATTGGGGGATTCCACTCCGTGACGGGTACTGCTACCAAGTACACAGGATGGTTGTAATGTCTGGCGTTACTTTTGGTCGAGGAACTCTCTGACTATCCTACCGGTGTTCAGGATTGCGACTTTCTGGAGTTCCTTATAGGTGTTCTCTGGGAGACCTATTGCAGCTAGGCTGCTATGTAGGGTCTTTGGTACTATACAGCTGGTTGACACGATGATCGGGATGGTCGTTACTTCTTGCGTATGCCACATTTCCTTGACCTTATGTCTCAGGTTCGTGTACTTCCTAATCTTTTCCTCATGGGTTTTCTGGACATTGCTAGTGTTGGGAACCGCTATGTCAATTAGGTAGGTAGCCTGTTTCATTTTGTCCACAAGGGTTATGTCCGGTCTGTTGCGCGGGATGGTGTTATCCGTTATTATGGCGCGGTCCCAATACAACTTGTGGGTTGGGGTCACTAGTACTGCCTGGGGTTCGTACTTGTAGTGTGGTACACTTTCTTTGGTGAACTGGTATTTCCTCGCTAGCTTCTGATGTATTATTCTGGCTACCTGGTCGTGTCTCTACGAGTGTATTCAGTCTGAGTGATCACCTTGCATCCCCCTGTGATGTGTTGGATCGTTTCTGAGGCCAGGTGGCATTGTCGACATGTGTCATCTGACATTCCGGGCTCCTTTGCGATGTATTTTCTATAGTTTCTGGTATTGATTACCTGGTCTTGGAAGGCCAGCATGAATACTTCAGTCTCGGGGAAGAGCGTCCCGCTTGTGAGGCATGCATTGGAAGCAGTGTTATCGATGTGATCTTGATGGAGGTCATTGTAGTGTCTGCCATGGAGTGTCTTCTTTGCCCATCTTTCTAGCTTAGTTTCTTGTGCCATCTGGGCGGGAGGGGGGCTCCTCGCTTAGCTAATGGTTTTTAAGAAAAGATTTGATATTCGCTGACCATCTAGGGTTTTTGTTTCAAATAACTTGATTCCATACGTGCAAAATTCGAAATATTTGGGAATCATTTTGGATGATCAGTTTAATTTCAGTTAGGGAGTATACCACTTATCTATCTTTCTTATGGCCTGGTGGAGTGGTGCTGTGGTGTTCTCGAAGTAATCCCGCAGGTTATTGCAAAAGAATTCTCTTGATAAATAAAATTGTATTGTATTGTATTATTATTATTATTATTATTAATAATACACAGGTCTGGGCAACCTGTGTAAAAGGGATTAGTATTCACTGGTTTAGCACTACCTCCAGTTGGTGCTATTAAAATACTGGGATACAGGTCCGGCTCCTCGTGCCGCTGAACGAGCACCGGGCAGCAGTTGTTCAGGTGATGGCTGCTCCCTAGTGGCAAAGAGGCCTGTCACAAACAACACACACTACAGTACACTCACTAGCACTTCACAAACACACATTAACCCACATGTCAGGCCCGTTTTACAGAGTTCTGTATACCTGCACAATTAAACAGGTGGAGATGGATTATTTCTGGCAGCCACCATAGACAGGGTACACATACATACATACATAAAAAGTTCAATATCAGGGCAACTCGTTGTGAAGGCATTCACAATATGAGATATAATAAAAACGATGCCATTTCACCTACTTCTGTCAGTGATTTATACAACATACTAAAATGATGCTATGCACTAACTTGTTATTTAGTGAATTTTCTGTAGTCTGAGACTTTCGGCCCTAAAACCTTTTCAGTAGAAACATTTTGATATAATAGAAGTGACATGTTGTAATTGGTTTCATCGATATCTATAATTTGATATGTCGACCATGTTAAGCGTTAAGTTCTGATGGTTGTGAACAGTTCTGATAGTTTTGAACAGTTCTGAATTACTTAATGGATCGTTGCTCTGTCTTATTGTAATTATGACCTTTTAAAGTAATGTATGTTTAAATTCCAAAGGAGCTCATTCTTCCAACTTGGTAATGAGTTTAATGAACAGAATGTTAAGCAATTAGGAATCCTCAGTTTAAACATGGCAGAGTAAAATATTTATAAATTCTGAAATAGTACTTAAAAATGATCTTTAATTTATGTATGTGTATCTTTTCATTTTTATTTGTGTAGTTAATATTTCATACCCTTAAGGTCATTTTCCCTTCTAAGAAGTTTTCTCTCGTAAAAAGTTCTAAACATCCAGTCCCTTGAAAAACTTCTTATCCAGGTTCTATTTTATATTTTTTTTCCCTATAAAGGTGATTAGTATTAGCCCAGGATTCATTGTGTGTGTGCTGTTACTCAGGAATTAAACATTCGCAACTTCTCAGCTTGCTGAAGAAATGGAGGTTCAGAGGTGACATTTGAGTCCAATGGAAGCCGGGTAGGCATAAAATACTGACTGACAGGTGCCAACTCGTCTTGAAACAGCTGGTTACCTCATTTTGCCATTAGACTCAGCAGAATTTGAGGGGTAAGCTGCAAGCAGCTACAGGCAAACCTGCAAACATTTCCACGATACGCAGAGTTGCATGCCACAACACTCATACAAATGCATTAAAGACACTCAAACAAGAGCACTCCATCAGCTAAGGAAGCGGGGTCCACAGCATAAACCGGGCAATGCACTCTTGCTTGCTGAAATGAATCCTGTGGAGCGTCGAGTCACGTCAGTGTTCTATGGAATTTTTTTTTTTTTTTTTTTCTTTTGTTAGTTGTTGGCGCATCGGTTTCTGTGGCCATAATGCACCTCCCAAAGTTTTTGCACTACTCTGATCCAAGCCCGAGACGGTATTCGAACCCGCGACCTTTGGGTTGCCACGCAGGTACGTTACCCACCTGGCTAGCCCGGTCGGCTATTCTGTGGAATTTATATTTTTATAAGACCACTTGAATATTAAGTTAGTTTATTTAGCTATTAACTAAATCACTATACATTAAGGTAACATTTTGAGAACCTTGCCGGATCATACGTAGGCTGATAGGCTGTTTTCAGCCTCTCGCTTGCCGAATGTCTCAATTCAGATTGCACGTTCTCTAAACGATTCTCTATAGTCTATATGGCACGTTCTGTATCGCTCCCAAGGAATATGCAATATATTTGGGATCCCCTTTATGTAAATAATTGAAATGCAAAAATAAAATAATAATAATTATTACTGTTTTATTCTGAAAAGAAAACACTTTAAAACGTGCAGAGAACGTCTTTTATAGAAATCTGTATATCCTACTTAATTACGTCATTTAATTAAACAGCTTACAACA
Source organism: Mastigoproctus giganteus (assembly GCF_048544385.1). Lineage (NCBI taxonomy): Eukaryota > Metazoa > Arthropoda > Arachnida > Uropygi > Thelyphonidae > Mastigoproctus > Mastigoproctus giganteus. The sequence goes on from NC_143581.1 coordinate 230,993,452, forward strand.
CCTGATAATTTTATGATAGAAAAGAAAAAGATTAAAAAATTACTCATTTGGAGCAAAAGCTGAACGTTAATCGCAGTTTATAAGCTGGTGACATTGCACGAGATTTATCTCACCAACTTCAGTGAGATCTGGGGGAGAGATAGAGGGAAAAGAGCAGTAGTATTTAGAAGTGCTGCAAAAAATGTTACTTCCATGGAGCCAACAAAGTAACAAGAACAAGAAGCAATGTTATGGAAAGAATGGAAAATTTAGCCATCTGGATTGAGGATATGAATCAACAATATATGCCCATTATGGAATGGCGCCTAATTTACACATTGTTCTTCATACTTATGTAGAACAATGATTTAGCAACAATCCGAATGAAGAAGCTTTTAATGCTGATCATGGATGGTTTGATCGACGTAATTGCAATATCTTGTTTCGAAGAGCTTTAAATACAAAAAATAAATAATAATTAATACTACTGTTTTAGAAATAAAACAATAATAATAATAATGTTTTAGAAATAAAAAGAAAGAAAAGCAAATAAAACAATCGAAAATCAGAGGAATATCGAAGTTATATGGGTCCCAGGGGTAGTGCAATATATTAATGACTCCTTTATGCAAATTATTTAAATACAAAAATAAAATAATAATAGTTATTGTTACTGTTTTATTCTCAAAAGAAAACAGTTGAAAATAAACATAAAATAGTGTCACACACCGAGAGATTAAAAAAAATTGAATGCAGTCATCTTTATTTATGAAATACCGTTACAATAAAAATAAATTAATAAAATAAAAAATAAAATAAAAAAATAAAAGCCAGGAAACTTAATCTAAAGATTAAGTTTCCTGGCTTTTAATGTCGCAGATTGGTCAATAACGTCATTCAAATCAATATTTTCTAGAGTTTGTTTTCTGCACCTAGTAGGGCCACATCACTAAGTCGATCTGTCTCACCAATGCTCTTAGGTAGGAGAAAATTAACTTAACTCATGGCGTTCCCCTAGATCGCCACCCGGCGGCAAATTTCTTTCTATCCTCCCAATCGCTACGTCACTGCGTTTCTTCCTTTAAGAAAAAATTGACACTGCAATATCTGAATCTTTGTGCAGAAATAAACTCGTGACTTTTTTTGTTTATTTATAATTTATACGGTGTAGAGAAATAGTCAGCGCTGATCATTAACGATTCTCCCAATCTTTACGTTGTGCAAATTTTGACATCACGTCCTTTTATTCCGTCGTCAATGTCATTTATCAAAATGAAAACAACAGGTATTTGGACTGAAAAGGAGTGAATAAAGGCTGGATATTATATTTGTTGCCATGCACTGATTAGAGAATGAATGGGAAATATGGTGGATGAGAGAAACAAAATTTTCTCGGTGTGTACCTAAAAGTCGCGTTTTGCTCGTTATTATTTATTTTTATTGTTATTAATCATGAATTATTACCATTAACTATGCTCCTGAAATAACGTATTGCACACATTTACTAAATTGTCGATTGTTACAGATGGCAATAATCCAAGTGATTCCAAGCTATACCCAACTGTGGTGACTTTTGTATCTAAAAAAAATCGTCAAATGGAATGACTTTTGATACTCAATGCCAGCATTGTAAGGTGATTCTGAAGGTAAAATTGGGCATCTTTGTGTTGATAATGCACCTGTTATGGTAGGCCTAATAACTGGAGTACAAGGGTATTAAAAGAGGCATTGAGCACTTAGTGGTAATAGGTTGTTTCCGCGTCATTTTATTAATTTGTGCGTTGAAAAGGGATCTGCATGCCATCCTGTGAAAATGGGTGAATATTTGTTGAAATTTTAACACTACGTAAAAAGAAGTGTTAAACAGGAAAGATAGATTTAAGCAATTTGAACTGATTCATGCCACCGAAGTTATAAAAGATTTTGAAGCATGTGCGTACACGTTGGATGTCTTCTCTTAAATAGTTAACTGGACTGGTAGAACAATGGCAGACTCTGTTGAAAGAAGAGGTTAGAGGTTGGCGAGAAAAGCAATATTATTAGTTTTCAGAGTTAGCAAATTGAAAATTACATCAACCGATCACCAGTGAGTTCTGTTGACTTATATCCAAATCCAGTTCATGATCCAAAAGTTTTCAGATGAAGAAGAATCGTAAACTTCTGGTGAATGCAATCCTAAACAGGCCAAGCAAGCTAATAATTCTGGCATGTTATCCTCACTCGTGCAGAAAGTCTCTCTCTCTGATTGAATAAAGCAATTTGTTTGTTTCTTTTAAATTTTTTATACCAACATTTTATTAATCCGACCATAGCTTTCCATTCCAGAGTACATCACATCCATGTACTTAGGTCATTACTCCTGGATATTGTTGAAGAATATTATGTACAAATGTATTTTTCCAACAGTCTTAAAATCTTTCACTTCCACCTTGAAATTAATTGTGTGAAATGAAGTGGAAAATTACAATTTCCAAGATTGAAAATTGATTACACGAATTGGCAGTACTTCTTAACTGGAGAACTGACACGTGTTTAAGGAAGCTTGAAATATAACAAATTATCTCAAGTGGTGCTTGGAATTTTAATAATTTCTCATAGCAGTACTGAGTGTGAGAAAATATTCAGCCATGTTAGAAAAACAAAAACTAGTTCAGATCGCTTTCTGGTGACGCTTTGGAAATGTTCCTGACAGCCAAGTCTAGCCAGCAGAGCCGTTGTTATGAACAAAACTTGGACTCAAGATTTCTGAAGAGGACAAAGTATACAACAGTTTCTTTTTGAAGTAATCAAAATCATTGATGTCTATTAGAATATCCAAACAGAATCCATAGACAGAAGAAGAGTTTTAGGTGAACTATTTTAAAGCATACTGTTGTTTTGGAAGCACCCCCAGTTTCTTTCTTTTTTTTTTTTTCTTTTTCTTTTTCTTTTTTTTTTTTACAGAAAACATCCTGTTTTCTTTTGCTTACAAATGCCTAATCTGTAACTTTTTTAAAGTCAAAAGTTTACAGGATTAATTTTAAAAGAAATACTTTGCACCTATGTAACCTGCCCCTCTCCTATGTGTAAGTATGAAAATGATTTTCATGTCGTATGAAAATCCTTGCGCATATAAGAAGGAGAGGTTTCCTTGTACTGTGTGCATAGTATTCCACTTTATGCGTTATTCACGATTTTTACATGACACGAAGTGGTAAACTTTTAAATCTTCTTTAGAGATTTTATTCTGCATTAAAAATTATGAAAGGTATTAGTCACATTGTTAGTGGATGAAATGAGACACTACAAGGTATTATTATAAGTTGTACAGTTTCACACAGTTACGAACCTCATGAACCTGATGCCTAAAACAATAATTACTTATGCATTAATAGGAGCCGACTTGATCATCCGCATTGGATAATTCTGTAGTATGTTTTGCATTGTATATGGTGCGATTACTCAATGGTTCCAGAATAAAATTATGAGATGATGTCTTGAAATGATGATTTTCTTACAAATCAGCAAGGATATTTGATAAAAAAATTGTAGAATCGTGGAGGTCTGATTAGGATATTCTTCGCCTGCAGACAATTATACACAGTATAATATAGTCGCAGTATAATTATTACATTATAGTCATAGTATAATTGCACGCCATTATGCGCAGTATCATGGTGTGCCAATTTTACACAAGTATAGTCAGAAGAAATAATTCATCATTGAATTATTTATTTATTTATTTATTTTTGGTAATTTTGGTCTATAAAATTCAAAGATAGGAATAATTCAAACATTTTATGAAGGAGCACAACTGACGCGTAACTGGTTATTACTGTGATCTCGAACTTCTTTTTCAGTTTTTCCTAAAATTCCTAAATTTTTCATCATTAATTGAAGGCCCGAGAAGTTCAATAAACTCCAGTCAGCTAATTCTGGCTATTTTCGAAGCACGTTGGAGCTAATATTAAAATTCACTTAGAGAAGTCCGATTCGATTTTTACATCATAGACGATTCTAATGGTTGCAATTTGCCATAACATTCTGTCAGATATTAAAAATCGTTAATAGCACTTTAGAGCATGCCGGATTTGCTCCTCGATCATGTGCAGCTGTTATGGGCCGTTTTTGTGACACTAATTACATTCAAGGTAGACTGTATGTATTTTTTGTGCTTGAGAGAAAGTGTAAGATTTGTCGGGCCAAACATGTAGAGAAAATCTTAAGAGATGGCCTGCCATCTTTCGAATGGACAGGGAAGTACTTAAAGTTTATTAAGGTAATAAGAGCTTTGTAATGTCCATAAGTAAAATGTCTTGTCTATTGTCTTTACTGCGTGGTATCTAAGAGAGCCACTCCCTCCTTCATCATTTTGGCTCTTTGAGTTTGTTCATGATATGAAATCATAACTCCATTCTGTGCAATGCAATTAGACTCTTCTTTTCATGCTTGGTTATTTTGCTTCATGTCCTCGTTTATAAAATTCAGCTGTCGACAATTAATAGATCTCCCTTCAGACAGCTTTCTTAGTGGCGAACCTCATTAATTGATAGCCGATAGCGTAATTAAGTTCTGAGATTTGTATTGCAAACCCACACAGTTTTTTTCTTCTGTCTTGGTTCTTAAGAGAATCCTTTTGAATTTGCGAACTCACTAGTCCGCAGAAGCATAGCTTTATCAATTGGGCGTCTAATTAATTAAATAATACATTTACGAACATTTCGCCGAGGTTATGTTGACATTTAATGAGTCTTTTTTGCCACGTTATGTACATAAGTTTCTGACTTTCATTTAGAGATAGGAATTAGGAGTAACGAAAGCAGGTTTCACATTTTTTATTTTATTTTTTTTTTAAATTAGTTTTATAGTTCCTTTCGAAGTCGGTAAGAATTGACAACTCACACCATGAAGTCTGAAACAACAAGAAAGAATTTAAAATTTGTTTGCTGAAAACAAAAAAAATAAAATAAAATAACCAACCACCTGCGGAGATAACACTCAGAAATACTTATTACAGAATGGGACATAATCTTTGCAAATTAAGAAGACAATGTATACTAACTTATAAAATATATGCGATGTAATTCTTTGTTAATTCTGCTATAAAATCAGTTTCATTTATTAATTTTTAAAAATTAGTTTCATTTATTAATTTTGTCAAAATTTGTCTAATTTCAATAATTATAGCCGTTCCCAAGACGCTATATTGGGCAAGGGAAAGTTTGTTTTTGAAGGTCAATATAAGCGTTCCGATAGTGGTTTAAAATTTGTTTCACTAAATTCAAATGACATTTTCATTTTTGATCACTGAGATAAATATTTTGGACCCCAAAACGGTCCAGTACATAACAATAATTAATTAAATAAAGAATTTAAAAATTAAAGCTACAGTTTTAATTTAATAAATTATAGCTTTCTCCATCGTTAAGTTTAACCCACCCACTGCTTTGTTCCTCCTCTATATTATGGAGATCAGCAGTTTAAAAATATGCGAAAAAAAAGAAAAAGAAAAAACAATTCCAAGAGCCTAGTCAAAAACAAAAATTGTGTTATTGGTTTAATTGTTTTAGAATTCTCCAACTTAACTGATACATAGGAAAAAAGTTAAAACTTTTTTTTTTAAATATTAGGGATTTTTTCAGTTATGATAACTGCACATATGACATTTTTTTAAAGGCAGAACTGTTAAGAGAAAGTTATTTTGCAAATAAATAATTTATTTGGTAAATGCCTTTGACACTGTACTTCAAAACGTAAATTGCTAGCGAATAAATGTTATCAAAATTCGAATGGCACTGTACAAATGTAATTTCTTTTGGAAAGAAATTAAAATGTCTGGCTCCCAACGAATTTTAATGATTAAAAATTGTTTAAAGGTGAGCACTGGTGCGGCATTAGCATTGTGATAGCATTTGTAATAATACCCCTTTTCAAGAAGGGCTCCAAACATTAATGAAAAATGTTAATTTTTAATTTCACACATGTGAAAAATTTGATACTTGTGTCAGTATGAGCATATCATTAGTTAAAATATAAATAATAATGAAGTAAGCGCTGTTTATAAGGACTAGTTTAACGATTTTTATATGGTTTACATCATTGTGAATTTTATAAATGATCGTGTTTATTTGTTAATGCTAGTATGAGGCCAAAACTATAGCATCTGAATCCCAAGAAATGGTAAAATTCGTCACCCTGTACGTTAATATTTTAAAAGAAATTGTGGGACTGGGTTATTTAATACAAAATTTTTAAAGCATAGTTTTGCCTTAAAGAATGTTATTTTTATGCAGTTATCACAACTGAAGAAATTCGTAATACTTTCAAATATAACAATTCATATTCAAAGTTACTTTAATTTTCTAGCAGTTATAACGCCAAAAGCACACGGTTTTTGTATAGTAACAGAAATTTCTCTTAGATGAGCGTGAAGAAAAATAAATTCCGATATATCAAAACGAAAAATGTTTATAGCAATTTATTGCTTTATATAGAAAGTACTCCTTTTGATTAAAATGCCAAAAAGACGACAAGAAATATATATGTTCGTACGAAAGATAAAATGATTAACTCTAAGAATTTCATAAAGTTTGGAATAATCCGATAAATTAAAATAGAGAATTCAGAGAGTTCAGACCAGATGTAGAATTTCACTGTGGAAGAATATAGTCCAATGTTTGTCTTATAAATCATAAAAAGAAAAGTGTTTTTATTGTGACCAGTGCTTCCAGTTGGGGTAACGTATCCGTGCGTGTTTGTGATATACATTCATTTCTCTGAAACGCTGCTTCTTAGTGAAATATGAAAACGAATAAATTTATAACGTCTATACGATTCTCACTGGACATAAAACAGCGTAATTTGTCGTATCGATACATATGGCATAAGTTTTCACTAAGTCGTTAAAGTGGTTCGTTGCGATAGGTGGAAAACTGAAGTTGCTAAATCTGCACTGGGAGGAACAAAGGAAAACGAGGAGAGATGATTTTCAGATTTATTATTTTAATGAGTTGTGACAAAAAGATAACTTGTTCACCAACAGTTCCCTTTAACATTCAACCCCCCCACCTCCAAATTCCTTCAGATGCATACACGACACCCGTCATTTTAATAAATAATGAAAAAAATTTAATTTTAACGGGACTGAATACGGACCCTCACATAGCGTTATTGTCTCCTAAATACAGGGTTTTTAAAATTAAAGTATACCTATGTAGAAGCCTCTGGAGCGAGTTCACACTGAAGAGAAATTTGGACAACAGGTACAATAAAGAATGCGCTCGCGATTTATTGGGACAAAAAAATAGTTACAAAATTTGTCACTGTATGGCGCGTAACTATCTTAGTTACGATTATGCAAATAACTTACTTTATTTGCATAATCGTAAATTATTGCCACAGCGCCACTACTCAGCTCTACTGTACTGTATCAAAGCAAAGCAGTCTCTTCGAAATCATACAGTAGATGTTTGCCTGCACTACAGCAGCAATGCCAACAACGTTGCAAAAAAAAAGGCGCTATTAGTGAATCTTTACTATCAGAACAGCTTTACTAATACTATCAGAACTTTCGACCTCTACCTGATTCTTCAATCAGGTAGAGGTCGAAAACGAGTGGACTCCTCTCGTGTTGAAGATGTGGCTATGGCTGTCGTGGATTTATCAAGTCAATCTCCACGTGGTAGCGCAAGTGTGCCAGCTGTTTCTCGTGAAGTGGACATGCCGTATTCCACTGCAAGACTAGTAATGCATCAGGTGTTGCAGTACTATCCATAAAGATGCATATGCTTACAGCAGCTAAAGCATGGTGATGCAGATATTCGTTTCACATACGCACTTCAGTTTCTGGCGCGAATTGCAGTGGATATCACTTGGCCATGGAACATCCTTTGGAGTGATGAAGCCCACTTCTGCTTAAATGGACAAGTAAATACGCACAATTGTCACATTGGAGCAACAGAAAACCCTTGAGTTATCCAAGAGGTCCCGTTGCATTCTCCAAAAGTGACAGTGTGGTGTGGATTTACGGCCACATTCATGATTGGGCCATATTTTTTTAAAGAGAAATTTTAGAAGTGCGGGTCCAGGTAACCCCAACTGGACCCCGCACCTGTTCCGTCAGTGGACAGTGATAGTATGAAATGTTGGCAAATTTTGCAATACCAGAGCTGAAACAACGTGGGTGCCTTCAGGATACCATATTCAGGCAAGATGGTGCGCCACCCCACATCTAACGTTGTGTCTAAAGATTGCTAAGGCAAGACTTTACAGACGAACAGGTCATCAGCCGTTCTTTCAAGACATCTTTCCCACCGCGATCACCGGATCTCATCCCATGCGACTTCTGGTTGTGGGGTTTTTTGAAGAACCAGGTGTATCGGGAAGGATGTCAAACTCTGGCAGATCTGAAGGACAGCATTAGACGTCATGTGCTGGCTATTCCAGTTGACATGTTACGTTCTGCTGAGAAAATGTTGTTTTTCGAATGGAAACTGTTGTTGATCAAAATGGAGAACACATTGAACAATTGCAGCGCTGTTCAAGTGATTTGTATTGCCACAGCGCCATATAGTGACAAATATTGTAACTATTTTTTTTCCCCAATAAATAGCGAGCGCATTCTTTATTGTACCTGTTGTCTAAATTTCTCTTCAGTACGAGCCTTAGAACTCGTTCCAGAGCGCTCTACATAGGGATACTTTAATTTTAACAACCCTATATATGTTTATTTATACAACATTGTACATTACTTTCTTTCCTGAATTTTCTTTCGATTTAGTGTCCCAAAAGAAATGCGGCTGTTTAGGAGTAAGCTTTAAGGCAGTTAATTTAATTTTTTTTTATTGTTTTCGCATAGTTGTATTCAGAAAATAAAGAGCAGATGGAGCTGTTGAGTTGATATCGCATTGTGTGGACAGCGCTAAACGCTTTGTAAGTTTGGGAAAGAAGAGTAACGAAAAATTCAAAGGCGAGAGTAATCTGGTAGTGAACGGCTGTCACTTCAACTGACATGGACATGTCTGATGACATCGGTAGCTGTCAACTGGATTTCTCCTGACAGCTTTCAAAGTAAGAAGCCGTAAAATAGTATCCTGCGCATTGCTGTTCTTAATAATCGAGCTGTTAGGGCTTTAATAGGGTTCTTCATTAGCGAGTTGAATATTAGTGTTTATTAGAACCCAGAAACCGTCCAGCGATGATCACTTTAGCGCTTTTGATTTGAATGGAACTCAAAGAAAAAGTGTTCTGGTGTGTAGTTTTGATATTGTTAAAACTTGATGGCTGTTTCTGATGAAGTAAATAAAAATGTGATATAAAATAAATAATAAATATTTTGTGATTCAACGAGGTATCATTAATTTTTGAATGTCTTTAATGATATTCAAAGATGAATTAGTGTACATAATCCATTAAGATTTTTACCAGCTAACTGCATCCAAAAATAGGAATACCAGTCAAGGCATAAGGTTCAGCGTTAAAATAACTATCGAAATGACTGGACATATGACTAACTCTTTTTCCAAAAGCAGAGTAGATTCCTGCTGAAGATCGAATAGAGGCAAAACATCAATATATGGGAATAATCCCAATGACGAGATGTTATAATAAAATACATAAGAGTTTGATTGATTGCAATTTGCCTGCATTTACATTTAGATAGAAATAGCATAACTGTTACTGTTGTGTGATAATACTTTTGGTGATATGCCATGCTGTGTTATTTTTGTGTGTGTTAAGCGCCAATATATCTAAGGCCATGAACTCCAGCGTCGTCGATGGAATTCCAATTGAGGACTTCTCCACACAGTTTTGGAAGACGGTGATAGTAGCCACCGCGATAACTACGAGGGCAGTGATGTGTCATATGATTTGTTAATGTGTTATTATTATTAGCCATATGGTGCAAGAAAGCCTGAAGCTTATGCTGCACCAGCCAAAAAGTAAAATAAAATTCCGCGTTACCCTGAGAGAGAGAGAGAATCACCAAGAAGGAGAAGAATGATGATATCCAGCTCAGAACCCTATGTTTGCCAGGCTCATGTTCACCAGATGTGAGCCCCAGGGGTATTTTTAAATTGACCTGCCCCATGGACATCTTTGATGGTCGATTTTCTTTGATACATTTATTTATTACTTTTATGCGCTGCAATTGGATGCCAATTAAGTCACTTGATCTGTAATAGATGAGTAATGTACATTGAGTGATCACTGAATTATGACCACCCTTATGAAAACTGAATGCAACCTGTTGACCACGTGAGGTACGAGAGTGCGGAGTTAATCGACCTACATAGCATAGATAAGGTGTCAGTGGTTCAATAGGTAGTAAAATTCCGAGCGTGATGGGTAAAAGGAAGGATTTATCGGACTTTGATAAAGGATAGATTGTGGGTGCTCGACGAACTGGTGCCTCGATATCCCAAACGGTTGAACTGGTGGGGGGTTCGAGAGCCGCCGTAGTTAAAGTGTACCAGGACTGGTGTCAAAATGGTAAAACAACGACCCAACGGCAAAACTGAAAATGGTCAGCGAAAGGTTGATGTTAGAGGTGAGCGCCGGGTCCGACGACTCGTACAGGCGAACGGGCGCAGCACTGTTGAAGAGTTGACTATTCAATACAACATGGGCCAACCCTGAACAATATCTGGCATGACCATGCGTCGCACGTATCGGCTATACCAGCAGACGAGCCCTACGGCATCCTCTCCTAACCAAGGTTCATTGGCGTAAAAGACTCACCTGATGCAAAGAGCATGCATGTTGGACGTTAGAAGACTGGAAGAAGGTGTGCTGGTCGGATGAGTGACGTTATTTACTCCACACCGTTGGATGGTCGTGTATGGATTTGGCGTCAACAACATGAGGCTCTTGATCCATCATGCATGGTATCAAAAGTGCGGGCCAATGGAGGCGGGCGGTTGTATGGTGTGGGGCATGTTTCACTGGCAGGAACTTGTATCCCCTGGTGCATGTGGAACAACGTATCAGTGTCTCCGCTATCGTCAACTGCTTGCTGACTGTGTACACCCCGTTATGTTACACTTTTTCCCGAATGGCAATGGTGTCTTCCAAGATGACAATGCGCCTAACCATCGGGAACTTGTTTTGCAGGAATGGTTTGAGGAACATAGTTCTGACTTCCAGCATATCGATTGGCCTCTGAATTCCCACCGATACCAATCCCATAGAGCACTTGTGGGAGACTATGGTAAGGCATATCAGGCGTCTGGATACACCAATCGCCTCCATACCTGCATTGCTGACCGCATTACACACACTTGGTTGGTCATAACTCCAGAACGCTTCCGACATCTTTTTGAATCAATGCCACATCGGATAGCTGCTGTACTGAGGGTAAAAGGAGGATTTACGAAGTATTAGTATTAGTAACGGCCGTATGGTGCAAGAAAGCCTATGGCTTATGCTGCACCAGCCAAAAAAAAAAAAAAAAAAAAAATCCGAACAAAACAATGATAAAAACAAAAATTAAATAAATAATAATAATTAATAAATAAATAAAAATAATAAAATGAAATTAAAAATTAAATAAAAAGGAAATTAATCCTATCATCCTATGCGCTTCCCTTACCCGAAAGTACTATCCAGATGACCTTTGAATTTCCCCAAACTGTCGGCCTCTACCACCCATGAAGGCAACTTATTCCAGTAATTTATAACTCGCTGGCTAAAATAAAACTTCCTGCAGTCCAATCTAAACATTTCCCCGCGTAACTTGAATTTATGTCCCCTAGTTCTAGCATCATTTATAATCTTGAAAATTTTGTCCTCATTCATTTTACTGATGCCTCTCAGAGCCTTAAACACCTCAATCAAATCTCCTCTAAGGTGTCTAGTTTCCAAACTCTGCAACCCACATATTCGAAGTCTTTCTTCATACGGACGCCCTTTTGCCGATCTCACCAGGCGAGTTACCCTTCTTTGCACCCTTTCAAGAAGCTCGATGTCTTTCTTTAGGTGCGGTCTCCATACTTGAACACAGTATTCCAAGTGTGGTCTAACATAGGCCTTATATAATGGGATTATCACGTCCCTATCTCTACTTGCAAAAGTTCGATAGATCATCGACAGGACACCATGGGCCCTCCCCACAAACTGTTTACAATGCTGAGAGAATTTCATGTCTGACCGTATCGTAACACCCAAGTCCCTTTCCTCCAGTACTGGGTTTAGTTGAACTCCACCAAGTGAATAAGTTATTTTGGGATTACTGTTTCCCAGGTGTACTACCTTACACTTTGTTGGATTAAAGCACAGCTGCCATTTTTCTGACCATTCTTGAAGTCTATCTAGGTCTCACTGAAGAAGCTCAGCTTGACAGTGATCATTAACTACTCTACCAATTTTAACATCATCTGCAAATTTAGACATCACGCCCTCTATCCCTTCATCAATGTCGTTTATGAAAATTAAAAACAACAGTGGTCCTAATACTGATCCTTGGGGAACCCCACTTCTTACATCAACCCAATCTGAGGAATAGCCATTTATCACAACCCTCTGCCTCCTGCCCTGAAGCCATCCTTCTATCCATCTAAGGATTTTTCCAGTGATTCCAACCTGTTCCAGCTTATAAAGCAACCGCTCATGTGGGACTGAGTCAAAAGCTTTGCTGAAATCTAAATAAACAATGTCGAAATTATTCCCTAAATCCAGCTCGTGAGTGACCCTTTCGAAATAGCGAACCAGATTTGTTAAACATGATTTTCCCTTTACAAAACCATACTGAGTATCCTTGAGAATTTCAATTCTATCCAAATGATCCTGAATTCCACCCTTGATCAATGCCTCCATGATTTTCCCTACTACTGAAGTCAGACTGACAGGTCGATAATTTCCCACTTCACTTTTAGAGCCACCCTTATGTATGGGAGATACATTTGCACTTTTCCAATCCAAGGGAATCTCCCCAGAGTCTAGTGATGCTCGCATAACCAGCCTCAGTGGTTCAATGCACTCGCTTGCCGCCTCTCTCAAGATTATAGGGTATATTCCATCAACTCCAGGAGCCTTACTAGTCTGTAGGCTTGAAAGTTTTTTCATTAAATAATCTTGCGAAATTTCAATATCATTAATTACATATTTTTTAACTTCGCTCCCACAATTTCCCATTGCCACAAAAGGCTTTTCATTTGTAAATATCGATGCAAAATAACTGTTGAGTTCATCTGCAACGGCAGCTGGTGTATTTATTACTATCCCCTTTCCCTTACGTAAAGGTCCGATCTGGTTTGTCCTGCTCTTCTTGGCATTTATATATGTGAAGAATTCTTTATTCCCCCCTCTTTGCTCTGTTTGCTAGTGATTTCTCATAAATTGCCTTTGCCTGTCGAACCTTTTCTGTGGCTCTATTACACATCACCTTGTAGCTGTTATAGGCTTCAGTACTTTTTATTGCTCTGTAACGTTTCCATGCCACCTTTTTCTGCTCAAGTAATGTGGCAACTTCACTATTCATCCAACTTGGAACCCTTCTCGTGGAGTATTTTTTTAATGGTATATACGCATTCAAGGCATCGGTGATTAATGTTTTAAACGCGTACCACAGTTCAAATGTATTCATTCTCTGCGCGATATCTACCCAGTTAATAGAGGCCATGTAGTACCTTAAGGCATCGTAATTTCCTTTTCTGAAATTAAAACCCATTCCTTTGCCTTTTACTTCTGCTACCTCTCTCGTCATCATCCACCGTAGAACTCCGTGATCATTTCCTGCTACTGGTTCCTCTACTGTCAGCCCTGTTATGTCATCTGATTCATGTGTGATGATGAGGTCTAGGATATTCTTTTCTCTAGTACTTTCCCTGACATGTTGATACAAATAACAGTCATCTAGTTGATTTAAAAATTTTGTTCCCCATGTCGAGTTTCCTTCCCATTTACTCCAATCAATTAGAGGCAAATTGAAATCACCCATAATAAGGCATTGAAGCTTACTTGCCCATTCCATTTGCATGTAGAGGCTTTTGTCATAGTCTTCACAATCACCTGGTCTGTAGATTACGCCTACTCGCATTGTACCTTTGTTTCCAACTATCTCACACCATACAGACTCTATACTAGCATGTGAACTGTCTGAATCTGGGAAAGCTATCGTCGCACTCAGGCTGCTTCTGATAAGAAGCATTACCCCACCACCCCTTCTATCTACTCTATCCTTCCTAAATACATTATACAAGCCGTACTGAAACTCATCATCCCCAATTTCCGGGTGGCACCACGTCTCCGTAAGCCCTATTATGTCCGCGTTACTTGTTTTAACCAGCAGTTCGAATTCGCTCATTTTATTGACGACACTTCTAACTGTATAAACAATTAAGTTACTGTATAAACAATTAAGATTTACTGTTCTTGTATATTTAACAACCCTAACACAACCCTTGAAGTTTTTTAGGCTCCCTTCCCTGATATTAGCTACCTGCTCACGTGAAACGTCTTTGCCCCCAGAACATCTAGATAATACGTCCAGTTGGGGTAACAGATAAGAACTCTTAAGGTATGTGCAAGAGTTACATTGACCAATATTATCAGATAAACGCGTGTCAGTATTACCCACATCCCCCCTAACTAGCAGTTTCCCTGAGCCTTTAAGGTATCCTCAATAATATTGGCAAAAACCTTTGCACCACCTTTGTTTAAGTGTATCCCGTCTCTACAAAACAAATTCCTTCTACCTACAAGTGTGGGCCATGCTGATAGAAATTTACCCCCTAAAGCCTTGCAGATTCCTTCAAGTCTTGAGTTAATCCACAAGGCTCTTAACATATAATCCCTACTATCGTGTCTGGGCAGAATTGCAGACACATGGAAATTATGGCCTAGCTCCCGACATTTCCTCAGCATGGTCCTGTATTTTTCCAACAAATCGTCAGATCGTGTACGTTTAATATCGTTTGTCCCCACATGAATAATAATATTTTCTTTACCCCCTTTAAAATCTGACAGTCTGTTGGTGACATCATCAATAGTTGCTCCCGGCAGACATACCCTGGTTCTGCTCCACCTATCTTTATTACAAAAAATATTCCCCGTTTCTCTGACAATGGAGTCTCCTAATAAAACAATGTCCTTTCTAACCAGGGTAGTTTGCACTTGGTTTTTCTGTTTTGAGGCTCGAATCGGGTGTGCATCACTTGGTAGATTGCTGGAGTTTTGAGTCCCTGACGAGCTCCCAGAAGCATTATTTTCGAGGGCAAGCACTCGTTTTTTCAGGGACTCAAATTGTTCCATCAGTGCACCAAATTGTAATTTAAGATCGGTGCACTCCTTACATCGATCACAAAGAAAAGAATCCCCAGGTGAGCTAGGATTAGTCACCAGGTCGACCTTGGAAAACATTCCACAGGTTCCACAACGGATTAAATCATGACTCACCCGTAAATCGCCATCTGCTATTTCCGTGTGACTCACGATACCCTGTGACGTGTTTAAGGCAGATCTCGTAACAACCATTATAAAATTAAATAAATATCAATGAAAGTAACTTTAATAAATTATATCTATAATATTATTAAAATCAAACAGTTACAGGAAAACCTATAACAAAATAATCCAACAATATTTAAATAAATCAAATATTTAAAAGCACTATTCAAAAGTAAACCACTTAACTGAGGAGCCCTGTCTAAGCGCGTCCGCTCACCTCGAATGCCAACGTATTAGGTAGGTGGTCATAATTCAGTGATCACTCAGTGTACGTAATCATGATTTTAAGAATTTATTTTGTTTTACTTGAGTGATCACTTTGTTTCTTTGAAGGAAACCAAGCGTTAAAATGGTATTTTTTTTTTTTCTTTCTAATTATGTAGCTTAAGTTCTGCAAATTGCAGCGGCTAGAGACTAGGCACCTGTGAGGTGATCTGATTGAGGTGTATAAGGCCTTGAATGGTTTGAGCAAGCTAATGTTGATGGGAATTCTTCCTCTTGCTCAGATTTCGCACCTGAGTGGGCATAAATTCAAATTGAGGAAAGACAATTGTAGAATAGATGTGTGGAAATTTGCTTTAAGCCAGGGGATGGTTGATTGCTGGAAAAAACTTCCATCTGCCGTTGTGGAAGTTGACAGCTTAAATAAATTCGAGGCTGAACTGAACTAGACAAACTTTTGAAGTGAATGGATGGGTGAAACGGGAAGGTTTTTTTTTTTTTTTTTTTTTGGCTGTTGCTGTATATACTTCCTTTTTTGCATCGCATGCCTCCGTTAATGCTAATATAGAATTTTTAAAAATTTCTTTTAATAATTCTTAATCTGCTAAAATTTTATAGGGCATTTTTATATTGCTATTTGTAGAGTTTTAAATAATATTAAAAGTATTTATATGATCTTGCCAAATGCAATTTGGAGACCGGCGTAGCCGAGTTCTTGAGTGACCGGGGTTCAACCTCGCGACTGCTAATTGCGGTGCTGTTTCTCGTATTCCCTGTATCTTGTGAACTCATCTGACCGTGTTGACGTCCTGGAGTATAAAGAGAAAACTTATTTATTTATTTTTTTTATTTTTAAAACAGTTCAAATTCAAAATGGGAGAATCGCTCTTGACATTCCAGCACCCTAACTGCCGTAAGTAGATTTTAAAAGGTGTTATGTAACCATTTCGAGATCGCGATCCATTTGAGGCAGATAATCATTGTACTGCAAGTCTCATCCCCCTTACAAAAAAAAAAAAAAAAAAAAAAAGGGTTTCTGCACAACCCTGACAGCATTATCTCCAAAGCCAACATACTGAAGATTCGAGACTAATGCACAACATGGATGAAGATGATCCAAATCGTCGAATTGAATGTCGTGAATTATTCAGGCTTGTGCAACTGCGTTAAATTCTTTTTCTAACTTCTATGGTCATATAAAGAAACTTTCAAACTTAATGGTATTGTCAGTCGCGTCACAACTGTGTTTACTATTGTTCTGTTAAGCCACGTTTAATTAAATAAAAGGCGCTTCACTCTAGGATAAGTCTAGTGCAGGCTATGTTCCAAGGAACTGATTTGGCCATTTGTTTTCGGAGGGACTGTCACTACTCGTTCCCTTACCTCGTACATCAGCATGTACGAGGTCTGTGCGGAAAGTATCCAGCCATGTAATATATAAAAAAAGTAATTTACCTACGACAATGGCGCCTTAGTCTCCTTCAAAGTACTCCCCTTTGCACCTCACACACTTATCCCAGCGTTGCTTCCACATTTCAAAACAATATGCAAAGTCCTTTTTTTGGGATCGCCATCAGCTGCCTCGTCGCGTTCTCTTTAATCTCGTCTGTGGTCTGAAATCTCAGACCACAGACGGCGTTTAATCTCAGACTTTTAACGGCGTTTTTAGCTTTGGGAAAAGCTGGAAGTCATAGACCCATGACTCATTTCTGGTTATGACCTTTTTGAGGAAATCTGCGTCATTGTTAGCGTTTCAATCAAGTCCTGTGCAGCTTCAGCACGAAATTCCTTCTGACCTTGTGACAGAAGCCGCTGAACAAATTTTGTGGCCACACGTTTCATTTCAAGATCCTCCGTCAAAATCTCTGAAAGAATAGTCCGTGGAATCCCCACATTATCTTCTAATTCTCTCACTGTCAATCGCCGATTTTCGTTCATTGCAGCCCGCACGTGTTCAACATTTTCGGGTGTTCTGCCTGTTGACGGCCTTCCAGAACGTGGATCGCTTTCAACGGATTCCCGCCCATCTTTGAAGCGTCGGTACCACATTATGATCTGAGCTTCACTCATTGAATCATCCCTTCTTAATCTTTCGAATAGTTTCCGCGGACGAATGTCCAAGTTTGAAGCAAAATTTTATGCAAATTCGCTGATCTACTCGCTCGGTCATTGTGAATGCGACGGTCACAGTACAAAAGCTCACTCAATGGCGTCTCACTGCTGACTGACTAGCCCCATGGGAGAGTGATCGTTTACGCATGTGCAGTAAGGTCTCCTCTGACGAGCTGCCAAGTTACATCAAGGCTACGTGACTGGTTCTCAGGATATTCAAAATGGCTGGATACTTTCTGGACAGACCTCGTATACCTTGCACTAACGAGAGGTACACAGATATTTTCAGTTCCAGCAAGGTGGAGCGTCACTGCATTATCTGACTCATCTGCTTGGAAAATTGGGCAGACAGAAAAAGAAACGGAAAATACCCTTCTCTTCTTCTCCAGTCTGTAGACCTTTTGAAATATTACGAATTTACTTCGTATTGCAATGTTTCGTGATTTACCGTTATATAAATATATTTGGTTATTAAAGGTTTTGCATTTTATTGAAACTCTTTCTCTATAAAATGCATCAGTAAACCTGTAATTTGTGGTTAATTCAGAAAGAGATGGTAGCTGTTGAAATATACACAGGCTCCAGTTTTCGTAAAAAAATTTGTTTCATGCAAAAAATTCCTATTTCTCAATCTTAATGCTTTTCATGTTTACATACTGAAGAGGATAAAAATAATGAAATGTAATTTTTCACCCTCAGATTTAAATTTCCAGAAGTTATCCTCGTAAATTAATTAATTAAACCATGATACAAGAGCGACAACAAAATACTGTAATCACAATTCTGTTCTAATAATCAAATTCTACTCTAATAATAATAAAAAAATTTTCTGCTTAAAGACCAAGAAACACTATGTGCTTGCTGTTCATTTTTCGGTTATTTCGAGTCTTCAAACGTGTTTATTAATACCGATTTCAAGTTATGTTCTTTTCAGCATGTAAAATTTCTAATTGAACGATTACGATATAGTTATAACAATGATGTTTATCTCATCGCATAGAGTCTTTGCAATTCAAGCTTATTACATTACATTGGTAACAATCATATTTGTTGTATTACATTGGTTCGAAGTATCGAATTGAAATCATATTTGCTGTTGAAACAATGTTATTATATTGGCTCAACACAACAGCAAATGCGATTTCATTTCGATTTTACCAACATAATTCTCTTCAACACGTTCTAAAGTGAATGAACTGACAACTCATGCCGTCTTAGAACACCTCCCCCTCCAGGAATTTAGATTATTATGAAATCATTGACCATAAAATTATTTCCGAAGCCATCAACATACGTGCCCAAAGTACAGAATAAGTGTTCGCCGCCCATTGTTATTTTATTTTTTTTTTAATCGAACCACACTATAATTGCCCTTTTCACATCCTTCTGCAGATCCTACTACTTCCTGAAGAAGCGATCAAAAGCGCTTTAAGCTTTAAAGTAGACTTTTTTTAAAACTTAATACTCGTAATGCATTCTTGTTAATGTAGTTTTCTTTTATTTGAATTAAGGTTCTAGGGTTTATTATCCATAGTTTTTAACGTTAAATGATAATAATTTTTCGAAACAGAGGTGAGCATATAACAATACATTTTGAAATTAATTAAATTTTCGTAATTTTCTTAATTAAAATTCTATTCGTAATTAAAATTCCATCTTACAATACGACATTTCTGACTGCAAAAACATGATCATAAATTGAGCGGAGCACAGGAAACAGTTTCCACGAATTTGAGATGCGAGCATTAATAACAGAAGCGGCGGGTAAAAAGAACAGGTCAGAGAAATGCAACACCAAACCAGCGAAGCAATTAAATCTTATTCTGGATAAATTCTGTCTGTTAAATCCCTTAATGTACGCCCTTTGAGAATGACAGCTAAAACTAATCCTCTTATGTGGGATGCGGGTGCAGTGTCTAATCTTCCGGTGTTATTTCCGTTTTATCTCTTGGCTTCTAATACCCCCACCTGAAGCTGAAGCACACTCGCTAACTAATTAAGCAACGGACAGCCCCGGAATCCATATTCAAAATTTAGCGGCAAGGAATTACTCAGTTTTAAATTCATTTCAGCTTGATAAGAACAAGTATAAGACATTGTTGTGGTTGTATACTTGGTAATATTTAGGTATACTATCTCATACACCTATACAGGGAACGTGCAACTAGGATGCCATGCAGTATGGCATGAGTTCATATTAACCCACAGGAAGCGTGATATGAGTAATATATTATTATTGGGTAAACTCCCGTAGCATTAAAAATTCTTTCAGCTGAAATGTTTAATTCAGAATGACGCTCTTCTTTGAGCTTGTGTACTTGTTAGCCAACCACAAGTTTGCAAGTCCAGCATGAAGTATTAGCATTAGTAGAGACATATGATGCAAGAAAGCAACCTTATGCAGCATCAGCCAAAAAAAAAACAAAAAACCCTTCCTATTTCACCCATTCATTCGCTCCCAAAGTTTCTCCAGTTCTTCCTTGAATTTATTTAAGCTATCACCTTTCACAACGACAGATAGAAGCTTGTTCCTTCACTTTGCTCTTAGTTATTACAAAATCAGTTACCTCCCTGCCAGAGTTTGATAACCTCTGCCATTCTCCTCCCTTAATAACTTCTCACGTGTGAAATAATCAGAGGTAAAATACTCATTCAGTTTGTCAGTTACCTGAGAAGGATCATCAACAGTCGAACCGTCTATATCAAGTGGACCAATCTGATTCATTTCTAGAGTTTTGAGTTTACATAAGATAAGAATCCTTTGCCTAAGATTTTTCGTAATCTGCCTGACCTCCTTTGTGACTTTATTACAGATTGCCTTATATCTACCATAGGCTTCTGTGTCTCCTGATAATTTATATGCATCCCATACATTTTTCTTCTCTGCCACGAGCCTCATTAGTTCATCTGACATGCATTTAGGATTAAACCTTGAACAGTATTTCTTAATTGGAATGAAAAGCCTAGTAGCCTCCAAAATTAATTCCTTGAATGCGTCCCATTTAAAATTTGCTGTTGGTAGCATCATCAGTTGGTCTCACTGTATAGAATATAAAAACTGTCTGGAACCACTATAGTCACCTCTACGAAAGCAAAATCCCCTCCCTTAAACCCTGATGGTAGTTACATCTTTGAGCAAATCCTACATCAGCACACTGTGATCACTGCCACCTAGTTGTTCCTTTTTCTGCAGATTCTTAATAAATGAATAATCATTGCTGATAATCAGAGCAAGAGTATTACTCCCTCTCGTTACTTCTCTAACGTGCTGCTGTAGAAAACAATCATCCGATAAATCTGCAAGTCTAGCAGTAGTGTGTGAGTGACCAATCCACGAGTTCCAGTCAATATCTGGAAATTTAAAATCCCCCATTATAAAACATTCTGATTTACTGGTCCACTCTCTTTCTGTGTATAGTTATTCATTGTACTCATTAGAGTCATTAAGCCTATAATACACATTTACTCTCATTTTTGCTTTCCCAGTACTTGTCACAACAAACTGACTCATTATTGCACTCTCCACGCATAACACCTGGATGGACTGTCTTACATTTTATGTGTTTCTTAACTGACAGCATGACCCCTCCTCCCTTCTTATCCTTTCTGTACACATCGTACTCGAAGAAGTAAAATTCTGCATTCCATATATCTGTGTGATACGACGTCTCTGATATCCCAACAGTATCTGCCTTTGTTGTCTTGACCAGCACTTTAAACTCATCAATTTTATTTACTGTAATTCTAGCATTGGTGTGCATGCAAGTATGCAGCACTGTTCTTACTCTTAGTTATCGTAAGGCAGCCCATGTATTTACTTGTTCCGTGATGACTCTCAGCAGATCTTGAAATCCCCAGCATCTTGCTTTCCAGACTGCTGTTCATTCCAATAGAAACAGTGCACGAATCACTTTCACCTTTGCCGGCGGTGCTGTTAATTTGTTATTCTCTGAATCCCTCCCCCCCCACAAGCCAGCAAGTTTCCGGCTCACCTAACACTTTCTCCATAGCATCAGCAAATATTCTTGCACCCTTCTTGTTTAAGTGTATGCCATCCCTGTAGAAGTAGTCTTTTCTGCTAACAACCACAGTCCACAGTGTGAAAAATTCTACCCCATGAGCCGTGTGCAATCTCTACAGAGCCGAATTGATTGATAAGGTTCTCATCATATACTCCTTTCTCTCGTGTCTGGGAAGAATTGCAGATATTTTCAAATTTATCCGTAACTTCGAATTTTTTTCACCATTGATATGTTCAGTCCGCAGATCGCCTACTCTTAATGTCATTAGTGCCAACTGTAGAACAATGTCACGTTTTGTGCCCCTTAAAAGATGATATTTGCTATTATATGATAATATTATTTTTCGGGTTGCTTCTGTTTCGCCTGTACTGTATTTGTGTTCTCGGCTTACTTCTGAGGCTGCATTATATTCATTCGTTTCACCTTTCCTTATTATGTGTTTTCATGAATAAGATGACCTTTATGAATGTCACGGCCATGGCCATTCCGGGTCAAGTTTAGTTTTTTGTGTGCATAGATCAGTGTGATTTCCACCTCTTCCCGTTGAATTGTGAAACTAATCTGTGCTTGTTGAAAATCCACCATTATGAAGATCGCATTACTTGTATTTTAGTGCTGGAAGGGTTGAGGTGCTTATTCGAAGATAAAGGAAATCAGTTTGTGAATTACAGTGCTCCATTTTGTGCCGTCTGGCCATTATCATAAGACTGAGTATTTTTTCCCAGTGATCATTTGATTTTTATCATACACTTTGTATTAAGTTAAAATTGTAATCCAAGCTAAGTGCCCCTGAAAGCGAAGTTCACTTTTTACTTTTCTTAACTACTATTAATTGCTTACATGAAACGCGTTACATTTTTCTCGTGGTTTTGAAGGAAAAGCTCTTCCAGACACAAGCCAAGTGATCTTGCTTGGTATATGGAATATATTGTACGGCCGTATTACCAAGAATTTGAATTAAGGTCACATACACTGGTGACGAAAATAGGACGAACTTTTGGGTTATGTTATGATAGAACAAACGTTTGCGGTGATTTCCTTGGTCGCACGAAATTGTGTCTTTTTAATTGTTTATTTTTGTATTAGAATCAAACTGAAATGAAGTAAATTCTCCCAGAAACGAAAGTACATGCCAGGCGTTATGCCACGGATGGATTTAGCTGCACAGTCAGCAGTAAATAAAATTAGTTTGTGTTGTTTGTTGTTGAGTGTTAAGAGCATCAGCGACTAAGCCGTATTGTTCCGTGTGTATTGTCTGTAAATTGCGTGTGTTCTTAGCTCGATTTTCTGTTTGCTAGACGAATAACCCGAGTTTCCGGAAGGGAAAGAAAGAAAAAAAAAAAAAAAAAAAAAACACTACTCTCGCCTGAGCGACTAACTCAGCTACGTTGTGAAAACGGCCCATAGAAATTCCTCCCGTCATCGACAGGACTCGAACTCAGGTCTTTCCCACCTGTGCTACCCACGAGAGCACCAGTTTGTAAATTACACAAACTGATTTTCTTATAAGTTTTCTGCTCACCACATTTGGAAAGAAGCAAGTTGAATCCCTTAAGACAATAGTTGGTAATGAATTCTTGACATAGAGATCTAACTAGTCAGCTCAAGGAACGTGTCAATTTTGCAAAAAAAAAAAAAAAATTTACTGCTATTGGTGATAAAGAACTGTACAATATTATCTCTGTCACTTCTTTGATAATAATGAAAGAAGTGATGTACTGTGGTCTTTGTTTGGAGTAATGCCAACTGCACAAGGGAAGGAAATATAACAGATCATCCCAAGTCATGCTTGGAATTTTAACTGTTCTTCATAACAGTGCTGAGTGTGAGAGAATATTCAGCCAGATAATAAAATAAAACTCATTTCAGATCTCTTTCTGATGAAGCCTTGGAAATGCCCTTGGCAGTCAAGTCTAAACAGCAGTGCCATTGTTATCAACAAAACTTTGACTCTACATTTCTGAAGAGGGGCATAAGCTGCTACAATACCTTTCTTGAAAAAATCAGTTTATCTAAAATACAAAAAGAAATCTACAGACAGGAAAATGCTAAGTAAGCTAATGTTTGAAAGAATATATTACTGGTAAACAGTCCTGTCTCTGTATTTTAATATAAAGTATGTATTTTTCCAATGAAATTTAATTTATAGTGGAATTTGGGCGTCAGGCATTGTAAAAAGAAAAAAAAAAAACTGTTTTTAACTTGATTTGGCAAAAAAAAAAATAATAAAACTGCTGTGTTTTGTGGGGGGTGGAAAATGAAGTAGATGATGGGAACTATTTTATTATTTATATAGTTCCTTGTTTCTTATTCTTTTTTTTTTTTTGTTTTGTTCCCTATTATGTGTTTGTCCACTTTATTCTTATTTCCCCCACTTACGCATCTGATTTTGCTTTACAGGAGAATTCCGGATTCGTGGGAAATTCTCAATTGTGTATAATTCCCTTCGGAAAGGCTGAGTGTTCAGGAATAACAACTCACAAATTAATAAACAACAAAGTTTATTTACATACATATATACAACATAATATACAATTGAATAAAAAACATGTAATATGCATAGGTATAGGTATAAGTATAGGTATGTTGAGGGTCTGACGGCTCCGGGGATTTCTCCCATCTCCGCGTATGTTCTTTGTATCGAGTGACAGTACCCTGTCTATGCCAGAGGTTTAAAAATAATGTATGGGTCATGTGGTATGTAGTTTGTTGTGCCCATTGTTCATCCGGCCTGTTGGCCGCCGGGCCCCCAGTGGGACCCGACGTTACCATACCTAGCGACGGGGACGCCGGCCGGGTGTACCAAGAGACTAATTATATTCTGGCAGGTCCTGCCACTTACTTTCCTGGGATTTCGGTGACGAGGACCTAAAATAAAGGTTGGAGTTATCGCTAAGTTGGAGTTATCGGTTTAAGTAAAATTGCATTTAGAAAGCGCTGCGTGGGATTTTATGCTGAAAGAACTATTTCTAGAGAGCCTAAAAGGTCGGGCAAAATTTGATGTGATTTAAATTTGGGCATGTGGGGCAGTCGCTGTACAAGAGAAAGTGTTGGGAGGGGAGGGTGAAGACTGGGGGGGATGAAATAGGAAGAAGAGGGGTCGGATAGAGAGGTGACCCCCCCATTATCAGTGGGGCATGCCCATGCCCCACCAGAGTGAAAATATGGGGAGGCGAGGAGAGGAGAAGAGCAAAACCCCCTCCCCCTCCCTCTCCCGAAAAAAAAAAAAAAAAAAAAACCGCACAAGGGAGTGAGTTTTGGGTCGACAGTAAGCCATTCAAATCATCCTAAAGTCTTGTCGTTCTGTGGTATGGTGAGTTTTTTGCTTGTTTTTTTTTTTTTTTTACTTGTTTGACCTCCTGCATTCTTTCTAGTTGGGTTGCCTTTGGTATATTTCTATCATTGTTTTCCTTCTAGAAAATAAATCCTGGGCATATTAACTGAGTGCCTTGTAGTCCTCTTGAGTGTCTAGCAGTCTGGGTTCTTGGTTGTCTGGGATATATTGGATTGACGTTATTAGCTGTAGTCGCAGGTCGTCATACAAATCGCACTCAAATATTAAGTGTCCCCAGTTATATGCATACAAGGTTAAGTCAAGTCAAGGATACCTTGCATATATTATTCTTATATTAACAATCAATATGCTATTTTCATCATTATGCTCTGTGTTCTCGCCATTCTGTTACAATACACTGAAGACCAATCTTAACTTTCCTAAAGTCTCTATTTGCTATTAGTCTTTCAGTTGGACCAACAATTCTTCATCAATACAAACACTATATTCAATTATCTATCCTTAAAACAGTCAAAACTTCTCATATAAAATTTACTATCCTTCTAACATATTATAATCATTTGAACACCAATTTAATCTATTACTTATCTTTCGTTTCTCTTGCATTTAACAATAACCCTTTTTTTTACATAATAACTCTGTTAGTATATATATAATTTACTTAAGAGATAATTTATCAATCAATTTACTTCTAGTGCTATCCCTTTTTCATTAATTAATCACTAATCTGTTTCACCCACAGTCCTTGTTAACTTACAGTACTTACTATTATCTTTTTTCTTTCCTTTCCGGGGAGGTTTCAAACTTCCATTTTTGGCTCACTGAGGATCTCCTTCATCTGCTTTCACCTGAATTTGCTACAGATAATTTTTTTAGGAACTCTTGGCTGCATGGGACTGGCGTTCTTTCTCCACCTTATTCGGGCTACCATCCATTCGCTGCTTCCTTCCTTCTCATCGAGCTAATAATTTCCTATTTTCGCTCCTTTCTCTCGAGCTACTGATTCTGCGGATTTCACTCCCTTTCTCTCCACCTTATTAAAACCTATCACAAGGAAAACTCATAGGGCATCTAACACTAACTCCTTCTCCATTCCACTTTATTAAAACTTATCACAAGGAAAAACTCATAGGGTGCTACCCTCGTTTTTCCGCTCCACCTATTAAGAACCTTTTTAAGAAGAAAACTTCCCAGGGCGCTACCCTACTCTTTTCCCACCACGACCAAACACTCAACTGTTAACTGACACATATTTCCTACCACAACAGAACCCTCAACTGTCCATGTTACTAACTCATTTTACTTATCTCGACGAAAATCTCGACTGCTGTGTCCGCTGACTATTTCATTTTCCCTAGCACCTACAAAAAACTGAACTTAGAATCCCACTAACCCATTTTCCTAAACACCCACAAGATCTCAACTATGGGTCTCTCTACTATCTCATTTTTCCAAGCACCGACAAGAATCTCAACTTCGTCTCCCTCCTAACTCATTTCCATAAACACCCACATAACTCAACTCGGGGATCTGTGTCTGCCACTCACATTTTCTAACACGACAAAAACTCAACTGTCCGTCCTAACTCACTTTCCCAAACACTGACGAGAATCTAAACTTTGTCTCCCCCCTAACTCATTTCCATAAACACCCACATAACTCAACTCGGGGATCTGTGTTTGTCTCCCCCTGTTCACTCACTTTTTGTTCATCTCCTTTTCTGTACCGCCTACATATAGAATAGAATAGAATCTTTAATTGCAGCAATAGACACAATTAGTCCCGTCACGGCATGGTGGTGCCAGGGGTTAACAAAACATATTTACAAAAGAGATACACATGAGAAAAAAGATAAATCAGATTATTAACAAAGCACAGTTTTACATTTTCAGTTCGACGAGGATACCCTTCCTGTATTTTTTATTTTTGACCACTTCTTGGAGGTCCCCGTCGATGGCTTGCAGTGAGGGCAGCATTTGCTTTGGCAGGAATCTGTCAGTTAGTACTAGCCGGTTACGGTTTGCTAGCAGCTGTGCTGAAGACCGGAGATAAGGAGGAGGAATGCGCCAAGAGCAGTGATCCCAGAAGTTCGGCTCTGTAATTTTACCGATGGCCATCTTGATGGTGAACAGCAGCCTTCTTTCTCCGATGTAGGACCGGAGCCTGCGTAGGTGAAGAGCTTCTGCTAACTGCGTTGATCTGAGAGCTGGGGGAAGGTGGAGTTTGCTGTTGGCCCATTTTAGAAGCCAGAATTCGGCAGAGAATATTCTTTTAATGTTGGATTCGGCGGCCGATGCCCATATCTCTGAAGCATACAGTATTGTCGGGTAAAGGATTGATACTATGTATCTTTTTACCAGTTGTGGGTCGGTGGTGTGGAGCAGCTGTTGTTTGGCGACCCAGCGTAGTGAATTCAGCCTCGACTGTATGAGGTTTATGTGATCGTTGAAAGATAGTTTGGAGTTGAAGACGACCCCCAGATCTTTGTGTGTTTGAACACTTGGAACTGGGGAGCCGTTAAGCACAGGCTGCAACGTTGTTGGGCTGTCCTTTAGAGAATACGTTATTTGTGCCGATTTTAGGGGGTTGATTTGAAGGTTGAAGGTATTGAGGTAGTCAGCCATGTCCTGCAGTTTGCTAGTGATTTGCTGAGTGATTTCGGCTGCCGAGTTGGATGGCGATATTCTAGTAAGGAGCTTGACATCGTCAGCATATGTGATCCAATTGCACTTATTAGTCACAAATGGCACCATGATTGCTGAGAAGAGAATGCCAGACAAGACCCCCCCCCCTTGAGGTCAAAGTCGCCCTAGTTTTCTGTTTAACCAATCTTACTCATTTTATCAACTTTCTCTCTCTTCTTATTTGCCCATTTTATTTTCTCAAGCTGATTCCTTGTTGCTCAATCTAACTTCTTATTTTAAGAAATTTGTAAACTTTCTCAGGCTGTCAGTACCTTTGAAGTCAGCCGCTTATAGTTATACTGTAGCAGACTAATTTCCCACGATCTAAAAACTTGCCATCACCGACAGCCAGACGCCAGTCTTAAATCTAGTTCCCAGCATTTCTTCCGTATTCACTACCTTGTCTCTTATCGAGGTGTCACCGATTAAAGTAATGTCCCGACAGCACATGGTCCACCGCGCCATTGTTTTCCAGAGTTGACACCTTCTACTAATAGCAGTAGCTACTGGTTTCTATTGTTTTGGTTTGCCTGTGTGAGCTGGGAGTCAGGTGTGTACCCAGGTTGCTAATAGCTTTTCACTTACCGCTCCCCTTGTATAGACGTTGTCTAATTTAATCCCTTGGCTTGTAAGGTTCGCTCCCCCATATTGCCATGTTATAAGTTTTACTTTAAATAAATCTCACTTTTCTATAAAATAATATATTTGTAAGATTTTACATCTTACAGTTTCCTCCCGTTTACAGTTACCCGACCTCCACCTTCTCGAAAGGCAAGTTTGGCAACTGCGTGTTACCGTAATCAGTGACTATAATTCCACGAGGTACAGTAAGCCACAAATTCAATACAAAAGAAGTGTTTTTAGAGTCACCCAAAAATCGCTGATTAGAAGGGAGAGCAAAAAATATGTAAAATAAATATAGTGCACTATTTCTATTTAAAAATAAAACCTCATTGGTAGGACCATCCAATGCTTAGGAGCATTTAAATACTTTTTCCCCCATATAAATTTCAATGCACAAAAGGTATCCCGAAAAATTAAATTTTTCTTGTTACTCTATGCCAGTACTAGCTTCGATGAGCTCTTGGTATTCCTAAGAAAATTGGGGAAAGAGATAGTTTTTTTCTTCCCTCTCCTGTAAGCACAATTCATTTTCGATATGCTAGCAGGGTTTAATCTGCTTGGTTAATACATCGTTCACAGCAAAAGAAACTTTGCCTTTGCAACGTGTTACCCTATTATTGCATTGTTTTCAAACAAATGGCATCTCCAAAAGTATTTTTGTCTGTTCTTTCGCCATTTGTTTAAAGTAGTTCACTTACTGCCTGATGAAGGATCAGAAAGTCCTGAAAGAGACTGTCATAGCATGTCACATCTTTTAAATGAATGGTAGATTAGCCATTTGTTTTAAAGTATTCTATCAGGAAATTCGTTGTGACATTGTGACATGGTTCTTTTGGTTTTTAGATGCTTCTGCAACTTACTATTATAGAAGCTAATTGCACCATTGTGTATTACGTCCGCAAAAGTGTGAGGCCATCGTGCATGTTGCGCGGAGCGAGAAACCCTAAATAACTCATGGGGAACAAAGCAACTTCCTCTGACCGAAATCGGCTAACCATAACCTTGACTGATGAGGCCTTTAGAATTCCCCCAATCTGTGATGCAATTCTAACCCAGACCTTTCAAAATGGGTGACAAGTGGTGAAGCCACTGCTGTATATTCTCACAATAGGATATACGTATATTGATACAACAGAACATATTGATTATCAGTAGGATATACTATTGTATCAATATAGTATCATTGACTCGATTCACCGATCAATCCTTCTAACCATTACTCGAGCTTGCAGCTCAGTGAGCACGCATGCCCTGCAATTCCTTGCTGGCGTCCTTCCACTGGGCTTAGAGATCATTCAACGGGGCCTCACGCACCACCTGGACAAGGATATCCCAAAGACATGTTTGGGATTCACCACCGACATCACCAATAGCAAGACTATGGAGAAGAAAAAGCTGCATTCTCACCTGCTGCAGGTATGGCAGAATAGATGGGCCACCTCGCAAAAAGGCGATATCACCAGAAAGTTTCTGGCCAACGTTGGCCGGATTTTTCCAAACTCCCCACCCTGGTTCTCCCCGGGCCTACACGTAACATACCTTCTGACAGGACATGGAGCTTTGAATGCAAAGCTATCCCTACTCGGAATACAGGAAGATCCCACCTGCACCTGAGGGGGGGGGGGCTGGAGAGCTGGCAGCACCTCATGTATGATTGCCAGCTCTATGACGACCACCGAAGTGCATTCATCACCAAAATACAGTATCTGCCATACGGCCAGCAGCACCACATCTTGGACACCAGGGAGGAACATCAGGCTTTCTCCAACTATGCACTGGCCCTGTTCACAAGACGGAGAGCTCTTATCGCAGCGAACCGCAACCAACCACTGACACAATAAGGAAATGAACAAACCTCGAAGGCAATCGTCCCACAGAAGACGCCTGGAACCCAATGGCCTCCGATGATCAAGGCACTAAACCCTGAAGTGGATCTAAAGTCGAATCAATGAGAAATGACTCTATAACCAACAGTTACACAAATACCACATGGATGGGAAATGACACAAGAAATACCCCACAAACGCCGACAAGCAAACTCACTGACCACTCAGTCCTTTTGATTGTAAAGACTGCAGAATGGACGGGAACTATCCCATGAACGATCACGCTCCGGTCCTATCTCTGCTGGGAACGGACTAGGACCAGCAGCAGCTCCGCTGCCAAATGCTATATGGCGATCTGAATGGGGTACCCTAACCATATTCATCTTTAATTCCCTATCCGTGGCAGGAGGGATGGGAGACATGCTCTGTTTCCTCCCTCCCCTGCCGCCCTACAACCAGAATCTTTATTGATTGCATCAGGGCTTGGGAGCTTCAGACCTGGAAGCTTTTGGTCGGGTCTGGGGCTCCTGGGCATGGACCACTTAAGTGGTTTTTTTTTTTTTTTTTGTTCGGCTGTTGTTCAGTTCTTGGGTTTGGGCAGCCCAAGGCTGGACAGCTGGCACTCAACAGTCTAGCACTCTCTCTGTTGAGTGTTTAATTGCGCTTTGGCGCTTCAGCTTTTAAAGACAGAACCAGGTCCGGCTTCACGTGCCAGGGACGGGCATCAGATTGCAGTTGAAGAGTTCAGCTGCTTTCTGATGGCAAAGTGACCTGACATAAACAAGATACTACACTCACAAACATCTCTCTTATGTTTACTTTTATTCTTTCCTATTCAAAATTTCTTGTTTATACACTTAACTTAGCTTAGATTATGAACTTAACTTAAAACTTTTTTTTTATATTTTTTATTTTACTTCTCTTTTCAAAAATATGTTTTGTCTTATTTCTTAGCTATCTTTTTATTTATCAGGTCCACTTTACAGATTTTCTGTTTTAAATGATTTAGGTGGAGATGGGCATTTGCCTGGGAACCACCCTGAACCAGTACACACACACACACACACACACACACACACACACACACACACACACACACACACACACACACACACACCCCTGCCGCCCCATCTCTTCTCCTTGTGAGGCAATGGCCAGCCCTCACTGGCCATCTGGGGTCGCCTGTATCGTCCCCGTACTTCTGCCTTTCACCCCCAGTCTTCAGCTTCTCCCCCACTCTACTTGTATACCCTATCCATGGCAGGGGGAGATAACTTTTCTTCGTCTCCCCCGCCTGCCATCCATCCTTTTCTCTGGTGTGACATGGGCATACTTCACTGCCTAGCAGAGGTTATCTCCTCTATCGACCCCCTTACTTCTACTTCTATCCCCAGTCTTCAGCCTCCCCTCCCTCCCTCCCACTATTATATTTCATCTAGCGTATAGCCCACACGTCTCAATTTAATAACAACAAAATTTTGCCCGACGTATTAGGCCTTTTTATACATCTTTCTAGCCTTCAACCCCAACTAGCGATTTTCTAACAGCAGTCTCATTAAGAATTAACGTCAAACAAGTGGAATTTTTTTTTAGGTCCTAGCTGCCTCTGAAATCCCAGGAAACTAGGTGCAGGACATGCCAGAGCAACTTGTCGTGATTCTGGACACACCCGGCTAGCCTCCACGTGGCGAGGTATGGGCAACGTCGGGCCCCACTAGGGGCCTGGCGCCCAATAAGCCGGACAAACAATGGGCACAACACATCACACTGCACAGACGGCCTATACACTTTGAAGTCTCTGGCTTGACAGTGTGCTGTCCTCGATACAGCGAACACACGCGGAGATGGGAGAAATCGCAGGTGCTGTCTGACACGAACATATCTTATACCTTATATCAATATAGGCTGTATACTGATACAATAGGATATCTAAGAGTGAAGTGGGAAATTACCGGCCGGTCATTCTAACTTTAGTAGTAGGGAAAATTATGGAAACAATGATCAAGGGTGGAATTCAGGATCATTTATAAATAAATGGAATTCTGAAAGATACGCAGCATGGTTTTGTAAAGGGATAATCATGTTTAACTAATCTGGTTAGCTATTTTGACAGGTTCACCCAAGAGCTGGATTTAGGGAATAATTTCG
This sequence comes from Mastigoproctus giganteus, assembly GCF_048544385.1. NCBI lineage: Eukaryota > Metazoa > Arthropoda > Arachnida > Uropygi > Thelyphonidae > Mastigoproctus > Mastigoproctus giganteus. Next base: position 231,025,787 of record NC_143581.1, read on the forward strand.
AAATTGTTTATTTGGCTTTCAGCAAAGCATTTGACTTAATTCTCATGAGCGGTTACTTTATAAACCGGAACAGGTTATAAAGGTAGACTTAGATAGATTTCAGGGATGGCCAGAAAAATGGCAGCTATGCTTTAATCCAGCAAAGTGTAAGTGTATTACATCTGGGGAACAGCAACCCCAAAATAACTTATACACGTGGTGGAGTTGAACTAAAGCTAGTAGTGGAGGAAAGGGATTTGGTGTTACGACAAGAAGTTCTCCGAGCATTCTAGACAGGTTGCAAGGAAGGCCGATGGTGTTCTATCGATGATTTATTGAACAATTGCTAGTAGAGATAAGGACGTCATAATTCCGTTATATAAAGCTATTGTTAGACCACGCTTGGTCTAACAATAGCTTTCAAGTACAAAGACCGCACCTAAAGAAAGACATTGTGCTTCTAGAAAGGGTTCAAACACGGGTAACTCGCCTGATGAGGTCAGCAAAAGGTCGTCCATATGAGGAAAGACTTAGAATATGTGGGTTGCACAGCTTGGAAACTAGGCACCTTAGAGGAGACTCGATTTAGATGTTAAAGGCTCTGAGAGGCATAAGTAAAATGAATGAGGACGAAGTGTTCACCAGAATTTCAAGTTACGGGGAAGGTGTTTAGACTGGATTGCAGGAAGTTTTATTTTAGACAGCGAGTTATAAATTACTGGAATAAGTTATCTACCTGGGTTGTAGAGGCTGACAGTTGGGGGAAATTCAAATGTCAGCTGGATAATTACCCACGGGAGGAGGGAAACGCATAGGTTGTCTATTTCCTTTTCTCTTCTTGATTATTTATTTTTTTTTAAATTTTTTTCTTAATATTATTATTATTTTATTTATTTATTATTATTATTATTATTTTATTTATTATTATTATTATTATTTTATTTATTAATTATTATTATTATTATTATTTTTTTTTTTTTTTTTTTGGCCGGTGTAGCATAAGTGAAAGGCTTGCTTACACCATGTGACCATTGCTTGCAGCATGTGACCATTGCTACTGAAGAGTGATTTTATACTAAAGTCTAGCGCAAATTCGGAAATACATATTATTGCTTTGTGGTCGTTTCAATGATCGTTCGTTCGTTCGTTCTCAACTGTTTGATATGTTCGGAGGTGTGAGGGGTCAGTGTATAATAAAGTATTAATCCTGAAAAACGGAACGCTTTGCTGTTGCCATGTACTGGTATTAGTTGGCAGTCTAGTTTTAATTTGGGATCAGTCTACTGTGAGCTGTAAAACCGTTGCATGAATCACAGAAAATGGACACGAGGAATCTCCTCGTGTCCATTTTCTGTGGCTTAAAATCTCGCCACGTCATTCTGTAAAATTCATCTGTTGCCTCCATCGATCTCCCCATTCCACTAATCACTTGACACTCTTGGACTTCCTTTCTTTCAAACTCGACTTTATCTAGTCTAACGTTCCTAACAGTGATGCAATTTTCCTTGCATTTTAATGTTCGCAACTCCAGCTGGCTTCAGTTTTATAGTCATACTAATCCAGCTGGACGAAAAGCTGACGCTTTTGCAATTACTAATAACCTCGCACAATTGTTCATTTACCTACTAAAATTCTAGACACTCCCAACCGCACAACCACAACATTCTTGATCTCTTTATGTTTTTCTGACGAACAAACCTTCCACGTACACGGTCAAGGGCACTTGTCCACTAGATACTTGGTGATAATTTCTTCTCCAACGAAGCGGCTCTCTCGTGACCATTCTCAGTCTTGCGTTGTTCGGCTTTACGAAAATTTAAAATGGGATTATCTGCGACATTTCTATTGCTTTCCTTTGGATACTGTTTTAAATCATCTGATGTCAATGCTTGCTCACATCCTGTCAGTGATATTATACCTGTAAGAATGAAATCCTTTATTCCACACTCCACCTTAAAATCTCTTCCTCCACCTAAGCTTTGGTATTACAGTAAGATAAGAATGTAGGCTGTTCGTGATAAGAATGTAGCTTATCGCAATTGGCTTGCATTCAGATCACCAGGTTCATTTTCTGCCTACACCAAAGCTCACAACAATTGTAAAGCGGCTATTAATCAGTCCAAACTAGGTTTTGAACGTGCCAAGAGCAGAAACCTTACTTTTTGTCCAAACAGTAGTCAAGTAGTATGGTCTCTTGTTAAAGTTATTGGCCGTAACTTTTGCTCATCTGTACACCCACCTCTGTCAAAACCTGATGGTCCTGTTGCCATCTCAGCTAAGGATAAATTCTTTCCCGTTGTCTTCCTCATGTATTGTACTGATCTTGATCTTCTTCCATTGAAAAGTAGCAGAATTCCTACTAGAAAAATACAAATTGAAAAGTAGGAGAATTCCTACTAGAAAAATACAAATTGAAAAGTAGCGGAATTCCTACTAGAAAAATTCAAATTGAAAAGTAGGAGAATTCCTACTAGAAAATACAAATTGAAAAGTAGAAGATTCCAAACTGTTTTCACGATCTTGGTAAACCAACTCCTATCACTCCCAATCCAAACCAATCCAATCCAGTCCAATCCAATCAATGTCTCCCGTAATCTTCTGTCGGAAGAATTTTGAACATGAAAGCTCTAGGTCCTGATGGTATTTCTCCACTTGCTCTCAAAACCTGTGCTTCTGAACTTACTCCTGTTCTGTGTCGCCTTTTTTTTGCACTTTCTCATTACACTGTTGTTTTTCCTTCTGCTTGGAAACTGTCGCATATCCAGCCAGATCCTAAAAAGGGTGACAAATACCTTCCATCCAATTATCGTCCTTTTGTACTCACTTCTATTCTTTCTAATGCAATGGAGAAGTGTACTAGCCGCGAACTCCTAAACTACGATGAAATCTTCTGTCTGATCAGTGATCGCCAATATAGATTCCGCCAGTGTCGATCCACTAGTGATATACTGGCTTAATGTTAGCCCTCTATGGACAAATTCAATGGAAACGTTTGGTGAGACTCAAGCAGTGGCTCTTGACATATAGAAGGCTTTTGATCGTGTTTCGAATGAAGGTCTCTTAAATAAGTTTCCACAATGTCTGTAATTGGGATATCTAGTTTTCTTTCTGACCGCCCACTCAGGGTGATGATAGATGTCTCTCGCTCTCTTCTCCAAATTTTATACTAATGCTGGTGTTCCCAATGTTTCAGTTCTTTCTCCTATTGTTTTCCTCTGGATTATTACTGATCTCCCATTGACTGGAACGCCTATCCATTGTTTTGCTGAAGATAGTACATTTCATTACAGTTTTGAGAAACCATGCACTGCACAAACGTCTTCAACTTCTCGAATATCCACCAATTCCTTAACTGGTGATCTCCAGTGGAGCAAAGATAACCTCATTAATTTCAATTCTTCTAAAACACAGTCCTGTCTTATCTCGCAAAAAGAATTCTTCTGCTTCTATGCTTATTTTCGATGCCACTCAGATTTTTAGACAAGATCGCATCGCATATCTCTATTAGGGATTAAATAGTCTTCTAATCTCCCTCCTAGCATAGGCATACCACAAATATTGCTTCCTTTGTATCTAAAAAAATGAGTTTTCTCTTTCACTCTCGTCGTTACTTTTCTTCTGAACAGCTACTTTTAGAATTGTGGGAATTATAGAGTTGGCGTCTCTAATTCCCACCTTTTTCAAACCAATTCGAACAAATGCCCCAACCAGTCAGCATCCACAGTGTCTAAATCCAAACTCACAGAACCAAGTTTTCTTCTTCCTCATTTATTCCTTCAACTTCCATTTTCTGGAACATAACGTATAGTGATGATTGTGAAGCCTCACCGGTGTCTTCCCGACTCCGCGTTTATTTACTTTGCGTCGGTACGACCTCTGTGAAGGCCAGAGATAGCGTACGTTTCGGTGTTGGTCTGCGTAATGTAATGTTGGGTTGTGTTCTGTTGTTCCTCCAGCCATTTAGCCACAGCGCTCCTAGTGGGGCCTACGTTGCTCGTCTTCTGCACCGGAAAGTAGGCTGGGTGTAGTAGGGAATAGAAAGGTTTCTGGGGGGGGGTAACTCTGGATGATGTCTGAGCCTGCCAGAGAGGACCCCAGGGGGAAAAAAGAAAAACCCACACTCAGGAAAGTAAAAAAGTTCTAAGTGGGGAGGAGGAGTTATCACACTCTGGGTAGTCGAAGCATGGTTGCTTTTCCTAGTATCAAAACCTTTTTTGGCAAAAAAAACTCAGAGAAGGCCATGTAATGTGTTTCCTATAAACAGCTACTCTTTTCATCAGAGATAGTAGCCCATCTCCACGGTTTGTAATTTTAGTCTTGGATATAAGTCTGCATCTGTGGGGATTGTAATTGAGGCAGTCATAAAGGACATCGGCCCAATCCTCATCAGCTCCACAGGTACATATGGTATCCTGGGTGAAATCCAGTTGGTACAACTTTGCGTTCAGGGAACCATGTCCTGTTAACAAAATTGTAACATAGAGTCATGGGGAAAACCAAGTGAGTGGTTTGGGGGAACTAGGGTTACCTGAGGCAGGAATCTTCTAGTGATTTCTCGCTTCCTACCTGCTCTGCCATTGCTAGTAGTGTGGTTGATATTCTTTTCTTGTTTTGATATCAGTCTCAAGGTTTATGGTGATCCCTACGATTAGCTTTTGAGGCTATAGTTGGAGTCCTCTTTTAATTATTTCTAAATCCAGTAGTAGTGCTCGTGCCAGGACCTGCAGAGCACCCGGCGCCTCCGTAGCCAGATGGGCAGGAACAGCAGTGCGTAGCACTCGCTTCTTGATTAGACCGGGGTTCGAGCCCGTGAGCCACCAAATACGGAGGATGCGGAAAGGTCAGGGAATGCCGACCGCATATACCAGGAGCAATATGGCCTTAGTTGCTAATGCTCCTAAAAACCAAATAACAAACAACCTGCAGAGCAGGCCTACTGATAGTGCAGCATGCCCTCGTCGTGGTTAAGAGTACGATCCTCTGTATGAATCTAATTTTCTTTTATTCTTATCTAAAGTTGCTGTATAGTACCATATGCCTGAGCCATAGGTAATAACTGGGAGGAAGATTGCGCCTTATAAATAAGAGCAAGTATCTTCCTTTTTAATCTCCTGTCAGCACGGCTAATTCCAGCAATCATTCCAGAATAATTCCTGATTTTTTCTTGGCCAAGTGCACCCTCCTCTCACCGTATTTCCTGGAAATTACAATTTTACTTGTTAACATTAGAAATTCAAGTCTAATGTTAGCAGGTATCTTCTTTCATCTTCTCAGCCTTCAACCCACGCATTGTACTAAGTGCTATAGGTTCTAATACCTTTCGTGTTTGGCGTTTTCATAAAGAAAAATATAGTGACGTCTTACTTAGTTTTATTTTATTGAACGAAATAATATCTAGATGAAATACAAAATAAATAGCATATAGAAAAGCAAATGAAAAAAAAAATTGGGTTACTTAATAAATTTTTCACTGTTCGAGCGGTCGGCATGGCTAGTTTCTCATAACTAATTCTGAAAGCTTGTCGCCACTCGTCTAGTTTCAGAAATGTCGCGGTGTGTGCGGTAAGGACGTCACATGCAACCATCTACTCGCACATGCCGAAACGAATTGTGTCCAATGGGACATCTAAAATGCTTTTCTAGACTGCCGCATAGAAATACAGGGTGATTCTAAATTATTGTCGGGGTTTCCGTGGCCTATAATTTTCTAACCGGAAACAACAAAATAAAACTGCTTACGTAATATGAAAGTGCAACTCAAAAAGTTTTATTACCAATAGAATCAATACTGCAGAAAGCTAAACAACTTCAACATGCGCGCCTTTCGTGGCACGTAAGATGTCCAATTGATATTCAATTTCCCTCCAAGAGTTCTCCAGCATTTGCGGTGTAACTGTTTCGATCCAGCAACAATTCTGAGCTTCAGTTCATCGAGGGAGGTCACGGGGGGTCTTGTACATAATGTCCTTCACGTATCCCCACAGAAAGAAATCAAGCGGAGTAAGATCAGATGATTGCAGAGGCCACGGAATCAGCGCCCAGGAAAATGCATGTCAAGAAATTGTCGGCCAATAAGAGCCCAATGTGGCGGTGCACCATCTTGCTGGAACACCATATTTGACTGATTTTCCAACTGGGATAACAGATACAGCTGTAGCATGTTCAGATAGATCACCGCTGTCACTCTTTTTCCGCAAAGAAAAAGGGCTCCAAAACTTCCGAACATGACAAAGCACACCGGACATTGACCTTTGGATTATCTCTTTCGAATACTGGAATGGCGTGATGGTTTTCTGATCCCCATATTCTGCAGTTATGACGATTTACCCTCCCTGATACGTCAAACGTTGCTTCAACACTAAATCTACATCTCCGAAGGTAATTTTCATCAGCTTCGAAGTTTGACAAAATGTATTGGGCAAATTGGAAACGGCGGGGTTTATCGTTCGGCTTCAAAGCTTACAAACTGCACAGTCTGCAGTTTGAAGGCATGGAGGTGACGGCGGTTATGAACAACTCTCCAAACAGTCGTTTGTGGTATACTTAACTGCAAAAGAAGCTCGTTTAGTTGATTTTTGTGGGTACGAGAAAACGCTATGTTGATTCGATCAACATCTTCCGGCGAAATGATCGGACTTCCCGATCCTTTTCGGTGCAGAACACTACTAGTCTCTTGAAATTGCTTTAACCAAGGTCGGATAGCATTATCTGAAGGTGGATCTTTTCCATACTGAGTTCTGTAACTATGTTGGTTGTGATAACGGACTTTGTTTCGAAAAACCAAAGTACGCGCATTGCTTTCTCTTGAACAGTCGCCATTTTGAAGTAATGCCGTCAATATCCCCCAGATGTCAATGCGGAAAGTACAGCGTTGCCAAATAAAACTTTTTGAGTTACACTTTTATATTCCGTAAGCAGTTTTATTTTGTTGTTTCGGGTTTGAAAATTAAAGGCCACGGAAACCACGACAATAATTTAGACTCATCGTGTACATAGGTTATATTCTAGCGTGTAAGACGCGGCGTTGCTGGTTTAGCATCGTCCTAATATGAAAATTGATTTCAAGTGCAGCCGAAAATGTGTGGGTTCAGATTGCACTAAGTTAAATTAAATTACTAATAGCTTCGCTACCCCCCCTCCCCACGAACGACTGAACCATTCACAGGAATGTTGTCGGATAAATATGAGGCTTTCTGTGTGGTTGCACATGTGTGATTTTCTTATGTATTCTTCGATTTATACAATTTTCAGAGTTTTCCTTTTGGCGAACTAACATGAACGAAAAGTAACGGCCAATACAGTGATTTTATGGTGCCTCCGTAGTCAGGTGGGCAGGAGCAGCAGTGCCTAGCACACGCTTCTTGATTAGACCGGGATTCGAGCCCGTGACCATCAAATATGCAAGATGCGGAAAGGTCAGGGAATGACGACCGCATGTCCCCCGGAGCAATATGGCGTTAGTTGCTAATGCTCCTAAAAAAAACCAAAATAACAACAGTGATGTTATCAGCATCACTTTTTTTTTTGTTTGTTTGTTTCGGTAAAAAGATGCTGGCACGCCGTTCTATTCCAGTAAATGTGATTACGGGGTTAGTTTTTCATTCCGTTGTATAGGAAATGAGGAAAGACCCTATTTGGGAATGTTTAATTTAGAAAGCCAAAATAATCATTCTTACTCTACCTTCAACAAAAAAATTTTGTTGTCATTAAAGTGCGATTCATGGCGGGAACCCATTTTGATGTGAGGAAGGGAGAGGGAAGGTTCCAAATTATCTTAGCAGTCGTATTCTGCTCCTACTTGTTCTGCTGAATTAAAGGAAAACGGAAGCATTAATGACCGAACGCGGCCCATTTCTTGCTGGGAGATTCTTTGTAGGCAGATGACCCCCAAAGCTTGTTTTCATCTCCTTCTCATTCCCGCTTCCTGCAGACTGAATGAAGGAATAAGTGTGAGGAATGTCCTTCTCTAATTATCTTTCTTATGAAGCGCAATGGATCTAACTTCTTTTAATGTATACTTGTCTCGTGCAATTAATCACTCTGTCGCTCAATTTCTACTAATTGAGGAAGCTCTCGTCCATCTTAACGAAATGTAGTTCGCATCATGTCTGTGGTTGCTATGGCATCGGAGGTTTCGTGACATCATTTCCCCTTGTAACAAACGAGAGTGCCAATGAGGTTGTGTTCTTCTTCCGCGATGGCAGTTGCGTTCAATTTGGCTGATTTTACTATTTCATGTCTTTATACTGTAATTTACATGTGCGTCGAAGTTGTCTGTCCATAATTAGCTTGCACAGTTTTGTGATTGTAATTTATATTTCTGTGTATATTTTTTACCCAGAAATTTATTTGTATTAGTAATGGCCATACGGTGCAAGAAAGCCTATGGCTTATGCTGCATCAGCCAAAAAAAAAAACAATGATAAAAAAATTAATAAAATAAAATAATAAATAATAATAATCAATAAAAGAAAATGAAATTAAACCTATCATCCTATGCGCTTCCCTGACCCGAAGGTACTATCCTGATGAACTTTGAATTTCCCCAAACTGTCAGCCTCTACCACCCATGTAGGCAACTTATTCCAGTAATTTATAACTCGCTGGCTAAAATAAAACTTCCTGCAGTCCAATCTAAACATTTCCCCCCGTAACTTGAATTTATGTCCCCTAGTTCTAGCATCATTTATAATCTTGAAAATTTTGTCCTCATTCATTTTACTGATGCCTCTCAGAGCCTTAAACACCTCAATCAAGTTTCCTCTAAGGTGTCTAGTTTCTAAACTCTGCAACCCACATATTCGAAGTCTTTCTTCATAAGGACACCCTTTTGCCGATCTCATCAGGCGAGTTACCCTTCTTTGCACCCTTTCAAGAAGCTCGATGTCTTTCTTTAGGTGCGGTCTCCATACTTGAACACAGTATTCCAAGTGTGGTCTAACATAAGCCTTATATAATGGGATTATCACGTCCCTATCTCTACTTGCAAAAGTTCGACAGATCATCGATAGGACACCATGGGCCTTCCTTGCAACCTGTTTACAATGCTCAGAGAATTTCATGTCTGACCGTATCGTAACACCCAAGTCTCTTTCCTCCAGTACTGGGTTTAGTTGAATTCCACCAAGTGAATAAGTTATATTGCGATTACTGTTTCCCAGGTGTAATACCTTACACTTTGTTGGATTAAAGCATAGCTGCCATTTTTCTGACCATTCCTGAAGTCTCTCTAGGTCTCTCTGAAGAAGCTCAGCTTGACAGTGATCATTAACTACTCTACCAATTTTAACATCATCTGCAAATTTAGACATCACGCCCTGTATCCCTTCATCGATGTCGTTTATGAAAATTAAAAACAACAGTGGTCCTAATACTGATCCTTGGGGAACCCCACTTCTTACCTCAACCCAATCTGAGGAATAGCCATTTATCACAACCCTCTGTCTCCTGGCCTGAAGCCATCCTGCTATCCATCTAAGGATTTTCCCAGTGATTCCAACCTGTTCCAGCTTATAAAGCAATCGCTCATGTGGGACTGAGTCAAAAGCTTTGCTGAAATCTAAATAAACAATGTCGAAATTATTCCCTAAATCCAGCTCATGAGTGACCCTTTCAAAATAGCGAACCAGATTTGTTAAACATGATTTTCCCTTTACAAAACCATGCTGAGTATCTTTGAGAATTTCAATTCGATCCAAGTGATCCTGAATTTCACCCTTGATCATTGCATCCATGATTTTCCCTACCACTGAAGTCAGACTGACAGGTCGATAATTTCCCACTTCACGCTTAGAGCCACCCTTATGTATGGGAGGTACATTGGCACCTTTCCAATCCATGGCAATCGCCTCAGAGTCTAGTGATGCTCGCATAATTAGCCTCAATGGTTCAATGTACTCACCTGCCGCCTCCCTTAAGATTATAGAGTATATTCCATCAACTCCAGGAGCCTTACTGGTCTGTAGACTCGAAAGTTTTTGCATGAAATAATCTTGCGAAATTTCAATATCATTAATTACATATTTTTCAACTTCGTTCGCACAATTTCCCATTGCCACAAAAGGTTTTTAATTTTTAAATATCGATGCAAGATAACTGTTGAGTTCATCTGCAAAGGCAGCTGGTGTATTTAATACTATCCCCTTTCCCTTACGTAAAGGTCCGATCTGGTTTGTCCTGCTCTTCTTGGCATTTATATATGTGAAGAATTCATTACCCCCCCCCCCCGCTTTGCTCTGTTTGCTAATGATTTCTCATAAACTGCCTTTGCCTGTCGAACCTTTTCTGTGGCTCTATTACAGATAATCTTGTAGCTGTTATACGCTTCAGTACTTTTTATTGCTCTATAACCTTTCCATGCCACCTTTTTCTGCTCAAGTAATGTGGCAACTTCACTATTCATCCGAATTGGAACCCTTCTCGTGGAGTATTTTTTTAATGGTATATACGCATTCAAGGCGTCTGTGATTAATGTTTTAAAAGCATGCCACAGTTCAATTGTATTCATTCTCTGCGCGATATCTACCCAGTTAATAAAGGCCATGTAGTACCACCTTAAGGCATCATAATTTCCTTTTCTGAAATTAAAACCCATTCCTTTGCCTTTTATTGCTTCTACCTCTCTCATCATCATCCACCGTAGAACTCCGTGATCACTTCCTGCTACTGGTTCCTCTACTGTCAGCTCTGTTATGTCATCTGATTCATGTGTGATGATGAGGTCTAGGATATTCTTTTCTCTAGTACTTTCCCTGACATGTTGATACAAATAACAGTCATCTAGTTGATTTAAAAATTTTGTTCCCCATGTCGAGTTTCCTTCCCATTTACTCCAATCAATTAGAGGCAAATTGAAATCACCCATAATAAGGCATTGACGCTTACTTGCCCATTCCATTTGCATGTAGAGGCTTTTGTCATAATCTTCACAATCACCTGGTCTGTAGATTACTCCTACTCCCATTATACCTTTGTTTCCAACTATCTCACACCATACAGACTCTATACTAGCATGTGAAATGTCTGAATCTGGGAAAGCTATCGTCGCACTCAGGCTGCTTCTGATAAGAAGCATTACCCCATCAGCCCTTCTATCTAACCTATCCTTCCTAAATAAATTATACAAGCCGTACCGAAACTCATCATCCCCAATTTCCAGGTGGCACCACGTCTCCGTAAGCCCTATTATGTCCGCGTTACTTGTTTTAACCAGCAGTATTATAAATACTTGTAGCACATCATAAATTACAAATAGCTACAGTTTGCAGTTAATGACATGAAGTGGATTGAATCCTTGTATCAGCTGCAGTCGCATACCCTACTCCCCTCCACAGTTACGCTATAATCATCCCCGTGTTTTAGCGGTGGGACGTTCCCCTCCTGGTGGCTGGCGCATGTGTCTCGGTGAGAACCGAAAAACGTGATTTTGCAGGTTCGTGGCATGCGGGTTTTATTTGATCGACATGGGAAAGAGTCGTGATATGACTGACTTCGAAAATGGGATGATTGTCGGATACCGGTAGAAGGGTTGCAGTATTAGGGAAACGGCGAATCGTGTATGCTGTAGTTAACGTGTCCCAAATTGGACGGATAGTGGACAGAGCAGCAGTCATCGAGCCAATGGCTGTCGCCCACACATCATGGATGGTTTTGGTGAACGTAGGCTGTCACATCTTGTGCGAGTCGATAGACGGAAAACGGTGGAACGACTGACCATGGTCTAGGCCCCGGTACCATTTTAGCGGTCTGGGTGCACAGTGATCTTTTCCTATTGCTTAGATTTGCGTATATTAGAATCTCAGCGATTTCAACAAGAGACTACTTGTTATACTGTGTAACTACCTTGCTGATTGGTGAGGGCCTATACTTCCACGTAGTCCGGGGTGGGCGACCAGGCGAGACCTGGTCGGCTAAAATAGGCCCAGATCGGCGGACTTGTCGATCGAAACAGTGTAGTGTGGGACTCTTTTGGGAGCAAGACATTGTGTGCTCGTTTATTTAACCATAATTAAATATAAGTGAAAAAAAAGTACAGTTGCAAAGACCATGAACATGTCTGGACAACCACGTACAAAGGGTGTGAAGAGTGCAAAGTGTGCCACCAGCACTGCGGACGGTAGTGCTGACAGCACTAGGCAAGAAGTGACACGTGTAGTGAATGACCAAGTGACAAATGACATGGTGGAGATCTCTATAGACAGCGACTCCAGTGACTCTTCGGTTGTTGAACCCCGTCAGCGTGACGCAGCGGGGCTCCGACCTGATTCTCCTGAAGAAGCGAGGCCGACGGAACCCTTCGATGATATGAAGATAGTACGAGAGCGCCTGCGCAACTTCCTGTTCAATGACTCCAATAAAGTGAATCGCACAGCAATGCACGCCATACTGGGCATGTGGGACGAGCTTGAATCCAAGGCGATGGAGATCTTCGCCGAAAACCAAACATTGAAAGCGGTGTTGGAGACGAGACAGTCCTCGGCCAACATAGCTCCCACATCGTACGCAGAGGTTGTACGTTTCCCGCAGGGAAATACCCAGAAGAAGACGGAAGTGCACGCAGTGCTGATTAAATCGAACTCAGACTCTCTCAAGACCAGTGAGGCTGTAAAGCAGGTTGTTTTACAGTCTGTGAAGCCTGCCTTGAAGACAGTAAACGTCCGACGGATGAGAACAATAAAAGACAACGGTATTGTGCTGGAGGTTTCCAGCCAAGCCGATGCTCAACGAGTTCTAGAGTGCGAGATGATAAAAGCCAGAGGCCTGAAGACTGAGGTCCCAAAGCAACCAGGTCACCGCCTGATCATCTACGACGTAGACCCGGAGGTCCAGAAAGAGGACTTCCTCACAGAACTACATGAGCGGAATCTGACTTCTTATAACGTCACGAAAGAGCAGTTCTTACAGAGTACCACAATAAGGTCCACGGCGACGGTCGCGGAAAGGAATACCGAGAATTGGATCGTGGAAGTTTCCTCGGATGTGAGGAACATCCTGATCAACAAAGGCAGAGTGTTCCTTCACTGGTCTTCCTACAAAGTGCGCGATATACACTTTACAGTGAAGTGTTTTAAATGTCTAGCCTTCGGGCACTTAGCCAGGAATTGCAAATTCAAAGCAGTGTGTGCACATTGTGCAGGAGAAAATCATTTTCATAAGGAGTGTCCCAAGGCGGCCGAGAAGCCGACTTGCTCGAACTGTAAGAAGAGAGGAAAACCCTCTGACCATTCCGTACGCAGCAGAGACTGTCCTGTACTGAAGAGCTATCTCGAACAGTTAAAGAAAAAGGTCGTTTATGGATAATACACCCATAACACCTTCAACTGACGGGCTAAGCATCATCCAGATTAATGGCCAGAGGTCGTATCCAGTCTCCTTACAACTAGCTCAGCGCTCCAGAAGTGAGAAGATTGATTGTATCCTTCTACAAGAGCCATACACTGTAAATAACAAAGTTTGTGGTTACCCCTTAGACTATAGGGTTGTTCAGGCTGGCGTGGGTTGCCAGGCTGCGATCGTTGTCTGCAACAAGACGCTGGTAGTTACCCAGTTGCAGAAGCTGTGCTCCACGCACTGTGTCTGTGCGGAGGTTATAGGTACCTTTGGCAGGGTATACTTGGTCAGCATATACGCCCAGTTCCGGGAAGAGCCACAGGCCTATCTCCGTTACATAGACGAACTATGCACTCAGTTGAGAGGGCAAAGGATACTTCTGGGTATCGATGCCAATGCCAAGTCAGTATGCTGGGGGAGCGACATCTCGGACTACAGAGGTGCGCTCTTCGAAGACTGTTTCTTGGCAAACAGGCTAGATATCCTGAATGTCCCCGATCAACCGTACACCTTTTCCACACTACAAGGTGAATCAAACATTGATGTGACTGTTTGTACGAGTGCATTAGTTCCTGAGATTGTTAAATGGTCTGTCGAGACCGACTGGTCTACGAGCGACCATAGAGTGCTCCGGTGTCAGATACGCCGATTTGAGCGGAAAACAGAAAACTGTGAAGTTGATAGGTTTGTGGTGAGTACTGCCAACTGGAGTGAGTTCAAATCAGTTTTGAGCAATGTAACTGCCAATGAAACCTGGAGACAGCGCTGGGGTTGCAGCCTGGCGGCCCAGCGAGCTTCAATGGTAAATAAATTGTTACAAAGAGCCTGTAATGCATCTATGAGGAGAGGCCGGACTAGGACCACGTCAGTTCCCTGGTGGTGCGGAGAACTGACTAGACTCAGACGCCTAGTGAATCAAACTCGCAGAAAGTTTCAACGAGCCAGGCGTTCAGGTTATTTAGACCTTGCCAGCTACCGAGAACGATATGCAACGGCAAAGAGGAATTATGTCCAAGAAATTCGAAGCTGCAAGCGCAAGGCTTGGCAAGATTTTGTCTCCGATCGAGGCAACACGAATCCTCGGGGACTGCCGTATCGGTTAGCAATGGAGAGGGTTCGACCTGAACAAGTCCAGCATTCTGTCCTAGGAGAACTGAGCGAGACTCAGACCTGGGGCGATACAATGCTCACGGTACTTCAGACGCTCTTTCCTGATGACGATGTCACTGGGGAGACGGCTGAACAGACAGCACACCGCGCGGCAAACCAGAACTATTGTAGTTCTGGTACATCCCTTGAGATGTTTACCGCCGCGGAGCTGGAGTTCGCCGTAAGAAGCATGAGGAACCGCAAGGCTCCTGGCTCGGATAACATTACTGCAGAGATCTTGAAAGAATTCCATAAACATTGTCCTGACTTGCTCCTGTCAATGTATAACCAGTGCCTAGAGGAATGTACCTTTCCACGATGTTGGAAAGAGGCTAAACTGGTAATACTCCTGAAGGGAGATGACAGAGAGAAGACAGATCCGTCTTCATACAGGCCAATTGCCTTACTCCCAGTTCTAGGTAAGACCTTTGAGAGACTAATCATGGGTCGCCTAAATGCCATATACAGAGAAAAACATCAAGAGTCTGACAGGCACTTCGGCTTCAGGCAGGGCCGTTCCGCTGAGGACGCTGTGATGCGCTTGCTCTCAACAGTTCGCTGCTCGGAGAGCAGATATGTCCTGGGCATGTTTCTATACTTCAAGGGGGCTTTTGACCGCCTATGGTGGGAGAGCATTCTAAGCAGATTGAGACTTGTGAGTTGTCCGGGCGCACTATACCGCCTCATACGTAGCTACTTTGAGGAACGAAGCGTGTTGGTACAGAACCGCTTCGAGAAAGTTACCCACGTAGTCTCCAGAGGAGTACCACAGGGCTCCATCATTGGGCCCTATATGTGGAACTTCGTCTTGGACGACGTCCTAAACCAAGACTGGAATGGCGTGGAGATAGTAGCCTACGCAGACGATGTTGCCGTTCTGGTGGGTGCAGACGCTCGCCTGGAGCTTGAGACCAAGGCCAACTGGGCACTGACCAAAGTCCAGACCTGGGCAGCAACTCACAAGCTGATGATATCGTCGACGAAGTCGTTATGCCTGATGCTCAAGGGTAAATTCAGCCCTACCAGACCACCCACTATAGAACTTGGTGGGCTCCCTTTGAAATTTGCTCCAGTGGTCAAATACCTAGGAGTCAACCTGGATCAGAGATTGAACTTCATACCCCATGCGAAGGCCATGCGGGACAAGATTAAAAATCTGTACCCCATGCGAAGGCCATGCGGGACAAGATTAAAAATCTGTACGGGAAATTGAGGCGTATTACCCGGTCAGACTGGGGAATTAAAGGACGAAATTTGGACATTCTCTATAGATGTCTTTTCGTGCCTATAATAACATATGCCTGTGGAGCCTGGGGCCAGGCAATTGACGGCTGCGTGGTGAGGCGTCACCTGATGGCTGCACAGAGATTTGCCCTCTTGTGCGTGACCAGGGCGTGCCGCACCGTCTCCACGGAAGCCCTACAGATCATAGCAGGAGCTATGCCAGTTGATCTTCTGATTCTAGGGAGACTGATGAAGTACCGCACCAGGAATAACCAACCCCTGGAATTCATGGGCATCTGCTGCTGCTGCCCTGATGCGGGAAAAACCTATAGCAGAACTGACCTGAAAGACGAGAGCAAGCGAATCTCACTGGACATCCACCGCCTCTGGCAGGAGCGTTGGGCAGCTTCTGTCAAGGGCAGGATAACACACGAGATGATACCTGACATCTCAAGGCTGGAACAAATAAGCAAGTGGCCTGGACTGGGCGTTTTCCAGGCAATGGTGGTGACAGGACATGGGCTACGGCTGCGACTGTCTCAGTTAGGTCTCGTAGACAGTGATTGCTGTCGTTGCGGGCAGACTGAGGATAGCCAGCACGTTATACTCCAATGCCCTCACTATGACATACCAAGGCGAAGGCTAATTAGCCATTTAGGGAAATCCTCTCCTCATGAGATGCGGAGGTTCTTTGATAATAAAGAAAATTATATTACTTTTGTAAACTATCTTAAAGAGGTAAATAGTATTCGTAGTGCGCCTGACACTACTTGAACCCTTGGGTTCATTATTCCCGTATGTTGCGGATGTTAGAAATGACCGCAGCAACTTGTCGTTGCATTATATATACATGTGGTGTCGTTGGGGTGGCGCCCGACGACACCTGACCCTACGGGGCATTATTCCCGCATGCTAGCGGATGTTAGTAGTGACCGCAACAGCAATGATTGCATTATATAAATAGTGTAAATAGAAATAGCATTTTTGAAAATAGAGGAATTCTCCTTTGACCTTCTAAATGAGATAATTAATGTAGTAGAAAGATCTATAATTGTTGTAAATAGAGAGTTAAGATAGTGTAAATAATAATGATAGTAGCGACCTGCCTCCACGGGGCTAGGGATGGTAAACTTCCTAGTAGCGGGATCACTCCTGCTGCTGGGAAGGCTAAATAGGTCGGAAGAAGTGAAATTGCGTTGTTGAGCTTTTGCTCAGGAAACGCCCAAGCAAGTGTAAATATGATGATGATGATGATGATGACCATGGACTAGGTTAAAGTTTTCTTGACATATCTAAAAAATGTAAATATTATTCGTAGTGCTCAGGGCACTACTTGAACCGGTGGGTTAACTTTATTCCCGCATGCTTGGGGATGCTAGCATTGTGTTGCAACTGCTTGTCGTTGCTTATTTTAGTTTTGTATTATATGTACATGGTATATTTAGACTTCTAAATTGATGTATAAAAATTTCTTTTGACTTCTTAATTAATATAGTTTTTAGATTGTGGATGGATCAAAGCAATCTGAATTCTATGATCTTAGAGCTATAAAGCTGGCGTAAATTTAAAGGTAGTAGCGACCTGCCTCCACGGGGCTTGGGATGGTAAACTTCCCTGCAGCAGCACGAGTTCTTGCCGCTCGGATGGCCAAATAGTTCGATGTAAATACTGGAGTTAAATTGCGTTGTTGAACGTTTGCTCAGGGAACGCTCAAATGAGTGTAAATATGATGATGACCATGGACCAACCTGTGATCGAGACAAATAGTCAAAGCGTTGTCTGCTTAAGGAGGAAAATAAAATGAATTTCATTTAATTTGTATGTCGAAGGCGAGTCATATATTGATGTGACGCTCGCATCTCAGGCTATTGTCTCGAAGATTGTAGATTGGCGTGTTCAGGAGAGATGGATCACAAGCGATCATCATTGTATAACATATCATGTCATGTTACGGATGTGACAAATACCCGATATGAACCTGAGCGGTACGTGGTGAGAACGGCGAACTGGCAAAGATTTGAGGAGATCATTATGAGTCTGTGGACATCATAAGGAGTTGTGGTGGAATAGTGGCAATGGGGATGAGAAGGTGAATATCATAACCATGACGTTGCGTGAGGCTTCATCCAGGGCAATAAAGAAGAAAACAAGATGCTTGTGCTATGTTCCCTGGTAGACCAGGGAATTAACTGAAAAAAGGAAAGATGTGATGGCCTGCAGAGGGCCAGGAGATCTGGTTTAGAGGAGCGTACAGCAAGTATTCGATATATACAAGCTAGTAAAGAGTATGCTGGATTGATTAGATATAGTAAGTATAACCCTTGGAAGTCTTTTGTGAGTGACGTGTCAAATAGAGATGTATGAGGCCTTATAAGATTGTGATTTTTAAGTTAAAGCTGGATAAGATATACCAGACAGTTTCCTTGCCTAATGCTGGCCCTGTTTTTGGGTGGCAGGAATTAATGCATGGGAATTCTGCATGAGTTGTTCCTCAAGGATGATGCCAGGTATGAAAATCATTGGCAAAAGAGTGTTGGGAGGGAAAATTCGTACTACCAGGGACAAGACGGTTTCCTTGCCTAATGCTGGAAAGGAAATGCAGGAGGCATTAAGAGATAAGGGGAAGAAGACGCCTGGTTATGACAGTAGTGTAGTTGAGTTCGTCAAGTCGTTTGCTGAGGGCTGGCCGGGTATAATGTCTTTATATAACTTGTGTGAAAGATGGCAGCTTCACTGAAAATTGGAAAGTTGCCGTGATTAAAAAAAAATAGTCTTGATAAATCAAGACAGAGACACGTTCAAGATCCGAAAGCATACAGGCCGGTGGCACTATTATCAGTTATTGGAAAAATATTCGAAAAGATTGGGAAAAAAGGTACAATGAAATGCAAATGATCAGGCATTAAAAGACGGTATGGATTTTAGAGAGGCAGGTCGACTGAGGATGTAGCATTTGATGTACTCAATAAAATTAAACATTCGTTAGAAAAATTTGCCCTCAGGTGGGAGACCATTATGAGGTAACGTCAAATTGAGCGTTCCTATAATTTAAATAAGCTGATGTGTGACTATTTTCAAATAGAAAGGTATTAGTTCGAAATAATTTCATGCAAATCAAGAAAACCATTACAAGGAAACCTCCAAGGTTCTTTGTAATGGTTTTCTATTTTAGGTCCTATTTTAAACCCTATTTTAGGTCCCTATATGTGTAATCATATTTTAGATGAACTGTTAAATAAGCAACAAAATAGTAGCTTAGGCAGATGATGTATTAGTGGTGATGTTTTGAGGACTTAAGATTGGCGTTTGAGGACAAAGAAGCAGCAGCTTTGAGTATAATTCCAGAATGAGCAGGCTTACATAAGCTACATATTTCTCCCACCGACGTAAAGTGCATGTTATTAAAGGCATCTTTGAGCTCGCATATAAGATCTGGAGAGTTGGTTATTGGATATGCTACGGAAGTCAAGTACCTAAGTGTTACTAGATTATAAGCTGAGCTTCCTACGACATCATAAGTATATGAGCGAAAAGGTAAAGGTTGTATACTAAGATGTGTTGTTAGAACGGAATGGGACATTAAATAGAAAGCCTTAGACATTCTGTACAAATGTGTATTCTGGCCTATAATAATAATGAAATGTGGAGCTTGAGGCTCAGTTGTTAGACATCTAAATAGTAAGGCGTAACTGATTGCTGCTCAGAGATTTGTCCTGGGTATGACTCGGGCCTGTCGGACAATTCCCGCTCTTATCTACATTCTGGAAAAAATACTTTGGTATAATAGGACGCCTGTTGAAACCATCATCCTCATCCTTATATCACGACTTTCTCATTATCGGCAACAAATCTTTCCAACATGAGTGTTGCAGGAGGTGTCTTTCCAGTCTGCTGTTCGCTCCTGCCCTTGAACTTTTCCTCGCTAGGTACGCTGATTTTACGTCATATGCAGATGACCTCAAATTATATATAACTGAAAGACG
Source organism: Mastigoproctus giganteus (assembly GCF_048544385.1). Lineage (NCBI taxonomy): Eukaryota > Metazoa > Arthropoda > Arachnida > Uropygi > Thelyphonidae > Mastigoproctus > Mastigoproctus giganteus. The sequence goes on from NC_143581.1 coordinate 231,045,451, forward strand.
TGGAACAGACTCGCCACATAAATCGGCGAGGCTCCGCCCAGATTAACAGCCTTGTAACCTATCTAATGGAAATAGGTTTGGAGCTAAACATATCTACATCAGTTCAAATTACTTGTTACGAAAAAGCGAATCAAAAATGACATCAGAGCGTATCACAATGGATTGCAGATAAAAAAGTGAAGTCTCCACTGACCTAGACGACATGGGATGAGGGCCTCGCTTTCAGAACTATTTTTCAACCATTAAAACGAACACTTACTCGGCAACATGGACAAATTGACAAGAACTGACGGGGTTATTCAACGTCGATGTAATCGAGAAATAGGTCCAACGGTACCTACAACTAATTTGCCTTCTGCTCCGCCGTCGTATGTAAACGGATTCCTGGAAGTCGAGTACTAGATAATGCGATGGATGAATAGGGTCACGGGCAACCCATTCACTATCTCCAGGACTGTTTTATATACTAACATAAATATCACCTCCTAGAGAGTTCATCCAGCAATGTTCTTCTTTCAGATGCTTACCAGTGTGATTGACGCCCATAGTCTTCAAGGATTTATCTCTATCTCATGTGCCGGACGCAGTAATGGAAACTCCTACCTACCGTTACGTTTTATGCTGTCCAACCTCTCCAGTAAAATTCATTGGCAATAGACCCGATGGAATTATTATTAGCCACGTGATGCAACGAAGCCTGAGGCTTATGCTGCACCAGCCAAAAAAATCCCCGAGTTTACCGAGAGAGAGAGAGAGAGAGAGAGAGAGAGAGAGAGAGAGAGAGAGAGAGATATGGATGCCTAGTGACACCGGCGATCTCCGCCAACTCCGCGTAGCATCTCTGTGATGCATACGGTTCACTGTAAAGGCCAGATCGTGTATGTTGTTATGTTCATTTGACTTATCAGCCTCAGGTGGAGATAGACGGAAGTCTAGGTGCCACCTTAGAAATAATAATAATAATAATAATAATAATAATAATAATAATAATAATAATAATGACTTATCAGCCTCGGAGCGCTTCGAAACCAAGGTACCCCCCCGTTGCCCGTCACTACCTCGACGAGACGGGCCAGAGAAGTGGGTAAGTAGACATATGAGTACTCTGGCGGGGGCGAACCCTGGACGTCACCTGAGCTTGTCAGGTAGGGCCCAGTAGGAAAAAAAAAGATAGACGAACCGGAGGAAATCGACGGAAGAAGGGGTAAAAGTGGGAAACCACTTTTACCCCTTAAACAAATTGAACAGGACCATGGAGGTAACAGTTTGAGTTTGGGTCAAAGGGAAAGGCACAGGAAGTGGACGGTTGGGAGACTTCCACCTAGAAATCGGAAGGACAGGGGATAGAGGGGCACTCCTGCGGAGGCAACCCAATTTCTGTTGGGGAGAGACTTAAGAGGCAGACAGAATTAGAACGATAGTTGCCTGCCATGCGAAAAGTATAGGAGAGGGGAGGTGGGGGAGAGCATGGGCAGTCAGGTGTTAAGAATTAGGAATCTAATGGCATCACCTCGTTTCATTTTTAAGTCCCTGTGCAATGTTACATGTTTGTATCTGGATGTTATCTGTTGAAACAGGCAAGGTCACGAACAAAAGTGAAGTGATTTTCTCGAATAACTCCAACTGTGTTGTCGAACTTTCTTTTTTCGGAAAGTTCAAAGTCGTCTCACGCAGTGCTCATACGCTACCAATTCAGTTCCTTCGAAATATGTTTTATGCCAACAGAAAACACTTCACACGTGCCATGCTTTCATCACCATAGACTTCTCGCATCGATGGAAGGTTTCTCAGTATGTATTTTTCTCCAAGCGAATAGAAAATTACACTACTCTGCAATTTGAAAGAAATTCTCTATGTTTTCACAGAAAAGGGTGTTTCTGAATCATTTTCTAATACTGGTTTTAAAATGACTCCCATTTGTTTCCATCATAACAGGCTTCTTCAAAAATCACGAAAGAAAATTTAATTTTTCATAAATTTTTATTAAATTGAGCAGAATTTGTGCACTGAAATTATAACAAAATGCTACTTTTTCCAGACTTTTAAATTTAAATATATGTTGAAAACACTAAGGCCACAAAGGGCAGTGTGGTAAATAGTACATTAAACACTCACCTCTTATTTTAAAAACTGATCTAAGATGGGTCAAATTTTTTTTGGTTTTCTTGCACAAATCTCGGTCCTTCATCAGTTTCGAATTTGAAGTCGAACAAAAATACCTTGTTTTAGCTTCTCTTGGAAGATCGATGGGAATTTTAAAGCAGGGACCTTTCTGAGGTAAAGCTTTCACAATTTGTTTCATCACACCCAGTTTGAAGAGTGCAAGAGTGGAAGGAGGACAGTTTTGGGGTATACTAGTTGTTTATGAACCATATCTTTGATCCATACAACAAACTGCCCCTCTTTGGGTAGACCTTGACATTCCAGTACTTACTCCTTGCTCGACTATCCCCTTCACGGAAAAAGCAAGGCATTTTTGTGTTGCCAGATGGTTGTGCAAATAACATGCATTTTAAAGTCAGCACAGACCAACCAACCATGTTCATGATGCTTAATATTTGTCTACAACTTTTTCACGTTCTGATATGTTTCTTTCAGATTCACAGAGTGAGCTATTTATTTCTACTGTGGAGCAACACACCTTTGAGACACCTCTTTGATGAGTCAATAAAAGGTTTCCACTGTGTAGGATTGTAACTAATTCCTAAATAGTTCATTAAGTCATTTTTATTACTGCAAAAAACATAGAATCGTCTTCAGAAAAGTAGAGGACTGGCTCTCGTTCTCTGTGTCTGTCCATGAGAAAAACGTGCTAGAAGATTTTTTGACTTAAGTCTAGAACCAAGAAGTTCTGCAGGTTTATTTGGTAAATTTAAATCTCTTACCAGATCATTGAGCTCTTGCTGCGAAAACAGTTTAGAGCTGGACTCAATGTCTCCAGGTGTGTAGACTTCAGTTTGAAGCTTCACATTCAGCACTCTTTACTGCAAAATTCTCCATTATAAGTGGAGTGCACGGAATCGGCAGGTTATATCCATGCAGCTGGTTTAACGTAAGTTGGAATATTAGAATACACAATTCTCTTCTTACTCCTAGCATTTTATCCCTCTATATTAACTGAGAAAAAGTAACAGTCATCGCAGTGGTTTGTAGACTCCGGCCATATTATGGCCGGAGCCTATATTATTTCCAGCCATATTATGGAAATTTCAAATGGCATATCATTTTTCCACAATCTCAATGCTTCAAAACAGTTTCGGAAAACTTTATGTAGAGCCCATTATCTTTGTCACCGAGTTTCACTCCAAAACCTTTTTTACAAATTCTGTAATATGTTGTCTTTCTGTTGAGTACATGACAGGAGTACATAACTTCCACAAATATAACAAATATAACTTCCACAAAATAAGTTCGGATTGTTCAAACACTTGCTTGAAGACATTTTGCTCACTTTTCAGCACATGTTTGACACGATAACCTCAAAAACAAACTGAGCTCACACTGATAAACGCTGGTTAACAGATCTCTCAACGTCAAGAAACAAATGACTGAAGCCAGTGTTGCCAACATGTGAAGATTTAGTTTACAAATTCCCAGCCTTCACTCCTAGCTTAAATACATTTAAGGATCTGAGGAGAAGCCAATAAGCTGGCGGCTGTTGTCTCAGTCTTTTATATGCAACCTTTTCATAGCATCACCTTTTAAGGTGATGAATATAAGCACAAGCTTTTAAGATCAAATATTCTGCTCTTGGGTGGAAGAAAAAATCTCCACTTGATTAAAATAAGTAAACAAAATATACGAATTTTATATGAAACAAGGATTGTTCATCTATCAACTTTGCAACTAGCACCACCTTGAGTGTAGTACTACACTCAAGGTAGTGGGGAAACGAGAAACACCTAGCGATAATTGTACAATCATGAAGTTCTCTGAGAGTGCAGACAGGCTGTTAGGACAGCTCATGGGTTTTGTCACCGATATACAGGAATTTTTCCAGTAGGGACAAGAAGGTGATTATTGCGTCGTAACGCAATAATCAAGCAGTATCTTGAGTAAGTGCATAAAGATCTGGATACTTCATTGTAGGAAGGATACGAACGAGTGCAGAGAAGAGCAACAAGATTAGTCAGGTACACAAAAGGGTACACTTGCCAAGGAATATTTCAGTTCTGCAAAATGCAGCATCTGGAAACTAGGCGCCTGCGATGAGATCACCTTGCAGTGTTTAAGGTGTTAAATGGATTAAGTAAACTAAAGCGAATTTTGAAATAAAAAAGAATGGGCGCAGAAAAATGTGCGAAAATGTGCTTCAGCCAACCACCCATTTCCACATCTGCTGATGTCGAAATGGGTAGTTTGAATAATTTAAGGCAGGATTAAACAAATTGTTAGAGCGGATGTCCAGAAGTGTTTTTTTTTTTTTTTCCCCTCGGCTAATGCTGCATAAGATTGCTTCCTTGCACATCATTTGCCACTACTAACTAACCATTTCTCATTTCAGTTTACAAATAATCACGGTGATATCCATTAGGATTGAATTTACTGCACGCTGTTGGGTTGATTTATCTTGCATTTATCATTCGAGAATACCCACAAGAAATTCGTGGATGAATAAAGAAATATTACCAGTATTAGTTAACATTAAATGACGCAAGGAAACTGACTTTCTACATCAGCAAAAAAATAAATAAGAATAATATAAAGTAAAATAATAAAACAAAACAAAATGTTTAGAGTTCTGTTAATTACATTCAAAGTAAACATTCAGTTCTGCTTTGAACTTAGCCAGACTCACTGCCTCTGCCACTCCAGTGTTCAACAACAAATGCACGTAAGTGAACTTCTGCTATTCCCTGAGATTTTAAATTTCTGCCTTCTGGTTCTTGTTTCACTACGAGGAGGAACGGACTTTCCTCAATAATTTTTCTTAAACTCTTCAGCGCTTTATACACCTCAGTCAGATCTCCCCTTAGATGTCTAGTTATCAAACTCTGCGGTCAACACCTTCTAAGCCATTTGTTCATGTGTGGATCGATTTGCACTTGTTACGATTCTGGTCACCCTTCTCTGAACCCTCGCCAAAAGTTCTATGTCATTTTAGATGTGCGGTCTGCAGACCTGAAAACAATAAATCACAGACAGGACACCGTGTGCCTTCCTAGATGCTGTTTACAATAAATATCAAAAACTTTTATGTTAGGTTGAATCTTAACATCTGAGTCTTTTTCATCTGGTTGTTGTTGCTGGGTTTTAGGAGAATCAGCAACTTAGACTATATTGCTCCGTATATATTGTGTCTGTAAATTGCATGTCATGTTTGGTTGATTTGCCTGATGGCTGTACGAAAAACCCGAGTTTTCGAAAGAAAAAACCATGCTATCCTCACCGGAGACGTAGCCGATGGTCAGGAGCGAGAGTGCAGTAGCACACGCTCTTTGAGTAGACCATGGCTCAAGCTCGTGACTTCTAAATACGATTAATGATAGTATTAATGATTAATTGTAAACTCCTGTGACCTGGTGGTGGTGCCGGAGATATATGCCACTACTACTACGTCGTGAAAAAGGCCCATAAAAATTCCTCATGTCATTGACGGAATTCGAATTCAGTCTTTTACGTCCGGTATGGGAAGGACAGCGATTTGGTCAACTGTGCTACACGCTAGGATTTTTTCATTAAATGACAAAATCGTTGTGCAAGTACTTTTAGCTGCGATCCCCCTAACTTATAGGTTACGCGACTCCAAGCGTTCTGTCCCAAGTGCATTTAGAAACATTAAACTTTAGTTGCCATTTTACAAACTGTATATGAAACCAATCCAATCTTTTTGAAGTATCATGGCTTGTCTTGATTTGTTAATCACACTTCCCACTTATAAATCATAAAGAAAGTAAACAGCCTCTCTGAATACACTCGTCAATATCATTATGAAAAGGAAACAGCACCGAGCTATGAGGGATCTTATTTGTTACACTGTCCATTCTGAAGACTGACCATTTATGACAACCTGTGTCTCCTACCTTTCAGCGAGCTCGTTATTTAGCGTTAACTTACCAGAAATCCCAGTTTTTTCCCAGTTTGTATAGCAGCTTCCCATGAGTAGCAGTATCAAAAGACATATACCTAAGTCTAGGTATATAGAAATACAAATTCTCTAATCATCACACAGGAAATACAATATTCTTTCTGGAGCAATAAATAAGTTTAAATTGTTTTAATAAGTCCTAAATTGTTTTCCTCTTTTTTTTTACTTTAATAAGAAATTTAAATAACAGAAGTGCAACTGAAATGATTATAACTATTTACTTTGGTTGAGAAGCAACATCTGAATCCTTTACGTGTGTTGCTGAGCAGCGAAAAGGAGACTTTCTCACTGATGGGTGAAGAATGTCGTTGTTGACTCTCCACTTCTCACTGGGCTCCCTTCTCCTTGTTTATGAAGTTCGTCTAATGCATATCCCCCACACCCTTGCAGGTGTAGCGAGTCCCCTGGGGAGTGGCTTAGTTATCTGTGTTCAATAAAACAATCCAAGAAGCCATCATCCACTTGGCACCACTCTCGGCTATTGACTTGGGCGAGGACAACAGCGACACGAATATCGATTTCCAGATATTGATACGGCAGAGAGGCGGGTGCTGTTGTTTCTCCTGTACGATGTTTGCTTTCCGGTTGACGGCACTAAATGTGACAACTCCATAGGAGGTTCTAAAAGGATCTGTCTCGTATATGAGACGCGTTGGTTCTCTTCCTCCCCCTCCCGTTTCACTGCAGTATGCGACTACTGGAGGAGAAGCTGTTACAATTTTTTTTTTTTTTTTTTTTGTCCTCGCTTTTCCCCCGTTATATATATGAGGTCAGCGTTTTTACTGTTTTGGCATGAAATTTTTACAGCCGGATGCCCTTCCTGACGCCAACCCTCATCCTTTATCCGGGCTAGGGATATGCGATGATCATTCCCTGACCCTCCGTATTTGATGGACACGGACTCGAACCCCGGCCTAATAAAGAAGCGTGTGCTACGCACTGCTGCTCCTGCCCACATGGCTGCGGAGGCGTCCGAGAAGCTGTTACAAAACATAACACAAAAACTATTCATTTTTTATTTTTTATTTTTGTTTGGTTTGGTTTTGAAAGAGCTGATGCAAGTTTTTTCTCTCTTTTTCGAAAAACGTGACTTTACTTTGTTCGAATTTTCACCGCAAACGACAGTGGACCCTCTTTTTTTCTCTGTTTTTTTTTTTTTTTTTATATTTTTATTTTATTATTAACTTTTTTTTTTTTTTTTTTTTTTTTTTTTTACTTATTTTATGCAGAAACTGGGTTTCTCTATAATCTGGGTATATAACTACTCGCAAACCATGTACGATGTGTGTGATCAAAACGTTCGGGAACTGAACTGATATTTGGGAAATGAAACTTATCGGCTGTTCGAATGGCTCTCCTTTGAAATGTCAACATTGGAGAAATTGAATTATTGCTTCTGCAACTTCTAGAAGCATTCCTGAAAACCTTCTTTTGAAATTACTAACAATTCCTGTGTCGAGTTTTGAATAATTTTCTCAATTGATAGAGTCTTTACTTTTCTCTTTGGCCATTCTGCACAAAGTGCTCTGAAACTTTCACTGAAGCGCAGACAGACGTCAACTCTGAAAATGAAATTGAAACCAAAACAGACTAAACAGAAAACGCGTCGGCAGTACTCACTGGACCAATCATATGATAAAAGGACGTGTCCTTACGTACGCATGTAGATTACCATAATTTTGATCTTTACATCACCAGGAAACTTAGGAAAGAATATATTCCAACCAAGCAGAATCACTGCAGCTATAAAGATTTCGCGCCAGGCTTACTGACAAAATCACGTTATTTTGTCAACTTATGTAATGTACATAAGTTTATATTAGTCAAGGTGCACTTACGTAATGAACGCACCACTTTAGCGCCCCACTCTGCTGGATTTAGTCTGGATAGAAACATTTTGTTTTGACCTAGTTTTACAAGATTGAAGCTCTCGCGGTACCACAGCCGGTAAAAGTAAAAAGTAAAGTGCAGCCATTATCAACCCACTGTAGGATGGAAGTGGACCATAATCCGCCACGCTGGTCCAGTGCGGGTTGGCAGATCGACCGTATTCAGCAGTCAGGGGCTTGAACCCCGGTCTACTCAAAGAGCGTATGCTACTGCACTCCCGCTCCTGCCCACTCGGCTGCAGAGGCCTATAATCCTCCAACTCCTTTAATGGCATAAGTTTTAATTGTAATTTTTAAAATTTATTCTATGTGTTTGTAGAATACATTATTATCCAAAAGCCTAATGCAATTACATGAAAGCTACAAACTTCTGGATAATAATTTAATAATTATAATAAAGTAAAATAGATAATGCAACATGGCCTTATTTGAAATTATATGAAATTCGGACTATCCTGTACCTTCACAAATGTTTTTTGGGGTTAGCTGGATCTAACACTGCTCAATTAATGAATAATTTTAAACGCAGTAGCGAAGCTAGATCGACAGATCTTCGACTAATGAGCAATCTTAAGACTCATTTCGTGTGGTTATTAAAGATCACGAGAGGACCTTTCTCTCCCTCTCTTAATGCTCTACTTTAAAGTAGAGAAACTGACAGATGGTAATACCAGGGCAACTTGTAAGGGAAACTTTGTTCTATTATCAGTATTAAGCCAAATTTAAATTTTGCTGCCCACAAAAAAATGAAGGGAAGAAAACAAGGGAGGCGAGGACACTCCTACTAACTCCACATAATTAAATAAATAAGTAATTAAATTGATTAAAATTCATCCTTTCATTTATTTAATAATTATGTTTTAATTCTGTTCCCGGAAAATACAGAATATATACGTTTATTTTCCATATTTTTAATAACCGATATTTATTCTTTTCCATTTTCCACATTTTTCAATAACCTTACAATGATCAGCAATAACACCACTCTGCATGGTTTTCGATGTTTGTAAACTAATATATGAAATCTTCTATGTATTCGATTATTGTTTAATTTCATTTGTATCAAATAGAAACGTACTCTTTAATATGATTGAATGTGCTCTTTTATTGTACATTATGTAAAGACTCACACTATGGCCAGGTTAGTTGGTCCCACCCGAGACCATTTATCATGGCCGTAGTACGAGAATAGCCAATAAAAAGGAGAGTGATGTAATCACTGTACTACCTTCGAAGATTTGAGCACGCTGCTTGAAGTTAATAAGCTTCTTATAAAATTAACTACATGTCCTGACAAATTTTACCTTTTATTATAAAAATAGGCAGTGTTTATAAAATGGTGTTCTCCATATACAACGGTTTTGTATATACAGTACAACGACATTTTGAAAACAGAAAAAATACCTAGGGTTTGGTGATCATAGTGTGTAAAGTCTATTCCCAAATTTAAAGATCTAAAACTCCCAAAGGGATTACACACCCTATATCCACTGGATTGCTGAAGTTATTAGAAAAATCTCTCACTAATACTTATAAATCGCTGCTTTTCATATAGGTGTTTTTCCCCTGAAACTCGGGTTTTTCGTCCAGCAAACAGGCAGATCGTTCATAGAATACACAATTTAGAGACATTATAAATACGGCGTAGTATGGTTTGATTTTTTTCTGATGCCCCTAAGCAAGAAGAGCCTATCTAGTGGGGGTATGCAGATGAAGTGTCCCACACACGGGTTAGCTAGGTGGAGAATTCGCTCTTAGAAGTACCAGCATATGAAATCTTACTCCAACTGGGGTTTGCCGTCTCTCATTGCCGAGCAGCGCCAGCAAGAATCTTACCCCAGGAAGGGGTTGCAAGGGAAGGGGGAGATCCCGCACAGTGCTGTGCCAGTATAGAGGTTAGTTGCAAGGGTTGTTGCTTCCTATGCAGAGTTCCATTGTGACAGGCGATCTAGAATCTTGAAACGCCCAGAAGTTTGTGCGTCGGAGTCCACTTATCATTGTTGTGTATTTACGCATTTTTGCAGAGAGGTGAGGGTGGAAAGTTAGTTTGCTGTCTATGATAATATCCAGGTACTTCACAATGAAATACTTCATTGTTTTTTGTAAACTCGTCACTGTGATATTTGATTGCCATGAATTAATCATATCGTTCGGTATCTCGAAGACAATAGAAACTCTCAGAGATATGGATGTATGGTTGCCCCACCACTCAAAAACTCTGTTCGACTCATGAGACTATTCCCATTTAATACCCTCAGTATCCTCCTGTATATATAATCTAGTTAGTTAGTTATTTGGTTTTTAGGAGCATTAGCAACTAAGGCCATATTGCTCCGGGATATGCGGTGGTCATTCCCTGACCTTTCCGTATTTGATGGTGACGGGCGCGAACTGTATATATAATATTTTACGGATTAATCAGAAGACATTCTGCAAAGACAGGGATTTAAAATAAAGAGAAGCAACAATTATATGCTCAGAAATTAACCTCTAAGAAAATCATATCATGTAAGATTATGATATAATTCTTTGTTTAGAGTATTTATATTGTTTATATGTTACTTTGTTGTGTGTGTGTGTGTGTGTGTGTGTGTGTGTGTGTGTGTGTGTGTGTGTGGAAAACTTAAAAAAAAAAAAAAAAAAAAAAATGAATTGTAAGAATTTGACATGTACCGAACTGTGTGGATGATGCTCTGAATGTAACTGGTAAAACGCAGCACTCACTAATGGCTCTCCCAGGTGGTGCAGTTCCTAATAAATTGCAATATTGATTAAAAAAAAAAAAAAAAAGAAAAAAGTAATTTACTCGTGTCTATTGCTTGTGATAGACTGGCGGATCGTCGTACAGTGTAGGATGTACGCAACGAGGTCAACGGCATCCATCGTTCCTGTAGGAATGTTCGCTGTTTGCCGTTAACTGATCGCTAGAACTAATAAAACTATTATTATTATTATTATTATTATTATTATTATTATCTGTTTATTTCTCTTTCGAGACACCCATAGACAGCACGTGGCTAGAGGGTGTGGTTACATTATAGTATTTACAAGCATGTTTACATGAACTTATTTACAAAATCTGGAAATGCAAAAACACAGAATATGTGGTTAATGAATTAATTGTTAAGTTGGTTTAATTAATTGCAAATGGTTGTTAAATGCTAAATATTATTATATAAATTATTAAATTAGTCTTCTTATTATATTTATACTTGCCGATACACATTACCAAAGATTTCTGTCCTATACATTTTGTCTGTACATAGTTTCTCTGGATCTATATTTAAATTATTAAAATAATTCACAGTATTTGCTGGGAAAAATCTCCCCAGACAGTCCAATTGAGTCAGTTGGCACTTGAGACTTGGTTCTTCCCTCTTTATTCTCGGTCGTATCATCCGAGGGCGAGTGATCACGTTTCCCACTTTCGGCGAATCTATTCTCTCCGTTAGTAGCTTTGCCAGAATTAAGATGTTTGTGGTTGTGATGATATACTTCCAGGGTGTGATGTCCAGATTGGCAGACAAGACCGCTCTTGAGATGGTAAACGGCTTCCCGGCAATCTTGTTTAGCCATCTCAGGAGCCAGTATTCTACTCCTAAGAAGGCCTTGATGTTGCTCTCAGGGGCTGATGACCAGATAGTCGATGCGTACAACGGAATCGGTGTAACGCATTTAAGGATGTATTGAATCATGAGATGAGGGCTTCGGAGACCGGTGAGTTCTTGTCTAGTGCTCCACAGTGCTGCGTATGTCTTTTTCCTAATGTGTTCGAAGTGAGGTATGAAGTTTAATCCTTCATCCCACTTAAGGCCAAGGTCAACATGTGAGGGGGAATTTTGGATTCTGGTATTGTTCACAAAAATCGTAATTTCATTTTTCTTCTTTTTGTGGGTGAAGGTCATTTGGGCAGTTTTCTTTTCATTAAGTTTCAGGCCAATGTAGTGCAGATATTCTTCCAGCTTCTTGATTACCTTGTTTGCTTCCTCTGATAGATGGGGTGCAGTTTCTTGTTCTTTAGAGATTACAAAAAATTTCAAATCGTCAGCATATGTAATAAATTGTTCACAGTTTTGAGCTAAAAATGGGGCTAGTGCTATTGCAAAGAAGGTGGCGGACAATACGCCCCCTTGAGGTACTCCCCTGGAGATACAGTAAGATGCTGTTTGTTTCCCGTTTATTGCGATAATTTGTCTTTCTTGAAGGGTGTTAGTGAGAATGCTTAAAGTGCTTCCTGAAATGAGGAAATACTCCTTGAGGATTACTGTTATAGCTGGGATTGAGACGTTGTCGAAGGCTGCTGCAACATCCAGAAAAACGATGTCCAACTGTTGTTTATTGTTTAAAGCTAGCTGTATTCGGAGTAGAGTCTCCATTAAATTAGTAATAGTCGACCTTCGAGGAAGCACAGAATGTAAGTATTCTGGCCTGTCCCCAAAGCAGTGCTGATTGATGGTGCTCAGGATTGCTTTTTCAAATATTTTTTGCAGAGAGCATCCGATTGCAATGGGCCTGAAATCTTTACTGGTTTTAGGATTGCTTATTTTTGGAACTGGTTTTACGTAATATCTCTTCCATTTTTCCGGGATAACCCCCTCACTTAGTATTCGCTGGAAGAGGTGGTGGAGCGGTTCGATTATGTAAGCGCTACATATTTTTATCATGAATAGCGGGAACTGGTCCGGCCCGATCGTTGCTTTACTGGGGAGCGAGTTAATAGCCTCCTTTAAGTTTTCCCTGCTGATATTAATTTCACGTAATATGTTTCTAGCTCTAGTTTGGTTAGTGCCAGTGGGATCCGTCAGTTTTTCAATCATTTTCTGCATCTCGCGGATGTTTTCCTCACAATTTTTCTGCTTTTCATTCAAAGGTTTTCCGAATGTGACTTCTGTCCACTCTCTAAACAGCTGGTCCGTCATTTCTTTTTTGTTGTTTTTCTCGCTAACTATTCTCTTTCCCTTTTTTAATTTTTCCTTCATAACCTCAAAGTACGCTTGTCTTTTCAGTCGAATGAACTGTGCCCTTTCGCGTTTGTACATAATCCGATCAGTCGGGTGCCCAGTTCTTTTCCACTTTCGGTAGAGCTTTTGCTTCTTTTTAAACATAACTTTTACTTGTGGAGTGAACCAAGAGTTCGCTCTGTCGGAGATCTTTAATACTTTTGCTGCTCCTAGACGGGCGATCTGCAAGAGTAACCTCGAAATCTCATCTATGGCTTCTTGAGTGGACATCTTATGTAGACTTTGAAAGTTATATTGCGCTAAGCATTGCAATATGACCTCGCATTTGATATATTTTGTGGAAAATATCAAATTTGATTCATTACTCTGATGTGTTTCGCAGTTCTGACCGGCAATCTGTCTTCGAAGAGCAACTTCCATTGAAAGCGCAGAGTGGTCGGAGGAAAACTGTAAGGAGTTGTCTATTAAGTTAACATCTTGCACGTTGTAATAAATTAAATCCAAGCACTGTAATCCTCTTGTCGCAGGTGTTGTTAATTGTTTCATTCCGAGTGCTTCTACTGTGGCGTCTAGCTCTGCTTTTGCATCTTTATTCCTCGGTAACGGCATATTCAGATCTCCTAAGATGATTGTCTCAATATTTACGTCTAAGTTTGATACCAGCCAGGTAAAGAACTCATTTCTGATCTCCCTCGTATGGTCTGGTGGCATATAGATAAGACAAAGCTGTACCTTGCTGTTCTCACCAGAGAATGTGGCGATAACAGCTTCGAAGTTATCTGAATTAGAGCTTTGTTCTTTCCCAATCTGGAAGTCGGTTTTATATAGCATCATTACTCCTCCGCCCCTTTTGATTTCTCTCCCTCTACCGATGCACTTGTAGCCTAAATTGTCTGCCAGAGCGTTCAGCTGCTTATTATTTTGGAGCCACGTTTCTGTCAGACAGATAAATGAGTGTTCTGCATTGATTAGAAGGCTCTGCAAGGTGTGGAGTTTATTGGATATGCTGCGAACATTTTGTAGGAAAATGGAGACTTTTGTATCTTCTTTGAAGACTGGCGAGGTGTTCGTTAATTGCTATTGTTTTGCCAGGGTGTTCACTGCACTAGTTGTGGGCCTTGTCGAATGCTCTCTGTATCTTTTAACGAGGGTGCCACTGGGCCATATGTTTCTGTTCAGTAGTTGGGCTTCACAATTAATGGGGCAAGAGATGGTGAAGGAGGAGTAGGCAGGGTGTCTAGTTCGTACTTGACGTACCTCCACATCGATACCAATTCCCTCAACACACATTTCTCTGATGACACCAGGAGTAATATTGGGGTTGATTCGCGACACAAATATTTTCCCTCTCGTTTGAACCGAAGTGATGTTGTACTTTTCGGCAAGACAAGGACGATATCCTGTGGGTAACCTCGGCGAGGAAACAGGGATTTTATGCATAGGATCTCCGTTTGGTCGCGTTGCATCACGTTGCTGATTGGTAGGTAGTGGGTGGCGTTCTCTTTTAGTAGGACTTTGGTCAGCTGATTTTGATGGGAGAGTAACCATCTGTGCGTAGGTAGGTTGTTTCGGTGCATATGGCTCTAAGTTGGAACAGCGATTCATATCTATGCAGGGTTGACTTGCGGGTAACGCAGTGCTAGCGACTGTTGTCCCTGCTCTGTTTTCCGTTCTGCAGTCTGGATTTTTTCTGTTCGGGGAGTAGTTTTCAGTACTTTCTACAATTTCAGAGCGTATCTGTTCTCTGCGGGGAACAGCTTCGTGCAATACTGTTTTTATTTCGCCTGGGAGGGTAGTCCTGAGACGAGTATCTTGCTCTTTATTTGATTCTTTAAGATGGGTAGCAGGGCCAGCTCGTAAGTTTTCAGCTGTCTGTTTATGTCGTCTGTTAATATGTTGTAGCTGTGTTAGGATGGTGTCTAGTTTCTTATCCATTACTTTCTGACTGGCAATTAGTTTAATGTTTTGCTCTCTTAGTTCGTGATTTTCCTTTTGGATGTCCTGGAGAGTTTTTAAAATGGGGAGAAGGAGTTCTTCTAGTAAGTCTCCCTGCCTCTGTATGTCGTTGGCCAATTGGTTGTGCTTCGCTTCGTTTTTATCTTCTGTTTGAAATGCAATACAGCTCGCTTCTATAGTGTGGTCTAAAATGTTACAAATATCCTGGGGGTCGTCACTTTTTTTTCTTGTGTTCACATTCTTCTGGGCATGTGTCACAGCCTAAGATTTGAGCTAAGGAGTGATTTAGCTTCCTAGCGGACTGTGAGGAGGGGTCTTCATTTTCTGAGTCACTAGTGTCTATGATACCTTGTGGCGCTTCACTTGTTTTATTCAGTTGTTCCGTTCTATCATTTTCATTTGTGGACTTACAACTTGTGCAAAGAAACTTCTTCCGTCGTTTCTGATTTAAACGCACTATATCCACTTGAGAACAGCAACTTCCAATTATGATGCTGCACCGTGAACATTTGATCGTGTATTTATTTGCTGTCATACAAACGCTGCACGTCAGTTCCGTTGAATCCGTTGGTTGTTTTTCCATGCTGAAGGGTAAATTGTAATAGCGAACTGAATTCTTTAATCCTCCAGGGAGGGTTGGCTGTTGTAGGAAAGCTCTTTAGGCGGTAGTGCCTAATTCTTTAGCGCAGCAGGGTGTGTGACCTTGAGGGACACTTGCAGGTGAACGAGGATGAAATAGCAAGTGATAAACATGCAGAAAATCATTAATAAAACTTTACCTGAGCATTAATTTCTTCTTCTGTTGGAATATTCAGATGGAGGGAGTCATATGCTTTCTATCGGTATTAATCATATCTAGTAAGTGACTAGTTGTTAAGTAAAAATTGACAAATAGACGGAGCACAAATATTACACTGCTGTCATCTCCGCCACCTAGCGGTAAAAAATAAATTATATTTAGGCCACCCGAATAATTAAATTCATCTGCCGTGCAGTGTCTTATGTCTGTTAATTGCGTGTGTTCTATGGTCGATTTGTCTGTTTGCTGGACGAAAACCCCAGTTTCTGGGGAAATAACTTTGCTATCTACGCCTGAGACCGACTAACTCAGCCATGGAGTGAAAAATGCCCATTAAAATTCCTCGCGTCATCGACGGGATTCGAACCCGGGCCTTTTATATACCCAGTGTGGGGAGGACGGTGACGATACCACTGTGCTACCGCGCAGACTGATTGCTAGAACTGACATCGGAATGTTATTAAACGGCTCCGTTTTCTTTTCAACGATAGAAAGATGTACATGAAGTCAGACCACACGAAACCCTCTTCGCCAAAGAGATCTTAGGTCCACTGACTCAGCTGCTTGCATTCCATTAACTGCATGTCGTCATGGAACCCACAGCTCAAGAACAGTGTAACTAAACCGGTGGAATCAAATATTCTGCATGGGTGAGTCAAGGTTCGCTTTGAACTTTATCGACGAATTCCTCTGACGCAAACGTGCAATTTTTTCCTTTGGCGAGAATGGTATGAAGTTGGTGGGATCGACTGAAGGTCCAGGATGCATCGGCATTTATGGACCACTACACCACAAGCGAGCAGGTCACTGTAGCGCCCTGTGGGTTTTGACCTGACAGCGACCCGCTCACTGTCAGGTCAAAAGCGTAGCGATTAAAACCTAAGACGAAGAGTCCTTCCCTACATCACAGCTGAAGAAAGATTGGTTTCCATGAACGAACACAAAAATCTGTTTGTTCATGGAAACCAACAACGTGCCCATCAGCATGGCTCATTTGCATGTAGAAGTGGACAGTGAGCGAATGGACTGCTATCTCCCCTTAACTCTGTGTTCCGCACAGGGTTAAGGAAAGATAAATAAAATAAATTTTCTGTTTATACTCCGGGACGACCAAACGGTCAGAGGAGTTCACAAGATAGACAGAATTCAAGAAACAGCACCGTATTCAGTGGTCAGGGGCTTGAACCCCGGTCACTCAAGGCACGTGTACTTATGCACCCGCGCGCCTAACCACTAGGCTACGGCGGCCTCCTCAGTGCTCCATTTGTGACATTATAGCAACTAGAAAATGTTTTCTTCAGATTCCTTTTTATTTTTATAATTATTTTTATTTTAAAATAAAAAAGAATGTTTCCGCACTATGAATATGAATTAATTTCGCCTCTAATTAATTGGTCGCTAATTCATATCAGTATAAGTTTAACAAAAAACCATTATAAATGGTTCATTGCACTCATCTTTTTTTTACTGATTTATAAAGTTTTCAGTTAAAATGAAATTTTAAGAATTATTTGTGCGCTGTTAGAATTGTGGATAACATTCCTTTTTATTTTAATTAGGTATTTTTGTCCTTACAAAGAGTCTTAACAAATGTTTTGTAACAAGATAATTTTTTTGTAAAACATCTGTTAAGGCTCTTTGTAAGGAAAGAGAAAAATTAATTAAAAAACGCATTCAATTTATGTAAATATTTAGTGTTTATTCTTCTCCGTGAGCTACCACTTTCACTGTTAATCGGCAATTATGTAAGAATTTGGGAGTTGCCATGCATATAGTAATTCCGTGCATCGCATTAGCTATATTTTTAAATTGCAACTTTGTCCCCCCCCCACGTTTTGTATCTATGATGCATTTCAGCTCATTAATACCGTTTGTAATCGGATTACATCAAGAGGATTACTTATGTATTTTAAGAGCCAAAGTTTGTTGGTATAGATTTATATAGAATACGGTTATCATCCGGTTGCTATGGTAATTCTGTGGTTCACGGATGTTGGCCTCATTCTCAAATGGAATTTATTTATGGGAAGAAATGGTTACAGTTTACTTCTTCGTTTATTTTAAGTGATATCACCCAACTTGTTGCTAACCCAATGACTCCATAGATTGCTGAGTACATTTGACAGTGATCACTTGTGAGCTTTATACAAAATCCAAGCCCTCCGTCGTAGTGTTTTCTATACTCGTCGCTGTGAATAAGATCTGATTGCCAAAGACTGTAATCCTCTCCAATAATCCTTAATAAGATAAAAAAAATTTTCTTTGTATTTTAGCTACCCTCATCAGAAACCGGTATTAATTACCGCATTAGAGTTTAAGGAATTCGTTAGTAAAAATCCAGGACTGAGCATATACTTTAGAATTTAAATACCTCGCATTCATTCATATTACAACGCAGTACAGTGCCCAATTCATTTACAGAACGATCTGCACTACACATTATCTGTTCAAAATAGTAGGAAACCTACCTAATAGCAGTAAGATTCACTTGCGATGATGATAGCAACAATCCAGTATGGCATGGATTCGGCTAGGTGTGCACAGGTGTTCCAGGTAATGTTATTTCATTTCTGTTCGAGAATGAACTTTACATCCATCATATTTGTTGGTTGCTGATGGATGGATTTTTTTCCGTATGAGCCCACAAGGTATGATGGGATTCCGGTTCAGCGAATGTAGGCACCATGGCAGATGCGGTGTATCTCTCAAGTACTTATGCATACCCTGCTCAGTTCTCCCTAGGCGATCTGGCACACAGTTAATAGCTGTCCGCTATTAACTGTTATCCACTAGAGGGATTGTTGGTTGGATTAATCGTGGAAATGTGCTCCTGTTCTTAAGATTATTTGAAGTATTTTAAGCCACCCCCTGCTATAAAATCATGTGCTTCTTAAAGATGAAGTGTTGATGAGTTGTTGGGTTAAATTTTGGGTGTCGGGATCGTGGGGTTGTGCTGATATCATTGAGTGAAGTATTCTCTTTCATTATTTGAATACTATACATAGGAATACATATAGTTAACACTGGAATATATACCGTTGTGAAATTTCCCATAGACTTAGCATTAGCCCATAGACTTTTCATGGGAGAAAATGGCTACCTGAGAATCTTTGTTTAAATATATCCAAGGAGATGAAAAACACTAACTAGTGCCATCTCAGTAATACATAGTACTGAATATAATATTAAATATGATATAATTCAAAATATACATATTTTGAAGTAGGGTGATTATCTTTCGGGATATTTTGAAGAAGAGAAATCTATCCAGCTATAAGATTATTTATTTATAGCTTTTGTTTTTCTTCACTAAAACATACACTCTTAAACATGGATACGGATTTGGGAAAAACTTTAACTAGACATTCTGACGCAGAGAATTCGTCTTCCGGACCAGAGTTAGTGGATTCGGTGAGGAGAAAGAAATCTTCAGACAACGTAAAACTGTTTAGAGGTAAAAAAATCCCGAAAACCCCCTAAAACGCCAAGAGTGCTTCTCTTCTTCCTCGGTTGGACAAAGATAAAAATCCTCATGTGTGGTGGAAGAGTCTACTCCATCGATAGAAATGGATGTCAATCTTATTACTTCTACGATTAATAAGGATAATCAAAATAGTTCTAGTGAAAATTATGTGGTTCAGGATTCGTCATTTACCGAGGGTTTGGACCTTGGAGGGTCCCTTCAGGCTTCTGCTGTGTATGCAACGGTAGCCAAAATCCGAAAGGCTTTGGGAGAGTTTATGTCAGCTGATTCAATCAAAGTAACAAAGTTGGCCTCAAATCGCATCCATAGTTTGTGCGCAGATTTGGAAGCAGTCACAACAGCTTTATTGATTGACAATGAGCGATTAAAAGTCTGAAGTCAGTTTTACATTGTCTGAAGATTTCTTTCTCCTCACCGAATCCACTAACTCTGGTCCGGAAGACGAATTCTCTGCGTCAGAATGTCTAGCTAAATCAGCGGAACTAGAAATTCGAGAAAATCATTTTGATCAGCTAATAGAGAAACGGGCAGCTCCTCACAGATTATTTGCTGATGCAGTTAGGTAGAATTTGGTCTGTGAGAATTCTAATGGTGATACCATTGTTAGGGAGGCTACTGTGAGGCGCGCAATGGGTGTTGCAGCTGCAGATAACGTTGTGCCTGTGTCCTCGATTAGTCCTCGTGGTATTTCGGACCCTAAAAACATTGTTATACTTAGACCTACAGAGAATTGTGCTTTGGCTTCGAGCCAAGACGTCAGGAATGCGGTAGCAGATGCAATTAAGAAGAATTATAAGAATATGAAGATTAAAAATATTCGTCTCCTGAGGAATAAAGGGGTTTTATTAGAAACCACAAACACAGAAGATGCAACTAGGATAGCGAATGTTTCAGCTTTAAAGGAGGTTGGTCTATCGATCGAGAGGCCTAAAATGTCAGATCCAACAGTGCTTGTATACGGGGTGCCCAAAGAGTTTACAAAGGACGAAATCCTGGAGGATTTATACTATAAAAATTTTAAAGATTATGAATTTACCCAGGATGAGGTAAAATATGAAGTAACATTCAGATTTAATTCTGGATCTGGAACTAATGCAACTAATTGGGTCATTGGTTTCAGCCCTCGATTATATAAATGCTTGTTTCATAATGAAAGAATTTTCCTTGGATTCGGTTCCCATAGGTTTCGGAAATTCACGGTGGTGAACAAGTGTTTTAGATGTTTGGGTTTTGGACATGGTGCACAGTCATGTTCACACAAGAGTGCATTACGTGGTGCCAGTCCTCCAGTTCTCCAAATTAAAAAAGGGGAATCGTTAACAAGCCCAAAGTCTTGAAGTCTCTTTTTGAATGACCCATGTCCTGTCAGAAGAAAGGTAGTATGTAAATTAGGGAAGAACCAGCCAAGTCTTTGTTTGTGAGGTAGGAGACACTAGGTAGAAATAGCTTGGTATTACTGCATTTGGTAGAATCATCCCAACGGATTTGCCAGGAGGAAACAAGTTCCTGCCAAGTTCGCCGGAGTTCTTGTTTCGGATCTGCATCGACAATAGTTTTTATCCCCAGGAATTCGGTTTCTTTGTTCTTTCTGATAGCATGGGAAAGCCCCGAAGGCTGCTTGGAGGTCAAGGGGGATGCAGCCTGTTAATACTTGTAGTGCAGATGAAAAAAATATATATAAAGAATTTACTAATTTTAGCCTTCTCGTGGTAAGTAAAGTAAAGTGTAAAGTGTGTTCGTGTCAAACGGCACCAGGGGTTTCCCCCATCTCCGCGTGGTTTTCTTTGTGGGTGTAACAGATCACTGTTAAGGCCAGAGATTTAAAAGTGTATGGGATTTGGAAGTATTGTGTTGTGTATCGTTGTTCCTCTGGCCATTTAGCCGCTAGACCCCTGCTGGGTCCCAACGTTGCTCACACTCAGCCCCGTGGAGGCAGACCAGGTACACCCAGCATAATTATTTACTCTGGCAGGCCCTGCCACCTAATTTCCTGAGATTTCAGTGGCTAGGGTCTAAAAAAAAAAAAAAAAAAATAGTAATAATAAATAAAATAAAATAAATAAAAATAATAATAGTAACGCGATTTTAAGGGGTGGTTCGCTAATGAGGTTAAGTTTCGGAATTGATGCACGATTTGGCTGTTATAATTTGGAAGTTTAAGTTTTTGTCGTGTGGGGCGTACACTGTGATGTATAGAGAGAGAGAGTGGGGGGGAAAGACTGAAGACTGGAGGGGAAAGACAGAAGTATGAGCTCAATAGGGTAGACGACCCCAGATATCAGTGTGGCACGCCCATGCCGCACCAGGAGAAGTAAACGGGGGAGACGGGAGAGGGGACAGTCCCTGCCCCTCCCACCGCCAGGATATGGAGAAAAAGTGGGCCAGACTAGGTGTCCAACCCAGATCGCCAAAAGGCGAGGCAACAGCGTAGCTGCGGTCACAGTCATGGTTTTTGGATGTTCAGTTCAGTGTCACTTCAGGTAAGTCACAGTCTTGGTTCAGTCTCACTTGTCTCGTGTTCATCTTATGGGATCAGGAAGACGAGTGATGACTCTGGTCAGCTTGTAGTACTGCTTTGATGTCAATTCAGGTAGTCATATTCGTTGAGAGCATCAGTCCTGGCCATTTTCACCAGGTCATGAATGGAGAGTTATCTTTGTTGGTAATTTCTTCTGATCGGTTGTAGTCATGCGGTATGTTCATGCTGTAGTCTCCTCCTTGGTTAGTTTCAATGGAGTTCTTCTATTGAAATGTTTCCATATTGTTGCGGATAGTGATTTCTGTTCTCCTTCTGTTAAAGATGTCCTGGGCGTAGCGGCTGAACGCGGTGTACTCGTCTTCCGAATCCAGGAGGTGATGCTCATTCTCTTTTGGTACAAATTTTATACTGGTGATGAGTACTGATCTTTGTTCCTCATAGCATTCACATTTGTGCATGATATGTTGCCACGTCTCCATATTGCCACAGGTGCAAGTTGGGTCCTCGGTCAGTCCGAATGCATTCAGTTTTGCGTTAAAGGGACCATGGCCCGTCAGGAGGAAGGTGGTGTTCAGTCCTGGGTAGAACCATTTGGGGGCTTTTGGATAGGTCTTGTCTACGTAGGGTATAAATTTCCGTGTGACTTCACCCTTGGTCGTCTCTTGCCATCTTCTCTGCCAAGTTTCTTTCAGGTGTTCCATGATTTTCTGTTTTTCCATTCGGCGGTTGTTTGTAGGGTCCAGTGTAAAAGTGTCAAACGTGGTCGGTGTTCCCTTTGCCAGGTAGTACATCAACCCACATCTCGCCACCTCCAGGTCCAGAGGGAAAGTTCCCGCCAGGACCTGCAGCGCACAGGTACTCACCATGTTACACGCCCTGGTGATGATGAGGAGTATTTTTCGCTGTATTGTATCGAGGATTCTTTTATTTACTGCAGTTCTTGCTTTGACGTACCATATTGGGGCTCCATAAGTAATTGCTGGGACGAAAATTGCTTTATAGTAGAGGGATAATGTTCTTTTGTTTAGTCCCCGGTCTCTGCGTGTTACTCTGACTACTAGTGCTGCGTATTTTCTCAGCTTCTCCTTCAGATATAAGAGGTGTTGTTTAAAGGACAGGTTGGAATCTAGGATAATGCCTAGGTATTTCATCTGTTTTGCCAGTTTGATTGTGCTTCCCCTTACTTTTATCTGGGGCGGCCGTCTGATGTCGAGTGTTCCTCTCAGTAGAATTGGGTTCGTTTTGGTCGGGGAAACCTCCAGTGTATGCAGGTTTGCCCAGTCCTGGAGCACTTGCAGTGCATGGTTTGCACGGGCTTCTAACTGTGATCTAGAGCTCGCTGCCACCGTTAGGACGAGATCATCCGCGAAAGCTTGTGCGTTGACATCACCCAAGTCGAGTGCCAGGAATTCATCAAAAACAATGTTCCACAGGAGCGGCCCCAGGACAGATCCCTGCGGGCAGTCCCTGCGGACCGATCTTGTCAGGCTCCGAAACGGTGCCATTACCCTGATTTTTCTATCTGAGAGGTAGGATCTAATGCAATTATATAAATTCATGGGGATTTTTGCCTTGCGGAGTCTGCCCAGGACGCTCGGCCACCAGAGGGTGTCGAACGCCCCGGCGAAGTCGACCGCAATTACCAGGAAGTACTTTTCATTACATTGTGCTGCGCTTTCTAGGAGGTTCCGAATTGCTTCAATCGTGGAGAGTCCGGGTTTGAACCCATATTGTCTGGGTGACTCTAGGTTAGCTTCTTTGTAGTGGCTGAGTATTCTTCGATGTAGTATTCTCTCCAGGAGTTTACTTAGTGTTGATAGCAGCGCTATGGGACGGTAAGAGTTTGGTTGTTCAGGTGGTTTAGTTGGGTTTTTCAGGATGAGCTTGAGATGTGCTGTTTTCCAGCTAGTTGGGACGTGGTGTGTCACCGCACTGCCGACTGTCATCTCCCATCCCCAGAGCTAAAGTGCCTGCCTGGCAACTCAAAGGTCGCGGGTTCGAATCCCGTCTCGGGCTTGGATCAAAGTACTGCAAAAACCTTGTGAGGTGCATTATGGCCACAAAAGCGATGCGCCAACAACTACAAAAAAAAAAAAAAAAAAAAAAATACCATCCCCAGAGCAGGATGGGCATCCTGGCCTGGGGGCCCCTTCTCTTCCCTTTTCAGCCAGGTGGGCGCCTTCACTACCCCCTCTTTCTCTCTATCACTTTAATTATTATTATTATTATTATTATTATTATTATTATTATTATAATAATACTTTAATCTTCTCCCACTTCCTATCTCCTAATTATTTCCTTTCAATTTACACTTTTTTTTTTTACTGGGCTCCTCCTTCTCTGTAGTCTTGCGTACCACAGGGTTCGCTTCGCCAGTGCTTCATACTGACTACTGCCCTGTCCACCTCTTCGTGGCGCTGGACGGTAAACTAGAGGTTTCTGTGTGAAAACACAACCCCCTAGTCTAAGAGGCCGGTTGAATATCACAACCAACATAACCTACACGAACACTCACTAACCTACAGAAATCTGGTGAGGGCTGATGACCCTCCTATGTGTGAGTCTTGTGGGACAATTTTAACAATTAGACACCTTTTAATCGACTGTCCAGATTTTAGCAATATCCGTTTTACCGCTTTTAATCATCTGACTGAGCCGTATACACTCAGTCAGATTTTATCCGACAATGACAATGTGTCTGTCTGCTGTTTTTAGCTTTTTTAAATCAATAAAGGTTTTTACTCGCATTTAAAATTTATATGTTATCGTTATTTCTTTTATTGATAAGCTTTATATTATATATCTGGACATGGTGGCCTAACTACTTAGGTCACTGAAAGGAGAAATTTTTATATATTACCTGGTCTTGGCGCATTATAGCCTTAGATGCTAATGCGCCAATAAAATTCAAATGAAATCAAATCAAATCAACAGAAATCTGGCCTTTACAGAGTTTGTATTCGTCACATTGCTTGACGCAGAGTTGGGGGGGGGGGGTAGGAATCCCCGTAGTCGCATTACAAATAAAACTGTACACTGTATGCGATCTGGCTCTAGCATTAATGCCTTAGAACGTTCACATACACCCTCACTGGGGACATGTCTCTCTAGAAAATGCCGTACTATGAAACATATTTTACACGAGAACCCGCCATCAGCAGCCATAGAGCTCCGAATATATTTGCAATTCATTACATCGTGCGGCATTTTCACATCCTCAAGCGAGGAAATATAGTTTTCCCAAGAATTATTTCGGGTCTTTCAGCTCGCAAATCGGTCCGTGATTATGTGAACACACACAAACACAGACATAATACACCCAACGTGGTATGCTTTAGATCAGGGGTGGGCAACTTTTTTCGTCAGCGGGCCGAATGAAATTTTCGTATCATGATGCGGGCCGAATGAAATTTTCGCATCATGATGCGGGCCGAATGAAATTTTCGCATCATGATGCGTGCCGGAATAGATTGAACGATTTAATAAAAAAAATCAGAACCTAAAAAATGTTATACAAATATTACTTGAATTACCAAATTATTAATGTATTTTTAAAAAAAAATATCTGAATGTCCAATTATCATTGAAAATGTGGCATTCGGCATCAATTTTTCTTTTTTTTTTTAATTGGCTCATTTTATGGGCTATAAATTATATTAAATTAAAAATTGTAATAATTAGAAAAGGCATAAAACATAAAATATCTCGCACCAATATTATTTTTTTCAATAAGAAGTCAAACCCAAAGGAACTTCGTTCGATCGATGCTACAATAATAATTAGGAAATAACTTTGACGCTGCGTAGAATCACTTGGTTACTGTTGTACTGGCCGCGATTCCCGATTGAACCGAATTAAGCCGAACGTTTACGGCGAGTGTAGTCAGGTATGGATTTTCTATATTTATGCATTTATCGAGGGGGCCGGATTCAACATCGTCGCGGACCGTATGTCGCCCGCGGGCCGGCTGTTGCCCACCCCTGCTTTAGATGCTGATGTGTTTTATAAACAACAGTTCACATCTTAATTCACCTTCAGTGCTGAACTATGTGAACTGCGATTCGTGTTACCACATTGCATGTTTCCACTGCTTCATCAACAATTTCCATTGTTCTCGACACCACTGCAATGGGATTCATCTGTTCTGCTAACACACGAAAAGCTTTAGGATTTCCATGCTGCTTCGTTGATTCCTCTTTTACTTCCTATGCTCTGTGCTATATTGTGCTGTTCTGGTAGAAATGGATTACTTATTTATTTATCGTATAGCAATTCTTACATCCCACAACAACCGCTCCATCAGTCAAGAAGAAATTACAATATCTCACATCACATCTCAAACCACACGAATATACTCAATTCTGTTTAAGTTCACAATTGGTCTTATTTATAATATTAAAATAAGAATTATTAAAAAAAAAATTAACAACTGTATAACATTTGTACAAAATTTATATATAATATATGTGGACTACTATAATTGTATGTCCAAGTTATCAATATAATCACTTGACATGGGCGTTAATTCCAGGAAGTCTCTCGGATCCCCTTTGTAAGTCCTAAGAGGGCAGTCCTCTATGATGTGTTCGATGGTCTGCCTTCCGTCACCGCAGTCACATCCCGGGGCGTCAATCCATTTCCACTTGTACAATGCATCAGCATATCTTCCATGTTTAGTCCTAATTCGATTCACTTTTGACCATATTCTTCTAGGGAGATCAAATCCATCAGGTTTCTTGGTTATGCATGTCGAGGTTTTGTATCTAGTGATCGATGGGAATTCCATTCTCGTTTCCATTCAGTAATCAGATACAAATTTGCACTTATCAATTTCAATGCTGTTCTGACTGAAGGTTTCCTAGAAGGTAGTCTTTCTTTTATGATATCAGCAAAATAATTATGGATTGGTAAACTTGGGATCTCTATTATCCTTTTAT
Source organism: Mastigoproctus giganteus (assembly GCF_048544385.1). Lineage (NCBI taxonomy): Eukaryota > Metazoa > Arthropoda > Arachnida > Uropygi > Thelyphonidae > Mastigoproctus > Mastigoproctus giganteus. Next base: position 231,072,044 of record NC_143581.1, read on the forward strand.
ATTCCAGGAGAAGAGCTGCAGATCTACGTAGATGTGGAGGAGGTATGTGGCTTAGGATTGGTAGCCAAAAAGTCGGTGTCGATCTTGTCCCAGTAATCAACCGCATAGCATATTTTAATTGGGTGTCGATTAATTTGACATGTGAACTGTTTATCCAAACAGGGCCGCAGTATTCTGCAGCAGAGAACACTAAGCCTATTGCAGTACAGCGAAGCGTCTCCACCCCAGATCCCCATGTCGAACCACATAATTTCTGAAGAATATTATTCTGAGTTCTTATCTTTGCTGCAGTCTTTTCCAAATGCTGTTTATATTACAGGGTTCTATCCAGAGTAACACCCAAATATTTAGAGTATTTACTATTTTTAAGAGTACTACTCTGTCAAAGAGGCGCCTCCGTAGCCAGGTGGGCAAGAGCAGCAGTGCGTAGCACATGCTTCTTGATTAGACCGGGGTTCGAGCCCGTAAGCCACCAAATACGGAGGATGCGGAAAGGTCAGGGAATGACTACCGCATATCTCCGGAGCAATAGGGCCTTAGTTGCTAATGCTCCTAAAAACCAAATAACAACAACAAATGTCGAAGAACACTCTGATATTTGTTGTTGCCACTTTATTACATAGGTGAAAACAAGTCCCTTCAGTCTTGTTTTTATTAGGTTGGAGTCTCCGTTTTCGAAAGTACTCACTTAGTATTTTCAAATCATCTGTGAGTATTTGTTCTGTTTGGTTTATCTTGTAATGTCTCGTAGCCAGGGCCCAGTCATCAGCATATCCAAATTTTCTCGCCTTTGTTATAGGCATATCTGCAATGTATAAGCTAAACAGCAGATGGGCCAGTACCGAGCCCTGAGGCAAACCATTATCATTATTCAGCTTCCTTCATTTGCTGCTTGAACTTCCTCTAACTACTCTAAACAGTCTATCGGTCAGCATATTGTTGATTAACCGAGCAATAGTTCTACATGGTATGACTTATAAAAGTTTATAAATTATTCCTTCTCGCCACACAGTATCATAAGTTGCAGAGAGGTCTATAAACGCGACCTAGGTTTTAAGTTTCCCCTGGAATACAGCCTCTATGTGAGTTGTTAAAGAGAGGACTTGGTCCGCGCAGCCTATACCTGGTCTGAATCCAGCTTGCTCAACAGGTATATGTTCTAAAATCTTTTGGCCAATCCTATTTAATAATAGACGTTCCAATAGTTTATAGCTTACACTTAATAGGGCAATCGGTCGATAGTTCTCTGGCCTGTCAACCGCAGTTGACAGAGGCGTATATAATGCTTAGTAGCCTTAATTGCTTAGTAGGAAATTCTAAAGAACTCAGTCAAACTTAATAATTAGTGGGATATTCAACATCCCACTGTGTTAGTCTATATACGCATCTTTATTTTGGGATGATTGTTAGAATGTTATTTCTTGCTTGATAAAAATAAGTAAAGTTGGTTTGATATGGGTAGAATTAGATTTTCTTTAATTTCCTCCTCTCTTTTCATATGATCAAAATTCGCTTCTGAAAAGAAAGAAAAAAAATCGAAGTGGCTTTTACTACCGAAGCATGTGATTGCACGCACACTGCAGACGAGGTGGAAAACTTAATAAGAGATTAGACCTTGTAAACGAGCTCAGAGCAAAACGCGGAGTTGTTCGATAATATCGGCAGAGCAAAGAGAAAATCCTACATTGTGATTGGGCCAGTTAGATGAAGCAACGTGGTGGAGGACTTCGATGAAGAACTTCCCCAAGAGAGATGATGGAAGTCTGAGTATATAAGGTGCTCCTAAAATGAGTTTTACAAACATAACTCATCTTCTCATTGGTTATATATATATATCCCCATCGAAACTTGGAAAAATAAGTTAGGTAAGAATTCTCAGTTGCAATAGGCGTACATGTACGTTGAAATGAAGAATTTAGCCCAAGCAACAGAATCATTCGGCTACAGTATATTCATAAAGTAATTATTTATGCGTTCTTCCATTGATTATACAAATAACTTTGGTTTATTCAGAAACATGAAGAGTATTCGGATACATTTTATTTTACTGAACAGTGCCCTCCGAAAGAGACTTTACATTTCAGGTCGAGACTCACACTAGCATTCCAGAATTAACTGGAGTATCTGATATGCATTATTTGAACGTCTTGATGAACGAATTTAAAGGTATACACAGATAACACTTTTTACTGAGCATGCGTGAATTGTGTTAATGAATACATTTGTAAATAAAAATACAGCATAATTCGAAATTTGGGAGAAAAAAAAACCATCACTGAGTGGTCAGTAAGAAACCCACGTTCTGGATATTATGTGAAATAAAGTTATAAATATTTTAAACACAGATCAGTATGTACAATACAGTGAGAAATATATTGCAGTCACACTCATAAAATATTGATCGTTAGCCGGTAAGTGATCACTTCTTCTGTCCACCGAAGATGAAGATATCTTTACATTAATGGCTTTGCTCAAATAAATTTGGTCAATGATCCAAGGATTACTTGACCAATCATAACAGTTTCTGATGTTTATTCTCATATACTGAGATTTAAAATTTTAACAGATAGAAGTCAACCGTACACACCTTTTGATTTACTCCCTGCAGCCAATATTTTCTTTTTCTGGATATTTTGTGCGCTGTTTCCCTCTGCATGAGCTTGAGGTGAACAGTAAGGTTAAGATTTCTTCCGGGAAAGCTAGTCCATTAGAAAGGGACAATCACTGTCAAGATGCACTGCGAAGTATTTCAGCTCTCCAAAAGTGTAAACTTGTTGTCTTTCGTTAATGGTAAATGAAGGGTTGAAGTAAAAAATACTATTTAATTCTTAGTGTAGTGTGCGTATATACACTACCTCAACAAAAGATGGACGTTCGTGATGTCAGTGAACTTTTGGAAGTGGTTGTTGTAGATTTTCCTTCCTTCCTTGCTACATTATTTCTCTCTCTCTCTCTCTCTCTCTCTCTCTCTCTCCCCGCTATAAAGGATTTGACTCCATTCCTCCCCCCCCCCCTTTCATTCCATCATAATCGTCTTAACGTGTGTGCTCGGTTGCACAAGATTTAAAATCGATACAAATATATCACACCGCGTGGCACTAATTGAAACTCGTGGTGATTTCCATGTCTTCGCACAGCGTGGTGGCCACCGATGTGTCTTTAACTCCCTTACTGTTGGGAATTTGTTTCATCTCGAGAGCGCGGGTACCATTCAGGACTTTACTACGGCAATGCGAGGGACTTGAGGTTACTCCTGTGGTGCAAGTGTTACGGGAGAGCAGAGAACCTGAAATGGAAAAAGATTCTGTTAGAGTGTCGGTGAAGGCGGTGGAAATACTTAAGGAAAAAAAAAAGAAAAAAAAATATGGACAAGAAGATATATATTTAAATCAATTGTTAAAAAATATGAATTTATTGGTACTGAGCTTTCGCTGGCGGGATGTATACAACAAACGTTTTTTGGTTGAACTACGCTGCAACAGTATCTAGAAAAGTTAAGAAGATGAGCCGAGAAATGGCAATTGAAGTTTAGCATTCTCTCTCTCTCCCCTCCTCCCCCAACTTACTAGCATCCTATTTTTCTTCTCTCTTTTTTATTTATCTTAGTAAAAACCTCCTGTCCTTACCAACACACTCTATTCAAAACCTCATGTGATCTTTCAACAGAAGGATGTTAGAAGTCTGAACTGTGTTTTTACTAGGAAAGCGCCAGATCCTGATTTCATTTATCCACTTGCTTCTGAGCTTCTTCCTGTTCTGTGTCGTCGCCTTTGTATACTTTCTAATTCCACTGGTGTTTCTAAAAAGGGCGACAAATCTCTTCCATACAATTATCGTCTCATTTTACTTCTATCTTTCTAATGTCATGGAGAAATTCATTAACCGTCAACCCCTAAACTATCGAGAAAGCGCCTAGAAAGCATCCGATAAATGATATGCTCTCGCGTGCAATTTAACTCGAAGACAGCATGATTAAAATTATATATACTGTATATATATATAATTTTAATAGGAGTAAACGAAATATATATAGGGTTATGTAATTTAATGTGCATCGATTTTCCAGATATCTAAATTAGACTTTGTCAGTGGTTTCCTAATTTAAAAAAAAAGTGCTGGATTACACGGTAAAGAGCCAGGATTCCATTCATTCTTATCGACCCCACCTATGTTTAAAATATAATTAGATTGAATATCTGAGAGCGCACTCTTCCAAGATTCCTGCCAATTCTCGGTGGTTAGAATGTGGAATATTAAAAAAAAAAAAAAATATATATATATATATATGCAGCGAATTCCATCACCATTATTGGCCTCGTGGTCCTCTGTCGATATGGGGCATGATGGTCAGTCTATCATTTTGATATTTTAATTTTTTGTAGTTTCTTTAACCCCCTTTTTGGTGATATTTCACGTCTTTTGGAACTGGTACCTTCTGGGGAGGCATTATTTTAAAATTACACCGTTTTTATATCAATTGGGTTTAATGACTAAATTATATAGGGGATTATCGACTACTTTTTTTTGTCTTATTACCCTTACTTTCCCTTCCCTGTTTGTTTATTTTTATTATTTTACGTTGTTTCGCTCTACCTTTTTGCCGTACTACTGGCGGATGTTTTTATTTTATTTTAAATATCAAATTTATTTTAATTATCAGATATATATATATATATATATATATATATACAAGAATAATATCTGTGAATAATTATACCTCAAGGCTTCTAGTTGTTAATTTCAATGATATTGTTTTAAAAACATCTTTATAAAAAAAACTTGCCTCTGTACTCTCCATATTAACATTTAAATATTCAGAATACAGAGGTGAATTGTTTCTAAAGATGTTTTTAAATCACTACCATGTCTTAAGTTATAATAATAAATAAATAAATATTCATTTGTTGCAAATACAGCAAGCCCATCACAGCACATGGCTAGGGGCAGATAATAATACAAAGGAAATAACATAAAATAATCGAGAATACATAGCTGATTTCATATAAACATTGACAATAACCAAGAATTATACTGATGAATTAAAAAAAGAGTTTTCAGAACAGGACATTTGCTTTCAGTTGCAGTTACTGGATTGAAGGCAGGCTGCTGTTTTTATTTCTCTTCATTTTATCGAATATCTGACTCCTGTAGGCTTCAGAGTTGAGTAACCTTTTGCAATCAATGTTGTGATGATTTATGAGGTGAAGGAATGCACTGGGGAACATTCTGTCCATTTGTTTCAGCCTGGAGAGGTTGGATTTGAATTGTTGGTTTCTTGAATTTTCTCTGTTGGGAGAAGCTATTATATTGATTAAGTTTGGTGGTAAATCGCATGCAGAAGTAATTAACTTTGCAAGAAGCATGATTCCAGACTCGTTGATCATCTGTTGCAGAGGTTTTGTTTTTAAGTTTTAATGAAGCTGTTGCCTGGATATTGTATGGGGAAATACGAAGCTTACTATTGAGCCATCTAAGAACCCAATATTCTAGGGCAAGGAATTTCTTGACGATTACTTGAGGAGCACCAGACCAGATTTCCGAAGCATAAGACAGAACGGGGAAGATGCTTCTTTGAACATGCTTAATGACTGTTTTTTTATATTGAATCGCTGCTGTTTCTTGTTTGATTAAACATTTTGCTTTTTGAATTTTTTGAGCAACATATAGATAGTGGCATTAAAGAAAGATTTTTATCAAAAAGAACTCCAATGTCTTTGTGAGCATAGATATTTGTGATTGAGACATTTGCAATTTTCATTTCTATGTGGTTGGGTTGTTTCTGAAGGGAATGAGTAATTTGAACATATTTACTTGCATATATAGTCAGATTGAGGTCTTTCAAATACTTGATGATTCACAAATCTGTAAATTCGCATCATGGATAACTTTGCGAATATCCTCACTGACTTTGGAGATTATAAATAACTTTAAATAATCGGCATATGCCAATAGATTTGGATTTTCTTGTAGAAGTCTTTGAAGAGATGCTGAAAATATAACACTAGAGAACACCTCCTTGAGGAATGCCTGTTGAGGTTGTGACGAGAATATTGTCAGTACTAGTGGGGAAGGGGAGAAATCTGCGATTTAGGCTGTACTGAAGATAAGAAATAATCATGTTGTCGACGAGAAAATTATTTTTTTAGTATTTCAAAAGCTTTTTTGAGATCTATGTTGTCAAAAGCACCGTTGATGTCTAAGTAAAATACATTGCATTGTGCCTTATCTTGGAAGGCAGTTTGGATGCACACAATGGTGTCATCTGGGCTAGTTGTTGGGGAGCGCCCTCCACAACAAAATGCATGTTGACAGGTGCATTAGCAAAGATTGAATGTTAAAGATATGGGAGCATGATTTTTTTCAATAATTTTAGTAATTATTGACGAAACAGCAATTGGTCGTTAGCTGGTATGGTTATTACTGCAAGATTTTTTAGGTATCAGCTTAATCCTGAAAGTTTTCCGTTGTCTTGGAAGGAATTGCTGGGAAACGCACCTGGAAATGATATGCACTAACGAATCAGTGATGGACAGGCTAATAATAAAACTAGGGATGCCGTCAGGGCCTTCGCTACTAAAAGTGCAGCCATTATCAACCCACTGCAGGATGGAAGCCTCCTCAACAATTCATGCTGATGGAAATGGACCATAATCTGCCACGCTGCTCCATTGCGGGTTGGCAGATTGACCGTATTCAGCAGTCAGGGGCTTGAATCCCGGTATACTCAAAGAGCGTGTGCTACTGCACTCCCGCTCCTGACCACTTTTTTTAAATTTATTTATTTATTTTATTTTATTTATATATATATATATTTTTATTTATTTATTTTTTCCCTAAGTGCACCACGGGTGGATTTTTTTATTTTTATTTTTATTTATTTATTTTTTATTTTTGGCTCTTCTTTCTTTATCTCCTCCCTCTGGAATGGGCCCCCAGAGGAATCTGTCCCACATTCTGGCAACACTAGGTGGGTCAGAGTCTCTCTTGAGACAGTACGTGTTTTGCTGGGACTGGCCCACCTTCCCGTGGTGTGGACGAGTACCCAGAATTATCTGGCCAGGTGACTGATGCTTCTGGGTAGCCAAGCGGCCACAGAATACACACAAACATACGTAACACACATATCTGGCCCATTTGTAGTGATACTGTTCTTCACAGAGACACGAGGCGGAGTTGAACAAACGTTCTAGGTGCCGCCCTTACCTATACACATTTTCACTTGACCACTCGGCTACATACTACCATCAAGGCGTAATTGGTTAATTACTCCTTGATGGTAGTACAAGGCGTAATTGATTAATTACGCCTTGAACTGTATTCTTGTTCACAAGTTGGTAAATTAGCAGGGCTTGACCTGGAGACATATCATGAAACTTTATTTCATTATTACAACTTAAGATTAGTGTATGGAAAAAAAATATTGTGTGCGTGTGCCGAACACGCATAGCGGAAGTTAAGTGAAACTTCTTTAGAATCCTTTGACGTTTATCAACTTTCATGACACCTTCCAATTTCACTTCTAACATTTTTGGGGAGATGAAGATGTGGATGGACCTCCGGTTTCTTTGTTCAACCCCATCGCAAGCTGTAATTTCTTCTGCTGTCGAAATAGCTTAGATCTCTCGTTTGTACTCGGTGGTCGCATTGCACGTATATATGCTCTTCACGCCTTACAACACTCACTATTAGTCTTCGGCATGTTGAATTATAAATTCTTTTCTGTCGATTTTTTTTTATGAAATACGGTAGAGAATGACGAAAGAAATATTTGGTTTTTAAAATTTTAAAATCTGACTGCTAGAAGCTGAGATATAGCGATTTAAAACATAAACGCGAGACGAGTGCGAGTTACAACGTGGCCGTGCTGTAGAGGTACTGATTGCGTCATGCGTCGCTGCTACGTATGGTGCCGCGTCGCTCGTGCCTGGCACGGAGTGGTACAATGGTGAGGGGCGATGAATCATTTCGTGTCACATTTTCGTGGCGATTTTTGTCAATCCACTGATGCAAGTTACTCCCATTTGAAAACTGCCTGGGTTGCGCCTAAAGAAGTTTCACTTCAAAAGGAGAAAATTTGCAGATAATAACAAATTTATGTTAATTACCAAATGGAACGAAAAATTTGTTACAGTGGGAATACTTAAATGTCAGTATAGAATGTGGGAGTTTTAGTTTCTGTGTCCCCCCCCCCGGAAGATGCTGAAGCTTACTTTTTTTTTTTTTTGTTTCGTTTACTGCTATTAATACTAATACCAATATGATCCAGTACTGACCTAGCTAGTAAGGCTGTACATATTACTTAGAAATGCTTGACTTATATCTTTGAAGCTTTCTTCAGTCTAACTTCTCCCCCTCCTTTTTTATGGTGATTAAGTTAATGCCAGCTGTTTTCATTTTTTTAAGTTATACCGATCAGGCTGGTAAAGAGGCTCTTGCGATTAATAACGACCTTGTATATATTTGTTCATTCGCTTACTAGAATATCAGACAATTCTAAAAACGTGCACACTTGCCAGCATGGTAGCTGGACCTATTTTCAAACTCAGACCACAATTTTAAGACGGTTTCCTTTACCCAAGATGAAACAAATCAAATTATCAAAATATTGATAATTTGATTTGATTACATAAGCCCGTATTTGTGTTTGTAAATTGCGTGTGGGCTCTTGTCGATTTCCTGTCCCAAGGAGAAACATAGTGTGCATAGTATTAGGGTCAGGCGCCCCCTGTGGTTTCCCACATCTGCGCCATATGTACACTGTGAAGAAATACAGAACTACTGTAAATGCCAGAAGTGTTCTGTGTTGAATACGTAGTTTTGCGTTGGGTTTTGTTGGGTGTCCTGGCATTTGGCCGCAGGGCCCCTGATGGAACCCCACGTTGCGCGCACACACCGCTAGGAGGTAGCCAGGCTGCCCATTATTCTCTGGCTAGTCTCTGCAGGGTCGCCTAAGCTTCCTGACAGAGACCAATGTAAAAGGGGGAAAAAAAAAAAAGAAGAAGAAAGAGTTAGAGCGGGTGGGCTTTAGAGTCAAGAAAAGGGGGGGACAGGTAGAAATATGGGGGATGAAGAAGGCATCCCCCAGGTACAAAGGAATACATCCATCAGGCGAAAGTAAGGGATGGAAGTGGGACAAAAGTTGCCGTGCAAGAGAGCACAAGCGTGATCGCCATTTGGCAGAATCTTCTTGCTCTTCTTATTCAGGTCCCGCCGTGATGTCAATTTCAGTGGTGATGTCATCCGGTGATCTGTGTATAAGTCAGTAGGGATATAAATAGGAATGTAGCTGTGGTTGTCCTATACTAGATCTTCTTAGATTTGGTGGTGTAGTCTCATTTGCTAGTAGGCCTCTGCATTGATTCCCAAAATATAGGTGTTGGCTTCTCTTGGTTTTGACGATGATCGGAATAGTGACTATATCCATGGTAGGGTCTTCCGTCGTGCGAATAAATCTTGCGTAGCGCGTAAAGGCATAATCTTCTTCTCTTTCGAGGATGTGCTGTTCTTGGTTTTTAGGAAGGTAATGTATCCTAATCAGGAGGATGCATCTCAAATCTTCATATATTTCGCACGGAGAAACAATTGTTCATACAGTAAATGTTACCTTTGTACCGTAGATTTTCAACTATCTGGGTTGAGGATTCATCGGAATATATCTCTGTGTCCGCGGATGTCTACGTCAGTATAAATCGGTCAGCAAAAAGAAACACAAAGTGTCTAGAAACTTCCTTTACCGCTATTTTGTGAATAGGGCACATGATTCGAACTTGAAACCATTTCCAAGTGATGGAGAATATCTTCAAGTTTTTATTCTCCAACCGAAAAATATTCCCGTTGCAATATTATTGAGGAGTTTACCGAGAGGATAACTGCCTGTTTTGCGGTGAGTTTTTGTAAAGTGTACGGACCTTTCTTCTTTGGAGAAGTAGTAATCACAGGTATCGTTGATGCGATTTACTCCTTCCAGGGCCTTGTCTAATTTTTCACAACCTATTGCTCTAAAGATGGGGAAAAGGCTTACCAGCTATTCCGTACTGGCACCTGGGGAGCCAGTATTCGAGACCTATAAACTTGTTTTGATATGTAGATGGGGCATATGACCAAATCACTGACAAGAGCTAGGAAATTAGTATGTCATTTCTGTATATAAGATAACATGAAATTAGGATTTAGTTGTTGCCTGAATGCCCACATAGATGAATATGTTTTAGGTATTGTTAAATTGTTACCTGAACTGACACCATCATCGGGAGTAAGGATTGTGTCTGTGTGGGTGCTGACCTTTTCGCTCGTGACATGTGTGAAAGCTTCAGTGTCATTTTACCTCTTTTGATATATATGATTTGAACAGTTTTTGATGAATTCAGTTCCAGTTCGATGTCTCTTATTCTTCGAGTTGCTGCGTTCGGAGTCTGAATCGCTGTTTAATTAAAGGCGTGCATCCTTAGTAATATATATTAAGAATATAGTAATATTCTTACAATAATATAGTAAGAATTTCTACAGCTTAGCTTCTTATCGCTGTACTTGTTGCTTCATTGGCACCATTTGGTGAATATTCTGGCTAAATATAGCATTATTTATATAGCTTTTTTGCATTACGTGCAAAGAAAATAGTTGATGTAAACACTCCAGGAATCATCTGGAAAATGGATGTTTGTGTGTGTTGGAAGAGAAGTTTCATGTTCCTTGCTTCAACTCAAATTAACCGTATTTCGCATTAAAAGAACCAGTCCAATTAGAGTGGAATTCTCATTAATGACGCATTAATTAACACATGCTATGCAATTATCAGAATATATCTCATACAGTCGAGATTTAGCTCACTCACTTTAAATTGTGTTTTGCAGGTTCACAGGTTTATCAAGGAGTTGGAATGCGAGGTTATTTACTCCTAATAACGTTATATTTAATTTGACTGCTAGTGCGGACAATCACTATCATCTTTACTATAATCTATGGGCAATTATTATTACAGGAATTTAGCTATTAACTACATTGTGTGGCCCAGGTATTCGGTATTTTTTAAACTGACGTTTGGATTAAATTGCGATTTTGTAGTTTAGCTTACTCACTTAATTAAGATATAATATGTTGGTCCATTAAAAGGGTTTTTTTAATGAACTGCACCATCTAGCGCAAGAATACATACCTACAAACTAACTACAGCATTGCATGTAAATACTTAAAAGTGCTATCTTCGAAACAAATCAAAATATTTTTTTGATTTGTTTCGAATCAAACAAATTGATTCGAAACAAATTTGGTATACCATTAAGAAAATAAAATTAATTTCATAATACACAATTAACCAAATTCTAATTTAATTAATTGTGAAGTATGAAATTAATTTTAAATAGCAGCATGGAACTGTATTTACAAGAAAATAGACATACTTTTCCCTATCAAAAGAATTTGCATACCATCACTTTTGGAAAAACGCACTTGTCTTAAGGAAGAAATAAATAAGATATAGATAGGCTCACCTTTATCACCAGTGAGAGTAGCGATGAGGTCTTCAATGAAGTCTCCAGTTCAGCTACATAATTGGGACGTATTGGCAGCTCTTTAACCGCGTTCTCATTCATTCCAAAGGTGTTCGACCGAATTCTGGGCCGCCAAAGTGGTCGGACTTCGTTTTCCTCAGACTAGTTTCCAAACTGCTCACTATCGGGGATGGATGGGGAAGAGATTCCATTTACATGCAGCGAAAGTGTGGACACCTCGAAATTATCTAAGATGTCAGTATACCACTCACCATTGACGGATTTTGCTATTACAACCAACAGTCTCAGTTCGAACCAGCCCCACATTACTTCACCTTTATTGTGGGAATGATGCACTGATGAAATTTTCCAAGCATACTGACTGTACTGCCTGAACGTTGTAAGACATATCGCTCCATGAGACCTGTTTCCACTTTTCTTTTGACCAAGAACGTCGTCTGGCGTTCGGTGGTGTGATGCGGGCTTGTCAGCAGCAGAAGCGGCGTCAGCCTTGCCATGAAAACCTATGCCGCGCAGTTCCCAGCGGACCGTGGACGCTGCTGTAAATATCTGTAACTCCAGCTTAACGTTTTTGAAGGACATCGCTTTTTTTTTCACCATTTTATTCAGGTATCAGCGATTCCGATCCGTCCTCCCCTCGTCCCGCCAGTCGTTTTCTCATACTTATATCGTCTTCGTTTATCCAGCTATTTACTACACTGGCCACGGTTGATTTTCCGAAGTTCCAACGTGTGTCTGTCTCATGCAGTAGCAAATTGCTGATATGGCATCTGACGATTAAACTTGAAACATCTGAAACGTCTTGCTGCGCCTTATTTTACTTTTTTGTGATAACTGTACCGTTGTCTGCGCACTTTTTTTTTCTTCTTTATTTTGTGTACATCTGGTTTGTACTGATCTATACTTCTTTGTGTCTGCACGTGTAGCACAATGGTATCATATTTTTCCGTCACCGTCCTCCCCACACTGGGCGGAAAAGGCCCGTGTTCGAATTCCGTCGATGATGCGAGGAACTTTTATGGGCTTTTTTTCACTCCGTGACTGAGTTAGTCGGTCTTAAGCGTAGATTGCAAGGTTTTCACCGGAACCCGGGGTTTTTCGTCCAGCAAAACAGGCAAATCGACCAGAGAACACACTCAATTTACAGATACAATAACATGGGTGGATGAAGTAACTTTCCGGGTGACCCTAATAGAGAGTTATACTTGTTTGTATACATTTCGTTCTTACCGTTTACTGTATAGGGAAGGGTCTCTTAGTACGTTTGGTAAGATGGCCTCTGTACGATGAAGTTAAAAGGGCTGTGACTAAAACGGACGGGAAATTGGGCTTCCAGATAACCCAAGCATTTTATATTCTTCAATCATATACTGTTTACTTTCCTACAACTATTTCCCCACTCTGAGCTATTAGCGTAATACGAGATCAGGAGTGTCTTAAGTATATATATTTGTATACTTAATTGCTAATTTTATGTTTTATGCCCTATAAGATATAAAATTTACAGTTATATCGTAGTTGTAGATATGTGACATTAACGATGTTGTAATAATTAAACATTATACGCACATTAATAGAATTAACATACGTGGTCGTTTTCCCTTAAGGTTATTATTATTATGTTAAATCACTCTTATACCACGTGAAAATTAATAATATAGTTTATTAGGCTATTTGCCTACATTATTATACATTAATGTGACGTTTCGGGAATTTTACCGATACCAATCATCAGACCAAGCTGTTGGAGGAACAGAAAATAGAAGGGTTACATATTTGAATATGTTAGAATATTACAATTTCCAATAATCTCATTCGCGACTTCCAGTACCATTTCACAAAAATGATCGGAACCTAAGCAAAGCAATAGGAAACAGCGAATTCAAATAGAAGAGAATGAATGAAAAATCAGGAAAAGAAAATGGACCAGATAAATCTCCTCCAGTCCAACTAAACCAGGGTCAGCCACCAAAATTGAAAAGAAAAACAACGATAAGGGATCCTCTGTTTCTGTAATGATCAACATGCACAACGGCAAAATCAGTTTTGAGGTTAAATAACAGAATTTAAGATCATAAAAAATAAATCCCATAATATGTCATTAACTGTCCACATTTCATTCAGGATTAGAATAGTCTATATCCAGAAGAGCTTATTGTTTCAACCCTCCTGGGAGAAATTAACACTTCAGATAACATTGCCAAATTACACTTAAAGGACAGAATTCATGGGATACCTGGTTCCAGGGCAAGGCGATGCTGTCAGCCCTGTCGCTAACTGGCAAATACACCGCTTGGCAGTTATATAGGTTCGCTGTATTCACGTAGACGGTAATTCGATATCAGAATGGACAGACGCCGTGAGTTAACCAACTTTGAAAGAGGGATGATATTGGGCGCCCGACGCATGGGTCATTCTATCGGAGGTCATACAGAAATTGCACTGTCCCCGTTCGACAACATGAAGGGTCTATCGGGATTACTCCATTTCCCGAAATAACATCTCATCGTGGACAACGCAAAGGTGATGGATGGACGTAGCCGTCGACGTCTGTCTCGCATTGTTTCAGCCAACCCGGGAGCGACAGTAGCACAAATCACCGCCGAATTCCACGAGGGATGTGCCAGAAAAGTCTCCACCAAGGCCATCAGGCGATCATTAGCCGCAGTATGTTATGGGAGCCGCCGACCCACCAAAATCCCATTGCTAACACCACGACACAGGACCCTACTCCACAACTGGGCGATAGAACATCGGCACCGGACCTTGGATGATCCCAGACGAGTATCCTGGTCCAATGAGTCGTGTGTGTGTGTGTGTGTGTGTGTGTGTGTGTGTGTGTGTGTGTGTGTGTGTGTGTGTGTGTGTGTGTTTATTGGCGCATTAGCTGCTATGGCTATAGTGCGCCTCCAATGAGTCCCATATCCAGTTATTTCACGCGAACGGGAGGGTGCGTATCTGGCGGAAACCGCACGAGTCATGCACCCGTCATGTCAACAAGGACTGTTCAGGCAGGTGGACGGTAAGTAATGGTCTGGCGCGTATACAACTGGCACACGTTGGGACCTCTGGTACATCAATACGCATCGCTGAACGGTCCAGGTTACTTGTCCATCCTTGCAGACCATCTGCATCCCTTCATGGTCATCGTGCACTCAGAGGGCAATGGTCTCTTCCAGCAGAACAATGCACCACCCCGCATAGCCCTGGTGACTCGAACATGGTTTAAAAAGCATTCCACAGATTTTACCACCATGGAATGGCCTCTCTGTTCACCGGAAATGAACCCTGTGGAGTATCTTTGGGATGCTGTGAAAAGGTCCGTTCGAGCTTTGGATAACGGTGCAGCAAGCTTTAATGGAAATGCCTGTGGAACGCTTTAGTGAACTAGTGGACTCAATGCTTCGCCATGTGTCTGCCCCTATCTGTGAAAAAGGTGGGCGTAACCGTTACTAAGTGGGTATCCTATGATTTCTGTTCACTCAGTGTACTTGGATTTAAAATAGAAATCTCTACCAATACAAAAGATATACACCGATGAGCCAAAACACTGTGACCAGCGAGTTGTTATGCAAATCGAAGTAACTGCAGGTGAACTACGGCGCCTGCGCTAGTCGGGACACGATATAAAAATCTCCTGATACTGAGCTCCTTTAATCAGTGTTACTCTTGCTCTTCAGATGGGAAAGGCAGCGGACTTAAGCGAGTTTGACAAAGGCCAAATTGTAATGGCCAGACGACTGGGTCAGAGCATGTCTGAAACGGCACGGCTGGTGGGATGCTCACGTTCAGCCGTGGTTAGTACCTACCGAAAGTGGCTCGAGGAGTAATGTGTCATAAAACACAGTACATCGAACCTTGCTGAAAATGGGACTGCGTAGCCGCTGGCCACTCCGAGTGCCCATGCTAACCACGGTTCACCGGCGACAGCGCCTAGTCTGTTTGCGAGCAGTTTATGCCGTTCGATGTTATGTTGGTATCCATGCCGTGGTTTGCCCTAGTTCATTCCCGGTAGATTCTTTACGGCTGGAGTTGTAGTTGTGGTTGTGGGAACATCCTTCTTCTTGTGAAGAGATCTTGTGAGAACTGGGTGAAAGCATTGTAGGTGTCTTCTTCAGTTAGTAGGAGGTGTTCCTGGTCTTGTAATATTATTTGGGTGTTGGTTATGAGTCGGAAGCGGAGATCTTCGTACAGTTGGCAGTCGTATATTAGGTGTCTCCATGTTTCCCGTTGGCCACAATGGCATAAGGGGGTGTCGCTAAGTCCGAATCCTTGGAGTTTGTCTCTTATAACGCCTTGTCCAGTTAGCAGATAGGTAACAAGGAGTCCGGGAAAGAGCCAAGGTGGATAATTTGGGAGTGCTAGTTGTACAAATATATTGGGTATAAATTTTATTTATGTATAAATTAGTAATTTTACCCTTGCTTCGTGCTTGCCAGCGGTTTTGCCAAACCTGCTGGAGGTATATGGAGAGACATTTACGTTCTGATTTGGAATCGTTTGCAGGGTCCACAGTGAAGTGTAATTGGGTAGCTCCTCGTCCTTTGAAGATTTGGTATACTAGACCATGGTAAGCAAAATCCAGGTTGAGGGGAAGAGCTGCCTTTGGTCCTGGAGCGCATGTGTGCTTACGGTGTTGCAAGCCCTTGAGATTGTGAGTCGAATGTACCGCTGCGTGGTTTCCAATTTTCTTCTGTTAACGGCGGTGTTGGCCTTTCGGTACCAAACGCCGGCAGGGTATGTAATGGCAGGCAGGAAGACTGTTTTGTAGAATAATTTGAAGGTTCTCCTTCGCAGGCTCCAGTCCCTGCGGCCAAACCTCTCAAGTAAATAAATAAATAAATAAATTTTCTGTTTATACTCCGGGACGACCAAACGGTCAGAGGAGTTCACACGATAGACAGAATACAAGAAACAGCACCGTATTCAGCAGTCACGGGCTTGAACCCCGGTCACTCAAAGCACGTGTACTTATGCACCGCGCGCCTGACCAGTAAGCTACGGGGGCAGAGTATCCTCTAATCTTTCTTTGAATGTAGGTCAGGTGGGGCGTAAATGAGAGGTTCTTGTCCAATATGGCACCGAGATGTTCTAGTTCCTTTGTGAGCTTTATGGCGGTTCCATGAATGCGGATTTGAGGTTTTATATCTAGGGTTCCTTTCAGTAGTATTGAGCTGGTTTTGGTAGTGGATATGCAGAGGTTATTATTGTCGGCCCACTCATGTAGGACACTAATGGTCTGGGTGCCTGAAGTTTCCCGTATGGTTCTGGTATCCTCCCTCAATACCAGGACCAGATCATCCGCATATGCCTGGGATGTGACGCGGCGAAGGTCCAGGTTCAGAAAGCCGTCGAGGACCATATTCCAGAGTAGCTGTCGCAAGACTGAGCCCTGAGGGCAGCCTCTGAAATCTGTCTAGTAATGGAGCAGTACGGGGCCTCAACGGCGACCAACCTGTTAGTGAGATACGTCTTTATGCATTGGAAGAGATTTGCCGGGATGTTGGCCTTCCGGAGTCGGCCGAGGACGCTTGGCCACCACAAGGTGTCAAATGCCCCGGCGAAATCTATTGCTATTACGAGAAGGTATTTTTTGGTAATTGTCTCTGCAGTTCTAGTAATGTTTTCCAGGGCGTCCTGGGTGGAGCAGCCCTGGCTGAAACCAAACTGATTTTGTGACTGCAGACCTGAAGCCGAGTAGTGAGTTTCAGTTCTGTCTCTGAGAAGGTGTTCAAAGAGCTTTCTTAACACAGAGAGAAGCGCTATTGGTCGGTAGACTACAAGAGGTCCTGTTGCTTGTTTGGATTTTTTGAGGATAAGGCGCAGCCTAGCAGCCCTCCAGGCTTGAGCAAAGTATCCCTCCTTGAGGCAATGGTTAAATAGGTTAAGTATCACCTCGGGAATGGTCTCGACGGCCTTCTTAACAATCTCGGGCTCCAAGAGGTCGGCACCCGGTGATTTCTTGTTTCGTAGCTTCCTAGCGGCGATATCAAATTCAGTTCTGGTGAGTGGCTCTTCATGTTGGTGGTGGTGGAATAGATTCGTTATCCTGTCATAATGATATTTGTTACAGAGTAGATGGAGTGAAGTGTCCTAAGAACATGCTGTCGAAAATATTGTTATGGTCTCCTGCCACGTCTTGGTGTAAGTCCGTTGTGGTGTCCTGGTTGCGGGATTGACTTCTCCCCCCCCTTCTCTTGTTGTAACTTTGTATACGACCCCCCAGGGGTCGTCGTTACCCATTGTAGAGACTATTTGCTCCCAAGAGTGCTGCTTCCGCCGACGGATCAGGGCAGTATACTAGTTTCTTGCTTCGCGATATTGCTCTTGGAGCTGGCCTACTTCTGCTGCAGGCCAGGACCATCGTGCTCGCTGGAATAGCTTTCTCCTTCTGTTGGCTTCATGTCTGAGCGGCTGTATATGCGCGTAACACCAGGGGACAGCCCCAGGAGTAGGATTTTTCCTTTTAATGCAGCGGTTTGCAGCCGCGGTGATCAGGCCCACTAAAGCGGCTCGATGTTGTCAGGCTTTATTTCCTCCGTTTGATGGGTTTGGGCTGTTTCGCTTAGCGTCGTCTGGAATAATGGCCAGTCCGCTTTCTCTGTGTCATATCTGTGTTGTGTTTGTCGAACAGGTTGTTGTCTAGCTATGGTGCGGTGGAATTCGAAAGTTATGACCCTATGGTCCGATGTGGTCCAGCATTCCCTGACCGTCCATTCAGAGTGGTGGCCAGCTAGAGAGATCTTGAGGCCAATGTAATGTCGACGTGGATTGCCATATCGTACTGGAAAAGGTGGTAGGGTTGTTTGGCTGGTTGAGGATGGTAAAAGAACCGTTTTCCAGAAGTCCTCCAGGTGTTTCCCATTTGTGGCACCTCGGCTCTCTGTAGTTTCTCTGAACCAAGCTGGGGATCGACAGTTGACGTCAGCACCCACGACGATCCTAGCGTTCTGGAAATCAGTGAGAATATTCTGCAGATACCTAATAGCTGGGAGGATATCCCCCGTCCTAGGTAGCAGTACAGCGAGACTGCATAAAACTCGCCAAGTGAAGTGATAATGTGGCGCAAGCAGCCCATGATGTACAATAGCTGGGGATTTTAGTGACTGTGATGTCCGGGTTTCTGACTATGACGCATACCCAGTTTTGACGCATACCCAGTACAATTTTGTAAGCCAGTGGATATCCTCTTACTTCCTTGCTGTGTACGTATGGCTCTCGGATAAGGAGAATGTCTAAACTTTCTTCATTTGCTTTTTTGGTAAGTTGTCTAGCTACTACTTTTGATCGCTTCGCGTTTAGTTGCGCAAAATTGACCCAGTTGAGATTGAATGGTTTAAGGCTTATGACCATAATCAATTCTCATTTGATATGCACCCTTAGCTTTGCAGTAGACAGGGCACTAGTTGTCCCTACGTGAGTGCTCCGCTGCCAGCTTCTGTGATTTGCCATTGGCGCAGATTGGCGGTTCCTCCTTTTCGGGGCATGTGCCGAACTCATGGCCCCTCTCCGCGCAGTGGCCGCAGGTAGCCTCCGTCTGGACACAGGTGTGTGTGGTGTGCCCAAAACGGCAGCACCGGTAACGCTTGGGGACAGACACGTGCTCTGTAAAGCGGTGGCTGCCCTAGTGTATGAAGATTCTGGTTGTTTGGTTTATGGTTTTCCATGCCTCAGGTGTGAGTTCCACTACCCAGTTTGTGTTGCCTCTTGTTCTGGACTTTGATACTTAGGGATTATCAAAGTGGCTGATCCCATTTCCGGATGCTCATGCTGGAGATTCCTGGCGTACAATTCCTCCTGCAGTGCCTCTGGAGTTAGGTCTTTGTCGGTGTTGAAGATTACAATGCTGGGGCCCTTTCTTTTAGGGAGCGCAGCTTCCAGGCCGATTGTCTGAATCTTTGGGTTGTTCAGGATTTTGTTAGCGTCTTCCTTAGTTTGTGTTTCAATAATAATATATATATAATCTTTATTGTATACAAACGTGGTATATGCAATAGGCCCTTCACAGTAGCAATTCCCGAATTTTTACATTGGCTGGTGGACAATAGCCTTGGAGAGACTGTATTCCGTGTCTTACGGACAGATTTTATCTTTGTAGTTTGCAAGTCTTCTGACAGGTTTTTTATTACGGTTTACTTGGCATCTTCTCTGGCCCGATACTCCTCAGTTGAAGTTGGTTTGAGAATTACGACGTGTGGTGTCAGCAAGAGAGTCTTGCGTTTGGTTGTAGTTGTCATTTGTGATTTTTGGGATATGGTATCCGGAGCAGTGGCCTTCAGCGCTTGAGCACATGTGGGTGCAGGCTGTGACATTTGTTTTGCCCCACAGTCAGGAGGCCTGGGGTTTTGCATTTGCTGGTTCACTCTCGAGGTAGGCCTCCACCAGGAGCATGTCCAGGTTATTCCAAAGGGTCACTATTTGTGCCCTTATCTCGGTAGTAACTTTATTTGTCTGTTCTTTGAAAATGTTTTCCAAAGCTGCCTTTAGAAATAGAGTAGTGGCTTTTCATCTATCGTACCCTCTGGCAGAGCAGGATCCAGGGTTGGCTCCTCCTGCTTCTCTTCGCTAGCCTCCTTTGACGTTGTGGAATTCTCTTGTGTGTCCTATAATTCGGTTTGGGAACGCGTTTCCCGTTACAATTTCAGGATCGTTGGCTTCTGAGAGGGCCCCAGAATCCTCGTGTTGGTCTAGTATCGTGGCACAGTCATCGTTTTGGGTCTGCTGCAAGGGTCTCTAGATTTCCCTATTTTACCCTCAATTTTAGTAATATTCGGATAAACGAGACTATTCGGTTTATCGGGATTGTTTTGTTCCTGTCAGGTAGCGCTTCAAGAGTTTTGGCAAAAAAGCGGAAGGCTGATAGTACGCCTTTAAATTTTTGGGCTAACCCCAACTGTCCACAGGTGGGGGGGACAGCCAAGTTTAAAATTAGCCCCAGGAGTCCGGACTACTTTCTAAAGGGCGATTCTATACCGCAGGTGACGATTTTTTGCTTAGTTTTATCACTACACGTGTAGAAGTGATGATACGTTCTGTCCATGGTAAGTCTATGGCTTAAAGGGGGGGGAGGACACGCTAAAGTCATTGTTTTTTGTATTAAACGCACACAACACGTAGAAATTTTTGCGAAAGAAGTTCTGTCCAAAGTCACACTGTTTGGGACATCTCTCCAGTCAAGTGCCAGATAGAAACGTGGCAGCAGCGCAATAACAGCTACCTCTCTACAGCCCTGTCGTCAACCCCATGGTGACTATGCGGTCTGGCAACAAAGTATACAGATAATAAAATAAATAAATAAATTTTCTGCTTATACTCCGGGACGACCAAACGGTCAGAGGAGTTCACAAGATAGAATACAAGAAACAGCACCGTATTCAGTAGTCACGGGCTTGAACCCCGGTCACTCAAGGCACGTGTACTTATGTACCCGCGCGCCTGACCACTAGGCTACGGCAGCCTTTATGACGCTTATATCTGGAAAAACACCCAAAAAAATACCAAACGTTTCTCACCAAGGAACTCCTTTACTGTTTATCTTCATGTGAAACACACTGTAAATTTTAAACTATAGTTAAAACACATTTTTGACTAAAAATTTACGGAGCGATGAATCGTACGTCCGATCACAACGGCAGTCTTATTGGCGATCTCTCTACAGGAGGTTAAGGGGTAAGGTGTAAAGTATGTTCGTGTCTAACGGCTCCTGGGATTTCTCCCAGGAGCCGTTAGACATCCACTTACACATCCAACACACTACATAATGGCCGGTTTTGACGCAAGCTTCTGCACAAGATGTACAACGGCGGCTGATGGGGAACCCTGGGATCCGCCTCAACAACACATGAATATCCCCTGAGTCTCCGCGGATGTACATTGTATCGAGCCAGAGATTTGTGGGGATCATGTGCTGTATATTGTGTTGTGCCTTTTTGTTCTCCTGGTATATTAGCCGCCAAGCCCTAATACCTCTAATGTTAGAGTACTCTGGCGTGTCCTGCCACCAACTTTCATGGGATTTCAGTGGCTAGAACCAGATTTCAGCTTGTTCTAGGGCCAAATAGGTCGGGCAATAATTTTGATGTGTTTAGATTTAGACCTATATTATATATATATATGAATATATAAATAAATAACTTATGTAAAGTAAACTAAACTAAAGTCCCTTTCAACGTGTCCTATTACCTATAATTTACTTGATATATATATTATTATGTTTATTATTTGTTTTATTTTTACTTTTACTTTTACTTTGACTAATGATCATCCTTTACTAGGTTTGGCCTCGTGGACCAGTTATGGCTATTATAGGGCTAAGGAGTTACCAGCTTATCCTATATGAAATATATCTTACCTATTTTACTAATTGTACTTAAACTATACAAAATATATATTTGTATATAAACCCGTTGTGTAGGAGAAAAGTAAGGGGTAGGAAAGAGAAGGAAGGGCCGACAGGAAAAATGGTCCCTGTTGACAGTGTGGCCTGCCCAATGCCTCACCAGAGGGAAGAGTGTGGTGACAGTGGGTGGACACGTGTTATTGTTAGGGCGGCTCCTAGAACGTTAGTTTAAATCTGCCTCGTATTACTGTAGATTTTAACACACTCTATAAACTAGGCCACACTTGGAGTAGAGTGTAGAGTGTAGAGTGTGTTTAGTGTCAAACGGCACCAGGGGTTTCCCCCATCTCCGCGGGCTATACATTGTGGGTGTGAAACAGAACACTGTCAATGCCAGAGGTTTAAAAGTGTATGGATTTTGTACATGTGTAGTGTCGTGTACCGTTGTTCCTCTGGTCATTTAGCCGCTGGGCTCCTAATGGGACCCAACGTTGTCCACACTCTGCCTCGTGGAGGCAGACCAGGTACACCAGTATTATAGTTATTTACTCTGGCAGGTCCTGCCACCTAATTTCCTGAGATTTCAGTGGCAAGGACCTTAAAAAATATATATATAAAAAAAAAAATAATAATAATAAAAAATAAAAAAATAAAAAAGATAGTTATGGGTCAGCCATAAGAAGTACTATTTATGCAAATAAATGTTGTTAAGTTTTTGGGTGTAGGGCTCATGCAATTTAACAATGGTTCAGACACTAGTAATTATAATTAAAAGAGAGAGAGAGGGGTGGGGAGACTGAAGACTGGGGGAAAAAGACAGAAATAAGGGGTCCATAGAGAAGATGACCCCCAAATCAGTGGAGCAGGCCCATGCCCCACCAGAGGGAAGAGAGGGGCGGCGAGGGGAGGAGGAGACCAGAAGTCACCTCCCCCTCCCGCCCGGGGAGTGGAGGCAAAGGGAAGGGAGCGTGGCTTAAAAAAAAAAAAAAAAAAAAAAAAAAAAAATTCTATAGAGTCCCAAAGGAAGGTCTTGTATCAGTCCAAGAATGGTTAGTTTAGTCGTGGTGCCTGTTCTTGATCCTTGTAGATAGCAATAAGTGTCCTCCTTCGGGTGAACAGTCCCTGGGCGAATTTTGTCAACTCCTTATACTCCTCTTGCGAGTCCAACAGGTTTGATTCCCTGTCGCGAGGGAAGTAAGTCAGCTTTGTCATCAGGAGGCAGCGGAGATCCTCATAATTTTCACAGTTGTACATTATGTGAGACCATGTCTCCACTTCCCCACAGACACAGAGGGGATCGTTTACTAATGTAAAACTGTTTAGTTTGGCATTCAGGGCCCCATGACCTGTTAAAAGATACGTAGTGTACAGTCCAGGGTGAAACCATGATGGTGCTTTTGGGTATAATCTTCCCACATCAGGCAGAAATTTCCTCGTTATTTCCCCTTTTGTGGATTCTGACCACCTATCCTGCCAGACCTGCTGTAGGTGGGTGGCGAGTTTTGTTTTCTCTCTTTTTAGGTTTCCTGTAGGCTCAATGGAGTGGCCCAGGAAGGTGCAGGGAAGCCCTTTTGCGAGATGCTGCACCATGGCACAACGCACCACCTCGAGATCAAGGGGGAGTGCTCCCGCCAGAACCTGCAGAGCATGTGTACTCACAGTGCAGCAGGCCCGTGTAATAGAGAGGAGTATTGTCCGTTGGATGGAATCGAGTGTCCTTCTGTTAACTGCAGTAGTTGCTTTCTGGAACCAGATGGGTGACGCGTAAGTTATGGCTGGTATAAATGTTGTTTTGTAATACAGTCCCAAGGTGTGCCTCTTGAGTCCCCAATCCCTTTTAGCTATTCTTGAGACGAGGGCAGAATATCTCCTTATTTTCTCTCGGATATGTTTCAAGTGTGGGTTGAAAGATTGATTCTTGTCCAGTATGATTCCTAGATATTTCATCTCACTGACTAGTTTGACAGTTGTATTTTCTACTTTAATTTGCGGTGGTCTACAGAGATTTAATGTTCCTTTCAGTAGCATTGAGTAGGTTTTCCCCGGTGAGATCTTAAGAAAATGGACCTTCATCCAGTCTTGTAGAATTTGAATTGCTCGATTTGCCTGGGTTTCCAATTGAAGTCGATTGTCTGCGGCAACAGTCAGTATCAGGTCATCTGCAAATGCCTGTGAGTGGACTTCCCCCAAGTCGAAGGACAGAAACTCATCCAATACCATACTCCAGAGGAGTGGTCCCAGTACCGATCCCTAGGGGCAGCCCCTGTAAACAGGCCTGGTCAGTTTCTTGTATGGAGTCACTACTTGTATTTTTCTCTTGGATAAATATGACTTTATTATTTTGTAACGGTTGATGGGTGTTTTTGCCTTCCGCAGTCTGGCTAGGACGCTCGGCCACCAGATGGTGTCGAATGCCCCAGCAAAATCGACCGAAATAACCAAGAAATACTTCCTATCACAGGCAGCAGCCAAACTTAGGAGGCTGTTGAGAGCATCCACTGTTGAGGTTCCGGGTTTGAACCCAAACTGTGTGGGCAGTGTGATGTTGGTGTATTTTATGTATGTTGTGTTGTGTTGTGTTGTTGTGATGTGCTGGCCTCTTGGCTACCTAGAAGCAGCGATCGTCGGGAAGGCTGCTTCCAGATACTCGTCCACACCACGGTGGGCCAGTTCCAGCAGATGGGACACATTAGGTCTCAGTTTATGAGGGGAAAAAAAACACAACTCTGGGGGCCCGCTCCAGAGTTTAAAAAAAATAAATAAATAAAATAAAATAAATAAATAATAATAATAAAAAAAGAAAATTGGTTTCACACAAAATGTGAAACCAATTTTCCTTGGCTCCACAAAAACACAATTCAGTATTTGTTAATCCTAGAGCAAATAGTTTCTCTTTCAATGAACCATGGCCTGTTATTATATATAGCAACTCCAATCCAGGCGTAAACCATTCAGCTATCCTTTTATCTAGGAGAAACGTGACCTTATGAAGAAATAAATTTGTCACCCTTCCCGCAGTTCCAGGTCCCATCTCGTTTGCCCTAGGTTAATTATCTCCTTTATAGACCACTTCTTTTCCCTTTTAATGTCTGCCTGAGTATCAATTGTAATGTTATGAAACGTAGCGGGAATCTTCTTCTTCTTATGCCTATAACATAGTCCTCGGTATATCAGGAACAAGTCCAAAGGAATAGCCCCGGCCAACACCTGAATTGCTGCAGTAGATACGGTCCTACTCACTGAACATGCTGAGAAGCATTGATCTTTGTATAGAGTTGAGTTTTGCTTGAAACCTCACCAACGCAGCACGATGAAACCAAGCGCCTGCTGCTGCATATGTTGTCATGGTGAGAAATACTGCCTTATGATATAATGAGAGAGTCTTGCGGGATAAACCCCAGTCAGATTTAGAAACACGAATAACAGCACCAGAGAACTTTTTTCACTTTAGCTCCTAAATATGTTAGATGTGTAAAAAATGAAAGTTTATAATCTATTAATATTCCTAGATATTTAGCTTCAGATGTCATTGGTAACTGAGTACCATTTAACTTTATTTGTGGAGGTCGACCAGGGTCCAGTTTGCTTTTAAAAAGCAACATTTTAGTTTTATACGGATTAATAGTTAACTTATAGTTTGTGCCCAGAGATGCAAATCAGTCAACACAATATCAGCATTATGTTCAAGACTACTCTTCGAACTCCCAGCTACTATAATTGTTAAATCATCGGCAAAGCCTATTGTCCTACAGTTGGAAAAAGAGCGAGCTAACCAATTTTGCAAGACAAGGTTCCATATGAAAGGACCTAAGGCTGAACCTTGGGGACAATCACGATAAACCTGCTTTTTAATATAAAAAGTTTTAGATTTAACAATTACGTATCTGTCACTAAAATAACTTCCAAAAATTTATATAATTCTTGAGAACATTCAGCTATCCTAAACTGAGCAAGAGCAGCTTCCCACCATACTGGGTTAAAGGCTCCCTGAAAATCCACAAAAATGGCTAATTCATACTTTGAAGCAGAACTCTCGATGTGTGTTCGAAAGTCCACTAAAGCATCTTCTGCTGACTTTCCAGATGTAAACTCATATTGTTTATTTGAAATCATTTCACGCTGCTCTATTAACTGCATAATGCGTAGAACCATCAACCTTTCCAGTAACTTGCCAAGGTTAGCTAGAAGCGCTATTGGCCGGTAGGATCCAGGATCTGAGAGGGGCTTACCAGGCTTTTTGATTAGCTTCAATAAAGCTACCTTCCAATCTGATGGAAAATATCCTTCTGCAAGACATTTGTTATATAGTAATAGTAACAACTGCTGAAACAATTTATAAAACCGTGCTATAAATTCATTCTCTATCGAATCATATCCTGGACATTTCTTAAAATTTAATTTTCCAATTACACATTCTAATTCATTAAGTGTAAATGGCTCCATAGTTATCTGAGTTACATGTAAAGAATTTTCTCTTCTTATTGAAGTCTGATTTGCCGTATCTTCCAAGGAATCATCTTGTGGGAACAGATGCTGCTGAAATTGCCTCCTAGCACGATGTATCGATCTACGTTGCAACGCTAAATCTCGTGACCACCATGGACATGATTTAGTAGAACTTATCTTTTTTTCTAGCAGACTTATAGGCCGCCTTTGTAATAGAATCTTGAATATACCTAACTACAACCAATGCAGGTAGGTTTATTAATTCTTGCTTCTTATGTGTCGGAAAATCCATGCAGACAGAATCTTCAAACATTGACCAGTTCATTGTTTTAAGTGAAAATCTAATTAGTTCTGGAATTCGATCCTGTACATCTGGGACAGCTGTACATTATCGACGTAGAATGACAGGAGGGGCCTCGCAGTACTGCATCCTAGGACCCCTGTTATGGAATGAATTCCTGGCCCTTGATATTGGCGAATTCGGCGCCCAAGCCGTCGCCGATGATTTGATACTAACTGGTGCTGTAGATTCACGAGCGCAGATCGAAGGAAAAGTCAACCACGCGATAGGAATTTTGCAAAACTGCGCTACAATCCATTATCTACGGATTTCGCCAAGTAAGACCTGCTCAGTACTCTCAAGGGCAGACTCGACCTTGCCAGACCACCGCAAGTGAAAATCCAAGGCACCACAATAAAACTTTCTACAGAAATCAAATATCTCGGAATCATCATAGACAAAAATCTCTTTCCAGCCCCATCTAAAGTATATTAAACAAAAGATACGGAAATATTCTGCATTGGTCACCAGAGTGACCAGGAGGGACTGGGGATTAAACAAGCGGACCCTGTCCCTCTACTTCAAATCTACCTTCATCCCGGTCATCACATATGCTTCACCAGTTTCCTACATAAAGGTAACCGCAGTGGTAAATAGTAGAACCTTGAACAGTATACAGCGGTCAGTAATTCTGACAGTCACACGAGCTGTACGATGGTCAGCATGCACACACTTCAGGTTCTGGCGGGAGACCTCCCGCTGGACTTGGAAATGATTAGATGTGCCCTGACATATAATACGGAAAAAGAAATACCGTGTACTGTCCTGAACTACACGTTGGATCTCGTCAACGACAGGAAGCTTGAAAAAACTAGACTTCTCGACCACCTCCGACAGGACAGGCAAGCTCATTGGACCTAGTCCACTAAAGGGGAAATTACCAAGAAGTTCCTCCCGAGAGTAAACAGAGTCTTTCCAAAAACCCCAAATTGGTTTCAATCGGGGCTCCACGTCACCTTTCTGATTCACCGGGCACGGGCAATTTAATGCAAAACTGTCTAGCTTCCGAATCACTGTGGATCCCCATTGCCTCTGTGGCCGCGAGGTGATATGGCAACATCTCATGTGTGACTGGGACTACTATGAGGACCTGTGATGTATGCTCATCACTACTATCACCTACTTCCCGCAGAACATGGAACAGCACCTTCTCGACTCGGAACATAAGTACAAAGCCCTTACCATCTTTGTACAGAAACTCTTCGCTAGAAGGAGAGTACTTATAGCAAACCACCATGCACAGCACCCGTAAGCTGATGATGAATCATGAAACTAGGACTGGACAAAACTGGAATACATAAGAAAACCATACCAAAATAACCTACAACCACGAACAACGCCCATCATCTAGCCTTGTTCACGAGGGAACTGACAACAAGGAAGACCTACTTCTGAACCAGATAAACTGACACAGGACTTGATATGAACTGGATAAAAATTATTCGCACTGGACCACTAGCTGGATGGCTAAATCAAATGTCCGACGCACGAACTAAGAAAATGATATCACCAGGACCCAAGGCAGCATCCTCATAATATGCACACTGGGCGACCTGATCAGGTTACATGACCAACCATAGGACTAGATTTGCCTCATGTATGACCTTACGACTGGATTTGACTCACTCCTACATTGAGCATTATCACCAACGAAGATCCGGTTCAGATCGCTTGGACTCTTCATGTGCTCTATTGCCAATGCCTGATGGCGATCTGTATCCGCCGCTCTTGCCTGGTACCTTTACTTCCTTTCACCTGTCGGGGAGGAGGAGACAGTCTTGTCTCCTCTCCTCTCCTCCCCTGCCAAACCTTATTCTTCCCCTGGTGGGGCACGGGCCTAACTGAACATCCTGGGGTCGCCTTCTCTACCGTCCCCATAATTCTGTGTTTCCCTCAGCCTTCACTCCCCCTACTTTGCCTAATACGCCAGCGTATAACTCCACACAAACTGCAAAAACTTAATTTCGTCCAAATTAAACCGCATAAATGTCAATTGGCTTTTCTAATTCCAACGCTCACCCTTACCGAGTTTTTTTTTTTTTTTTTAAAGGCCCTTGCCACTGAAATCTCAGGAAACAAGGTGGCAGGGTCTGCCAGAGTAAAAATTTCGAACTACTGTGTACCTGGTCTGGCTGCACGAGGCCAAGTGGGCAACGTTGGCCCTCAGTAAGGGTCCCGCGGCTACATAACGATGAAAGATGAATAACGATATACAAAATCCACACACTTTTAAATCTCTGGCCTTCCCAGTGAACTGGTACACCAACGATGAAAGCAACGCGGAGATGGGGGGAATCCCTGGTACCGCTAGACATCAATGCTCTTTACACTTTACCTAAACAGCATTGCTGATCAGGTATACCCTTTCATGGCAACTGTCTTCCTCTGTGGCGGTGCTGTCTTTCAGCAGGGTAATGCGCCATTCCACACCTCCCGGATTGTTCGAGACTGGTTCGCTGAACATGAAGTCTTCCAGGTATTGCCCTGGTCTCTAAATTCCCCATACATTAATCCCATGGAGCATCTGTGGTTTGTGTTGGAACAGCAACTCTGATCTGCGTCGTCTCAACCACTGATCTTACAGGAGTTAGATCTGCTGATTACGTGTTGGTAACACAAGACATTTAAAAATCTTGTAGCGTCCGTGCCTTGCCGGGTACGAGCTGTTTTGGCTGAACATGAAGACCGACATCATATTAGGTAGGTGGGCATAATGTTTTCGCTCATCGCTGTAAATGTCTATAACAAAAGAGATGCATCTAATTTCAATGCAGTCAGCCTTACACACTGGTAATCCAGTATCTCTAAATTTGTACACGCCAATATCATGCTATCTGAATGCCTCAGGATTGCTTCCATCTGCATTAAAAGTTCAATGTAGATGGAAGATTCCATTATTAAATATTATTATTAGTATTTTTTTTTTGTCGTTCTCTTTTAGACCTTCCTCTTCATCACTACAACCTATTATTAGGACTAGCATTAGCAAGGGCGCATCATGCAAGAAAGCAAGCTTATATAGCATCAGTCAAAAAAAAAAAAAAAAAAAAAAAACCTTATTTCACCCATCACCTCGTTCCAAATGTTTGTCAAGTTCTGCCTTGAATCTGTTTAGGCTATCAACTTCCACAACAAAGGATGGAAGTGTGTTCCATCAACCAACTACCCGCTGGCTAAAGGCTAACTTCCGCACATCTATCCTACATCTGTTTTTCCTCAATTTGAATTTAGGCCCTCTCAGGTGATTATTCTGAGCAAGAGGAAGTATCCCATCAGTACTGAGCATGCTCAAACCATTCAAGGCTTTATACATCCCAATCACATCACCTCGCAGGTGCCTAATCTGCAGACACTGTAATTTTCAAAACTTAGTCTTTCTTCGTAAGAACAACCCTTTGTTCCATTCACTAATCTTGTTGCCCTTCTATGTACTCGTTCCAACAGCTCTACATCCTTCTTAAAATGAGGCCTCCAGACCTGTATACAGTACTCAAGGTGTGGCCTGACCATTGCTTTATAAAAGAGGATAATCACCTCCTTATTCCTGCTAGAAAAATTCCTGTATATCATTGACAAGACACCATGAGCTACTCTTGCAGACCGTCTGCACTGCTAAGAAAATTTCATATCTGCTGCACAAATACCCCCAGGTCCTTTTAATTCTCTACTACTGTCAGTGTGGTACCACAGAGTTGAAACGTTACACTGGGATTACTGCTTCCCATATGTAGTAGTTTAAAATTGTCAATGTTAAACTTCATTTGCCATCTCTCAGCCCATCTGCTCAACTTTTCTAGATCCTGTTGCAGCATTGTACTGTCAGTAGTGTCATTAACAATCCTGCCAACCTTCGTATCGTCTGCAAACTTGGACATCAAGCCTGATATACCATATACCATCATCAATATCATTTATAAATACGGAAAACAACAATGGACGCAACACTGAACCCTGGGGGACTCCACTAATAACATTAGTCCACGAAGAGCAGTGTCCATTGATTTCCACTCTCTGTCTTCTCCCACTCAACCATCCCTTTATCCATAGCAGCAATTTGCCTCCAATGCCACACTGCTCCAATTTGTGCAGCAATCTTCCATGTGAACACTATCAAAGGCTCTAGGATCCAAATATGATATCCAATCATATATAATATCCAAATATATAGTATCCAATCAAATTTGTCAGACAAGACTTCCCCTTAACAAACCCATGCTGTGTCCGTGCTATAACTGAAGTCTTGTCTAGATGATCCTGCAATGGTTCTTAACCAGTGCCTCCATTAAATTCCCTGGAACAGAAATTAAACTCACAGGTCTGTAGTTACATGTGTCTCCCTTTGATCCTCCTTTGTGGATTGGGGTCTCATTTTCCTAACTACAGTCCATGGGTACCTCCGCTGAGTCCAGGGAACTCTCATAATTATGGCTAAGGGTTTGTTAACTTCCTTTTCCGCCTTCTTTAATATAACTGGATAGATTCCATCCACGCCATGTGGATAGAATGTTTATTAATATGTTTCTTATGTTTACCTTCAACAATTTCTCCTCCACTTTACTCTCAGTTATTACAAGATTATCTACCAGAGTTGATACACCTCTGGAATTCCCCTCTCTGAATAACTCCTCATATGTGAATGTAGATGAAAAATATTCATTTAGTTTGTTGGCTACCTGAGCAGAATCATGAACAGTTGAACCATCGATATCAAGTGGACCAATCTGTTTCATCTTCTTCCTTCTAGAGTTTACATAAGTAAAGAACTCTTTGCTGTTTTTCTTTGCATCCTTTGCCAAAGATTTCTCGTAATCTGCCTTCGCCTGCCGAACCTCCTTTGTAACTTGGTTACAGACCAGCTTATATCTATCATAGGCTTCTGTGTCATATGTTAATTTACATGTATCCCATGTATTTTTCTTCTCTGCCACATGTCTAATTAGTTCATCTGACATCCATTTAGGCTTAAATCTTGAACATTATTTCTTTGTTGTTATGAAAAGCCTAGTAGCTTCCAAGATTAATTTTTTGAATGCTTCCCATTTTGAATTTGCTGTTGGTAACATCATCAGTTGGTCCCACCGTATAGAATTTAAATACTGTCTCAGACCACCGTAGTCACCTTTACGAAAGCAAAATCCCTTTCCATTACTCTTGATGGTAGTTACTTTTTTTAATAAATCCCACTTCAGCACACTGTGATCACTGCCACCTAATGGTTCCTTTATCTGCAGATTCTTGATGCATGAAGAATCACTACTGATAATCAGATCAAGAGTATTACTCCTTCTAGTTGCCTCCCGAACATGCTGATGTAGAAAACAATCATCCAATAAATCCACAAATGCCCTGCTA
Organism: Mastigoproctus giganteus; assembly: GCF_048544385.1. Taxonomy (NCBI): domain Eukaryota; kingdom Metazoa; phylum Arthropoda; class Arachnida; order Uropygi; family Thelyphonidae; genus Mastigoproctus; species Mastigoproctus giganteus. The sequence continues at coordinate 231,104,028 of NC_143581.1, forward strand.
GTGTGTGAGTGACCAACCCACAAATTCCCGTCAATCTGTGGGAAATAAAGATCCACCATTATAAGACACACTGATTTACTGGCCCACTCTATTTCTCTGCACAATTGCTCATTATACTTATCAGACTCATTCGGCCTATAACACACACCAACTCTCATTTTTCCTTTCCCTGTGCTTATGTCACACCAAACAGATTCAACATTGCATTGTCCGCCAACATCAATTGGATGCACTTCTTTAGATTTTATGTGTTTCTTAACTAACAGCATAACCCCTCCTCCCTTTCTCACCTGCCTATCCTTTCTGTACACATTGTACTCACCAAAATCCAGTTCTGCACTGCTTATGTCTGTGTGACACCATGTCTCTGACATCCCAGGAATATCTGCCTTTGATGTCTTGACTTGCACTTCAAGCTCATCGAATTTATTAACTATACTCCTAACATTATATACATTATAGTGTATATTCAAGTATACATGCACCTATTTGTACTCTTAGTTACTCTAACATAGCCCATGTATTTACTTCTTCCACTATGACTCCCAGCTGTCCTGGAAATCCCCATTGCCTTGCTTTCTAGGCTGCTGCTGCTGCTGCTCATTTTAATAGCAGTAGTGCAAGAATCACTTTTAGCTGTGCCAGCGGCTACTGTTCATCTGTTAGTCTGTGTATCTCCCCCAAGCTAGCAGTTTTCCGCCCACCGATACCATTCGATTGCATCAGCAAATATTCTTACACTCTTTCTATTTAAGTGTATCCTATCCCTTTAGAAGTAGTCAAACAAACATGTTAACCTCAAACATGTTAACAAGCACAGAACAGGCTGAGAAAATTTCTACGCCTTGAGCCTTGCACAATCTCTCAAGGGAGAGATTGTGCAAGGAGAGATTGTACAAGGCTCTCATCATATACTCTCTCCTATCGTGTCTGGGAAGAATTGCAGACACTTTCAAATTCATTATCACCCTTTGTGTCTTTAAAAGATGATATCTGCTCTACAACGTGATCAGCCTTTGCCCCTGGCAGACATACCCTGGTCCTGTTCCATCTATCCTTTTTGCACAATATGTTCCCTGTTTTCCTGACAATAGTCACCTACAACAACTAGTTCAGTTTGGACCAGCGCATTCTGCCTTGGAGTTTGCCGCTGTGTTGCTTGATGATCAAGTGCAATCTCTGGGATTGATGTGGGCAGCAAAGAGCTTGATGGGCCCCCTCAATTTAAATCTGTTGAGGGCATCTACCCTATCCTTCAAGCTCTCGTATAAGCCCATAACAATGCTGAGTTGGTGCCTGATTTCCTCGCACTCCTTACATCGCGCACACACAAAGACATTCCCCTTGGCAATATCATGTCCCGTTCCTGGTCCACAAACATCAAACAAACAGTGCATTTCAATAGATTGTAATTCAGAGGACAACTGTCCCCCTCAGTTCTCCTTTGAGCCACAGCACTTCCATTAGTTTGAGCCTTTTGCTTAGCTTTGCTTTGCTGTTCTGGTCTGAGTCATGATTTCTATTCAGGTTCAATAAAATTCCAATACAAAATATAACCCTAAACTTATACTGTATATTCCAATGCAGTTATAACACTATATATATATATATATATATATATATATATATATATATATATATATATTTAGGTATCGAATGTTATCTCCGAGTTACGTTATATGACATTCTTATCCCCTGTCAACTTATATGTATTAATTTATGATGTTACGTTTGTAAAAACTAGGTCGCTATATTTATTTAGTTAAAGCACAATTAATTGACAATGAAATTTAGTAAGATTAATAAATTTTACTGATTAATTGGTACTACTATACCGGCTATCTAGTTTTCCGTTAAACCTTACGCTTCGGGAGGCAACTAGAGGGAGTACTTGATTTGATTATCAGCAGTGATTCTTCATGCATTAAGAATCTGCAGATAAATGAACCACTAGGTGGCAGTGATCACAGTGTGCTGAAGTGGGATTTACTCAAAGAGGTAACTACCATTAGGGGTAAAGGGAAGGGTTATTGCTTCCGTAAAGGCGACTACGATGGACTGAGACAGTATTTAAATTCTATACAGTGGGACCAACTGATGATGTTACCAACAGCAAATTCAAAATGGGAAGCATTCAAAGAACTTATCTTGGAAGCTACTAGGCTTTACATACCAACTAAGAAATATTGTTCAAGGTTTAGGCCAAAATGGATGTCAGATGAACTAATGAGGCATATGGCAGAGAAGAAAAATGCATGGGATACTTACAAATTAACACATGACACAGAAGCCTATGATAGATACAAGTTGATATGCGACCAAGTTACAAAGGAGGTTAGGCAGGCGAAGGCAGATTACGAGAAATCCTTCGCAAGGGATGCAAAGAAAAACAGCAAAGAATTCTTTACTTATGTAAACTCTAGAAGGAAGGGGATGAATTAGATTGGTCCACTTGATATTGATGGGTCAACTGTTGATGATCCTGCTCAGGTAGCTAACAAACTAAATGAATATTTTGCATCGACATTCACACATGAGGAGTTATTCAGCAAGGGGAATACCAGAGGTGTATTCAACTCTAGCAGTAAGCTACAGAATCTTGAAATAACTGGGAGTAAAGTGGAGGAGAAACTGTTGAAGATAAACACAAGAAAGGCACCCGGGGTGGATGGGATCTATCCAGTTATATTAAAGGAGGCAGCAAAGGAAGTAAGCAAACCCTTAGCCATAATTATGAGAGCTTCCTTGGACTCAGGGGAGGTACCCATAGACTGGAAATGTGCAAATGTGACGCCAATTCACAAAGGAGGATCAAAGGCTGACACAAGTAATTATAGACCTGTGAGCTTAACTTCTGTTCCAGGAAAATTAATGGAGGCACTGGTTAAAGAAGCGCTGCAGGATCATTTAGACAAGACTTCAGTTATAGCACAGACACAGCATGGTTTTGTTAAGGGGAAGTCTTGCCTGACCAACTTGATTGGATACTATGATGCAATCACAAAAGAACTGGATGCAGGGAATAACTTTGATATTATATACTTGGATCTTAGAAAGGCTTTTGATACTGTTGCACTTGGAAGACTGCTACACAAATTGGAGCAGTGTGACATTGGAGGCAAATTGCTGCTATGGATAAAGGGGTGGTTGAGGGGGAGAAGACAGAGAGTGGTAATCAATGGACACTGCTCATCGTGGACTAATGTTATTAGTGGAGTCGCTCAGGGCTCAGTGTTGGGTCCATTATTGTTTTCTGTATTTATAAATGATATTGATGTATATATCAAGCAGCATAATGTCCAAGTTTGCAGACGATACAAAGGTTGGCAGAGTTGTCAAGGACACTACTGACACTATGCTGCTGCAACAGGATCTGGAAAGGTTGAGCAGATGGGCTGAGAGGTGGCAAATGAAGTTTAACATTGACAAATGTAAAGTACTACACATGGGAAACAGCAACCCCAGAGCAACGTATCAACTCTGTGGTACTACACTGACAGTAGTAGAGAATGAAAGGGACTTGGGGGTGGTTGTGCAGGCAGATATGAAGTTCTCTGAGCAGTGCAGACGGGCTGCAAGAGTAGCTCATGGAGTATTGTCAATGATATACAGGAATTTTTCCAGCAGGGATAAGGAGGTGATTATTCCATTGTATAAGGCAATGGTCAGGCCACACCTAGAGTACTGTATACAGGTCTGGAGGCCTCATTTTAAGAAGGATGTAGAGCTGCTAGAACGAGTACAGAGAAGGCAACAAGATTAGTGAATGGAACAAAGGGGTGCTCTTACGAAGAAAGGCTTAAGTTTTGCAAATTACAGTGTCTGGAGACTAGGCACCAGCGAGGTGATCTGATAGAGGTGTATAAAGCCTTGAATGGTTTAAGCATGCTCAATGCTGATGGGATTCTTCCTCTAGCTCAGAAAAATCACCTGAGAGGGCATAAATTCAAATTGAGGAAAGACAGATGTAGGATAGACGTGCGGAAATTTGCCTTTAGCCAGCGGGTGGTTGGTTAGTGGAACAGACTTCCATCCCTTGTGGTGGAGGTTGATAGCCTAAATAAGTTTAAGGCTCAGCTGGACAGGTACTTGGAACGAACAGAGGGGTGAAGGGGAAGTGGATTTTTTTTTTTTTTTTTGGCTGATGCTGCATAAGCTTGCTTCTTGCATCAAATGCCTCTACTAATGCTAATGCTAATGCTATCTAGTTTGGTTCACATTTTGTATCTTATAAAAATGGCGACAAGTTACGAACGGTTAATCTACGGACATGAGGTATTATTTACATTACAAATCGTGCTATCTAAATTCAAAATAAACCACGAAGCTTGACTATTTTTATTAACTTGGTACTATTCTTTATTAATAAAAAAACAACAAGCGGCCCCTGGCCAGATACTGGCAAATCCGCTATGTACATACATAGATATATATACAATGATATATATATATGATACATATAATGATATAATATATAATGATACATATAATTAAAAGAATATATAATGATACATACAATGATATATACATATAATCGTGTTAATTACAATGTTATACGTGTAATGAACATGTAACACGTTCACACAGCAAATCACATCACGCAACTAATCAGAAGTATTAATTGTGGCACAGGAACCACAAGACAGCAGTCTTTTCCTGTCCTAGGAAGAACGAAAACCGCAGCCACTGGACTTAGTGCTATACAATTGGGTGTTAGCTAATCCTGTATCCACAGCTGCTCAAAATGGGGTACCAGCTTTAAAAAAAAAAAAAAAAAGTACATGGCAGGCGATATCAGTTTTAAGAAATATCGATAGACATTGCAGGTGTTGGGCTGGTTCCTTGTTGTTGATATGTTGATAAACTTGAGAAGAGTTGCTTTCTTTTGGTGTAAACAGCAGAGCAGAATTGTTGTAGAATTGAGAACAATTGAGAATTTTCAGTGAGCGCCACTTCATTTCCTTCAGAGAAGTTGCTGACAGCAGCTTGTAGTGTTGATCTGTCATCGTGGTACAGGCTGCAGCGATACAGAATGTGCGTCCAGGTTTCCTCAGCACCACACAAGCAGAGATTGGTATCAGACAAGCCAAATTGAAATAGTTTGGAGTTGATGGAGCCGTGCCCAGTAAGTATATACGATGTTGTTAGGCTAGGAGAAAACCATTGGCGGACGTGCTTGTTGAGAGGGAAGGTAACTGCAGGAACAAAAGAGCAGGTGACTTGACCAGTAATACTGGAATCCCATCGTGATTGCCACACACTGATAAGTTCATTCCAGATTCTCCGTTTCTCGTCTTTGATGTTAGCAGTTAAGTTGCATGAGATGCCGAGAATCTCTCCGGGAACTCCGTGCTTTAGACGATATCATAGTCCTTTGAAGATTACATGCAGGTCTAGTGGTAAGACTCCAGCAAGGACCTGCAGAGCAGCAGAGGACACTGTCCTGCAGGCCTGGAGCATGGCAAGCAGCATAATCCGTTGAATGGAAATGAGTTTGGAACGGAGTTTAACATTAACGGCTCTATGGAACGAGACTCCCGAAGCATACTTTGTATGTTGTTATTGGTAGGAATACTGCTGTATAATGTAGTAAGAGAGTCTTCCTATTTAGTCCCTAGTCCAATTTGGAAATTCGAATAACTGCTGCAGTGAACTTCTTAATCTTCGAGGCGAGGTGATTAATATGAGAGCAGATGGTTAACCTGTCATCTAAAATTACGCCAAGATGTTTTAATTCAGGAACAAAAGGGATTTGCTTTCCGTCTATCTTTATATTTGGAGGTCTTCTGTAATCTAACTTGCCGTAAAAACCTCGAACGGAGGTTGACTAAAAAAAAAAAAAATCAAATTACTATATTAGGTTACCCGTAAATGATTACATTAACCCGTATTCGTGTCTGTAAATTGCGTGTGTTCTCTGGTCGCTTTGCCTGTTTTGCTGGACGACAGTATCTGAGGGAAAAAACCTTGCTATCTACGCCTGAGACCGACTAACTCAGCCACGGAGTGAAAAAAGCCCGCTAAAGTTCCTCGCGTCATCGACGGGATTCGAACCCGAGCCTTTTCCACCCGGTGTGGGGAGGACGGTGACGATACCACTGTGCTACCCACGCAGAAACGGAGCTTGACTAGGTCTATAGAAAATAATTTAATCTAACCATTAAGTCAATAAAGTGGCTAAGTATAATTAAAAACTTCGCGTTCTCGGGAGCTGCAAAACCTGTTCAACACGTTGGTTTGATACCCTTACCGATACCAAGTAATAACCTACAAAATCTCTAATAAAAAAGCGAAACTTGTCTATTTGCTGGAACCCGTAAAAACTTCCATATAACCCAGACAACTAAAAGTGGTCTGAGTTATACTAATTATTATTAAATACAGTAATATAATGTGTATAGTATATACTATGCTTTCTTGATGTGTTACGGTCTGAAAAACATGTACCCACCGGCTAGCAACCTATAGTTATTTCTTATAACGTTTTAATTTATTATTTAGTATTCCACATTGCTATACACTCTGTGTCACCTTGATTTTTTTCCCTGTTTATTCTTATTTTTTTATTTTCTTTTTATTTTTATATATATACAAATAAGAGTGAATGGGCCTGTTGTACTGGAATCGAATCCAAAGAGATACAAGTAATAATGCATATATTTTTTATTTTAAAATGTTTTGTCCATTATCGTTGTATATATAGACATCACACCACAAGTTCATGCATAATGAGTTGCAAATTCATCTCAGGGTCCTATTAGAAGATCGGGCTTGCGATCCTGGGCTTACCCGAGCTCTACCTTATATCTTGCATCAGACTTTCAGCTATCCTATACTCTTCACTCTTATTTTTCCGAAATTATTAGTGCAATTGGAAGATGCAGGAGAAACTATTTCTAGGCATACTACTGTATCTTCGCCTTCGTGGAGTTCAAGTACTGTCATTTATACTCCATCAGCCATTTCCACAACGTCGCTACCGCCAAGTTTCATTATACCTGAACTTTATATATAACTTATTGGACAAATTCCTGCATATCAACCCAATTTTCACCACGTCCAACATACAGGTCTCGCCACTTTCCAATTCTCACTGCAGGGCCACACATTATGCACAATTCCATTTCTTTTTAAGGTAATGTCTACATGTGGTTCTTTTTGCTTGGATATGGCAAGTCTGCTTTTGTAATGTAATGTAATGATACTGTAATGTCTACATGTGGTTCTTTTTGCTTGGATATGGCAAGTATGCTTTTGCCACATGCTTTATTCTTGCTTTATGTTTTAAATTTATATCCTTTGTTGTCTGTCGGGTAAACGATGATCAGTGTGTATTATGCATTATATAAATTCGAAATTTCTTAATTTCGGTTATATTTATATAATCCTAAATTCTATTATTTGTTATATAATCTTAAAATTGATTTTGCCATAGTGCTGCACGTTGACCATTGCAGAAGCAGAGAATCCCCTTATCGCTGTTTTTCATTTCAATTTGGGTGGTTGACCCAGAGGAAGTCACCAAAATTGTAGGTTATAGGGATACGTTTTTGTATATTATCCTTCGTGTATATGTAACATACTTCACCCATGAGTTCTCCATATATTTATCTAGGTATGTCTTTTTAGGATAATCTTCCTTATATACTTAACAAATATATATTTAACAAAATAATACAGTATATATATTTTTAATTTTAACGTACGGCATACAAAACTGCATTCTCCACTGACAATATGAAGTACGTAAAGTACGTTTTAATATTCATAAAATAAAATCCAATGAGCATCTGAATAATACTTACGATTATAATAAATTTAACTTATTTGTTAGTTAACTCTATAGAAGTTGGCTGCTTTAAAAAAAAAAGTACTGTAATTAAATCCTATCCTACTTGGCAGCAATCTTATGTGCACGATATATATCACTTTCCAGCGTTTGGAGAGGTCTCGGTTAGAATTCCATCTGCAACTAGACGAATTCTAGTCGTTTTTTTTTTTTTAGTTGTTGGCGCATAGGCTTCTGTGGCCATAATGCACCTCCCAAGGTTTTTGCAGTACTTTGATCCAAGCCCAAGGCGATAATCGAACACGCGACCTTTGGTCGCCAGGCAGGTACTTTACCCACCCGGCTAGTCCGGTCGGCGAATTCTAGTAGTGATTCTAGTGTTTTCTAGAGTGATTCTTCAAGCATTAAGAATCTACAGATAAAGGAACCACTAGGTGGCAGGGATCATAATGTGCTGAAGTGGGATTTACTCAAAGAGGTAACTACCATCAGGGGTAGAGGGAAGGGTTGTTGCTTTCGTAAAGGTGACTACGGTGGTCTGAGACAGTATTTAAATTCTATACGGTGGGACGAACTGATGATGTTATCAACAGCAAATTCAAGATTAGAAGCATTCAAAGAATTTATCAACTTTGAAATATTGTTCAAGGTGAGAAGAAAAATGCATGGGATACATATAAATTAATGGGGGACATGGAATCCTATGATAGATATAAGCTGATCTGTAACCAAGTCACAAAGAATATTAGGCAGGCAAAGGCAGATTATGAGAAATCTTTGCCAAAGGATGCAAAGAAAACAGCAAAGAGTTCTTTACGTGTGTAAGCTCTAGAAGGAAAGGGATGAATCAGATTGGTCCACTGGATATTGATGGTTCAGCTGTTGATGATCCTGCTCAAGTGGCTAACAAACTAAATGAGTATTTTGCATCTACATTCACACATGAGGAGTTATTCAGGGAGGGGAATACCAGAGGTGAATTAAAATCTGGCAGTGAGCTAGATGATTTAGTAATAACTCAGAGGAAAGTGGAGGAGAAATTGTTGAAGATAATACTAAAAAAGGCACCAGGGGTGCCTTTTTTATTTTTATCTTCATTTGTTTACTTCAAAGGAAGTAAACAAACCCTTAGCCGTAATTATGAGAGCTTCTTTGGACTCAGGGGAGGTACCCACGGACTGGTGATGTCCAAATGTGACCCCAGTTCACAAAGGAGGATCACAGGGCAACACAAGTAATTATAGACCTGTTAGTTTAACTTCTGTTGCAAGGAAATTAATGGAAGCACTGGTTAAAGAAGCACTGCAGGATCATCTACACAAGACTTCAGTTATAGCTCGGACACAGCATGGTTTTGTTAAGGGAAAGTCTTACCTGACCAATTTGATTGGATACTATGATGTGGTGACAAAGGAACTAGATGCAGGGAATAACTTAGAAAGGCTTTTAATACTCTTTAATACTTTTAATACTTATAAAAGATCTTAGAAAAGCTTTTGATACTGTTGCACATGGAAGACTACTGAAAAAATTGGAGCAGTGTGGCACTGGAGGCAAATTGCTGCTATGAATAAAGGGATGGTTAAGTGGGAGATGACAGAGAGTGGTAATCAATGGACACTGCTCATCGTGGACTAATGTTATTAGTGCCGTCCCTCAGGTTTCAGTGTTGGGTCCATTGTTGGTTTCTGTATTTATAAATGATATTGGTGATGGTATATCAAGCTTAATGTCCAAGTTTGATCCAAAGGTTGGCAGGGTTGTTAAGGACACTAATGACAGTACGCTGCTGTAACAGGATCTAGAAAAGTTGAGCAGATGGGCTGAGAGGTGGCAAATGAAGTTTAACATTGACAAATGTAAAGTACTACATATGGGAAACAGTAACTCCAGAGCAACGTATCAACTCTATGGTATTACGCTGACAGTGGTAGAGAATGAAAAGGACCTGGGGGTAATTTTGCAGGCAGATATGAAGTTCTCTGAGCAGTGCAGACGTGCTGCAAGAGTAGCTCATGGTATCTTGTCAATGATATACATGAAGTTTTCTAGCAGGAATAAGGATTTTATTATTCCCTTGTATAAGGCAATTGTCAGGCCACACCTTGAATACTGTATACAGGTCTGGAGGCCACATTTTAAGAAGGATGTAGAGCTGTTGGAACGAGTACAGCGAAGGGCAAGAAGATTAGTGAATGGAACAAAGGGTTGTTCTTACGAAGAAAGACTAAGTTTTGCAAATTACAGTGTCTGGAGATTAGGCACCTGCGAGATGATGTGATTGGGATGTATAAAGCCTTGAATGGTTTGAGCATGCTCAACGCTGATGGGATACTTCCTCTTGCTCAGAATAATCACCTGAGAGGGCATAAATTAAAATTGAGGAAAAACAGACGTAGGATAGATGTGCGAAAGTTAACCTTTAGCCAGCGGGTAGTTGGTTGATGGAACAGACTTCCATCCTTTGTTGTGGAAGTTGATAGCCTAAATAAATTTAAGGCTGAGCTGGACAGGCATTTGGAACGAACGTCGGGGTGAAATGGGAGCGGTTTTTTGACTGATGCTCATAAGCTTGCGTTCTTGCATCATATGTCTCTACTAATGCTAATTCTTTAGGCCTTCTCTGGAAAGTGGCCTTCCTAGTGATCGCTACTTCTTGGTAGTAAAGTGGGCAGAAAAACCACTGAACACAACAAGAACACACACACTGCACAAACATAGCATTATACTCATTTCTGACCAGTTTACGAGTTTTTATATCATTACAGAGAACCATGGCAGATTTGGACTAACGTTTAATGCCCGCTTACATAAGACAGCACTCGTCGTTATGTCCAGGCTTCCGGGGATGTAGTTAGCCCATCTCATGCGGAAGGAGTAGAGTTCCCCAGTGAGTTATATAATGTTTTTCCGGCCGCCCAAAGTGTTAATCTTCCACTTCAATCGCTTCCGTCCTCTCTGAATGTCCCAACCCAATATGAAAGGGGAAGATTGTAGTGGAAAATGACTAAGAAAGAGAAATGAGCGACCAAACTGGTAACGAGTACAAAGCGAAGAACGGTTGGAAGATGTGAATTGCAATGTTTGACAACTAGTGATCGAAGGGGATATCTGATTGAGATGTATAAGGTACTGAAAGTATTAAATGAAATGAAAGAGGAAGATCTGTTCTTCGTCTAGGCGAGACTAGAATTAGCGAAAAAATTATAAACATATATAAATAAATATATAATATAATCCAGTGTGAACAAACACTTCCTCTTTCTCTCTAAAATCTCAGAGAATAACAGAAGATTGGATCTCATAAAAGTTTTCTCTCTAAATAACCATAAGTAGAAAAAAATTGCACATATGCATATAAGGTCTTTTTCTAAGTACTTGTACATTGGATCTCAAGAAATTCACCTCTGGACAGCAGGTTGTCGAACTTTGAAATAAATTGCCTTCCAGTATTGATGGGCAGTCAGTCTGACTAAATTTAAAGTAGAAATTGATCATTACCTTGTGAAAATAGGAATAGCACGAATATTCATATTAGTATTAGCAGTGGCATATGATGCAAGAAAAAAGGTTATACAGCATCAACCACAAAAAAAAAAAAAAAAAAAAAACACGACCCTTCTCATTTCACCTGTTTATTCCCTCCAGTAGTTTGTCTAGTTCGCCCTTCAATTTATTTAAATTATCGACTCCCACAACAACAGATGGAAGTTTGTTTTAAAAACAACCACCAGTTGGCCAAACGCAAACTTCCGCACTTCTATTCTGCAATCGTCTTTTCTCAATTTAAATATGAACCCCCTCATGTGTGTGATCTGAGTAAGAGAAAGAATTCCATCAAGGATTCTTCCTCTTTCTCAGACAGATTACCTCACAGGTGCCAAGTCTTCAGACGCTGCAATTTGCAGACCTGACGCCTTTCTTGGTAAGACCACCCCTTTCTTTCGCCCACCAATATCGTTGCCGTTCTCTATACTCGTTCCAGCAACTCCACATCCTTCTTAAAATGAAGCCTCGAGACTTGTATGCAGTATCCAAAATGTGGTCTGACCATTACCACATAGAATGGGATAATCACCTACTTATCTCTGCTAGCTAAGTACGTGTATATATCATTGACAAAACCCCACAAGCTGTCTTGGCAGCCTGTCTGCATTGCTCATATTGGTCACATTTAGGCCTTTTTCATTTTTCACTACCCTGAGTGTTGTACCACACAGTTAGAACGTTATTTTGGGGTTACTGCTACCGACATGCAGGACTTTGATAAATGCAATGTTAAATTTCAGTTGCTATTTCTGAACCCATCTGTCTAACTTTTATAGTTCCTCTTACAGTAGCTTACTGTCATTACTCATAAATCACCCGGCAACCTTTGTATCATCTGCGAACTTGGACATTAAGCCTGATATGTCTTCATTGATAAATAGAAATGATCACCCCTCGTAGAAAACAACGATGGGCCCAACACCGAACCCTAGGTGACTTCACTAATAACATTAGTCCAGGAAGTGCAGTTTCCATTCATTATCCTTTCTGTCTTCTCTCACTCAGCCATCCCTTTATCCATGGTAACAACTTGCCCTTAATGCCATACTGCTCCAATTGTACAGTAGTTACCATGTGCAACAGTCTCAGTAGCTTTCCTGAAATACAATAAAAGTATATGATATATCTGTAATTCAAATATATGATATACTTGTAATACAAGTATATGATATCAAAATTATTTTTTGCATCCAGTTCCTTTCTGACCACATCGTAGTAACAGATCAAATTGGTCAAATAAGATTTCCTCCTAACAAACCCATGCTGTGTTTGAAGTGTAATTGCGGTTTTGTCTAGATAATCATTACGCATTATGTATTTTACCATTATTTTCCCTGAACAGAAGTTAAACTAACAGGTCTGTATTATTCGTGTCACCCTTTGATTCTCCTTTGCAAATTGGGGATACATTCGCCCATCTCCAGTCCGCTGGGACCTCCTCTTAATCCAAGGACGCTCTCATAATTATGGCTAAGGATTTTCTTACATCCTCCGTTGCCTTGCTTAATACAAAACGTGATAGATCCCATCCAGCCCAGGTGCATTTCTTATGTTTAACTTCAACAATTTCTCTTCCACTTTCCTCTCAGTTATTACAAAATCATTTAGTTCCTTCTTAGAGCTTGATAAACTTCTGGCATTCTCTTCCCTAAAGAATTTCCCATGTCTGAATTTAGATGCAAAATACTCTTTCAGTTTATCAGCAACATGAATAGGATCATCAACAGTCCAACCAACAATATCAAATGGACCAACGCTGCTTCATCCACTTCCGTCTAGAGTTTACATAAGTAAAGAGGTCCTTGCTGTTTTTCTTTGCATCCGTTTCTAAACAATCTGCCTTCGCTTTCCCGACCTCCTTTTTGACTTGATTATAGACTACAGTAGCCTCTTGAAATAAGGGCACATCGGTGACTCAAGGTACCGTTATTTCGATTTTTCCGTTATTCAGAAAGTTTTATTTTTAATGTATTTAATGCAGAAATAATAAGGCCAAATAAGAAATAGAGAGATTAAGAACGCAATTTTATTAACTGCACATAAAAAAAACCAAACATGTTGACGATACAATGTTATTTTCTGCCATTAATACACTCCTGCTTACGCCCCGTTCTATTTTCTTTATTACTCTATGCGCATGTAGCACAGTGGTATCGCCACCGTCCTCCCCACACTAAATGGAAACGTCGCGGGTTCGAATCCCGTCGGTGATGCGAGGAACTTTTATAGGCTTTTTTTTCACTCCGTGGCTGAGTTAGTAGGTCTCGTAGATAGCAAGTTCTTTTTCTTAAATCTGATGATCCGTTGAACATCTTGGATCTGGCTGCAAAAGGATCGCACAGGCAGATTATTTAGAAAGTCAAAACAGACAAACATTTTCAAAAAATATAATTTCCCGTTTAGCAAAAACTGGTAGGACCACGATCAAGAAAAGGTTGTGGAGAATAATGTGGCCAAAATGCTATGGGATTTTCGAAGACAGACAGACAAAAACACCTCCCCATATTACACCCGACTGGTTGAAACAGTTGTTTGAAAGAAGGCGTGGATAATCGATATCGCAATACCCTGAGACTACAGTCAGCAGACAACAGCCGGAAAAGATAACAAAATATAAAGGCCTACAAATCGAAATAGAACGACAAAACAGTAGTGCGCATAGTGGTTGGCGCCCTTGGAGCTATCCCAAAAGGCCTAGAAATATCACCTGAATATCATGGTGCAGATAAAATTTCAGTCCACCAATTTCAAAAAACAGCAGTACTTGGAACAGCACTTTTTACAACGATACCTTTATCGTAGACCTTTGGGGAAGGAAGGAAGGGTGTAATTAGCATTAGCAGAGGCATGAGGTGCAAGAAAGCAAGCCTATATAGCATCAGCCAAAAACAAACCTTCCCATTTCACCCATCCTTTCAATCCAAATGTTTGTCTAGTACTGCCTTGAACTTGACTTAAGTTGTCGACCTCCGTTACGACAGATGGTAAATGATCCAACTGCCACCCACCCACTGGCTAAAGGCAAATTCAGCACATCTATTCTACAACTGGCTTTCCTCAATTTGAATTTATGTCCATTGAGGTGAGTAATCTCAGAAAGACGAAGAATCCCATCAGCATTGAGCTTGCTCAAACCATTCAAGGCCTTATACACTTCAATTAGATCACCTCGCAGGTGCATAGTCTTCAGACGCTGTAATTTGCAGAACTTGAGCCTTTCAGTAGCCCTTTGTTCCATTCACCAATCTCGTTGCCCTTCTCTGTACTCGTACCAGCAGCTCTATATCCTTCCTAAAATTCGGCCTCCAGACCTGTATATAGTACTCATGGTGTGACCTGACCATTCCCTTATACAAGGAAACGATCACCTGATCCCTGCTAGCAAAATTCCTGTATATCATTGACAAGACACTATGAGCTACTCTTGCAGCCTGTCTCCACTGCTCAGAAAATTTCGTATCTGAAGTTTTCTGATATGAAGTTTTCATATATGAAAATTCATATCAATTACACCCAGGTCTTTTTCATTCTACACTTTCGTGTAGTACCACACGGTTGGTACGTAACTCTGGAGTTACTGCTACCCATGTGCATACTTTACATTTGTCAATGTTAAATTTCAGTTGCCACCTCTCAGCCCATATGCTCAACTTTTCTAGACCATATTGGAGTAGTGTACTGTCATTAGTATCATTAACAACCCTGCCAACCTCTGTGTCGTCTGCAAAATTGGACCTTAACCCTGATACATTCATCAGTATGATTGATAAATACACAAAAAACAAGAGGCCCGACACCGAACCCTGAGGGACTCCACTGGTAACATTAGTCCAGAAAGAGCAGCGTTTATTGATTATCACTCTGTCTTCTCCTACTCAACCATCCCTTTATCCACAGCAGTAATTTGCACCCAATGTCACACTGCTCCAATGTGCAACAGTATCAAAAGCTTTCCTAAAATCCAAGTACTGTATACAATATCAAAATTATTTTTTTTCCAGTTCTTTTGTGACCACATCATAGTATGCAATCAAGTTTGTCAGACAAGACTTCCCCTTAAAGAACCCATGTTGTGTCTGAACTATAACTGAAGTCTTGTCTAGATGATCCTGCAGTGCTTCTTAAACCAGAGACACCATTATTTTCCCTGGAACAGAAGCTAAACTAACAGGTCTGTAATTACTCCCAGATAGTGACTGGAACTTGTGGTTGGTCACTCGCACACTAGTAAAACTTTTGTGTATTTAATGGATGATTGTTTTCTGCAGCAGCATGTTCGAGAGGCAACCAGAGAGGGGAATACTCTTGTTCTGGTTATCAGCGGTGATCATTCGTGTATTAAGAATTTGCAGATAAAGGAACCACTAGGTGGCAGTGATCACAGTGTACTGATGTGGGATTTACTTAAAGATTTAATTACCATCAGGGGTAAAGAAAAGGGTTTTTGCTTCCGTAAAGGTGAGTACAGTGGTCTCAGACAGTTTTTAAATTCTGACAATGTTACCAACAGTAAATTCTAAGTGAGAAGCATTCAAGGAATTAATCGTGGATGCTACTAAAAGTTTCATACCTATTAAGAAATACTGTTCAAGGTTTAGGTCTAAATGGTTATCAAATGAACTAATGAGACTCCTGACAGAGAAGAAAAAGGCATGAGATCATATAAATTATCAAGCGACTCAGAAGCCTATGGCAGATATAAGCTAGTCTGTAATCAGGTCACAAAGGAGGCTAGGCAGGCGAAGGCAGATTACGAGAAAAATCTGGCAAAGGATGCTAACAAAAACAGCAAGGATTTCTTTACTTATATAAACTCTAAAAGGAAGGGGATGAATCTGATTGGTCCACTTGATATCGATGGTTTGACTGTTGATGATCCTGCTCAGATAACAAACAAACTGAATGGGTATTTTGCATCCACATTCACACGTGAGGAGTTATGAGGGTGCAAAGTTATTAAGGTTTGAAAATGGCAGAAGGTTATCAAATTGTAGCAGTGTGCTTAATGATTTTGTAATAACTGAGAGCAAAGTGGAGGAGAAATTGTTCAAGTTAAACATAAGAAAGGCACCTGGGGTGGATGGGATCTATCCAGTTATATTAAAGGAGGCGGCAAAGGAAGTAAGCAAACCCTTAGCCATAATTATTAGAGCATCCTTGGACTCATGGGAGGTCCCCACGGACTGGAGAAGTGCAAATATATCCCCAGTTCACAAAGAGGGATCGAAGGGCGACACGAGTAATTACAGACCAGTTAGTTTAACTTCTGTTCCGGGTAAAATAATGGAGTCACTGGCTAAAGATGCATTGCAGGATCATCTAGACAAGACTGCAGCAATAATTCAGACACAGCATGGGTTTGTTAAGGGAAAGTCTTGTCTCACAAATTTGATTGGTTATTATGATGTGGTTACAAAGGAACTGGATGCAAAAAATAATTTTGATATCATATACTTGGATTTCAGGAAAGCTTTTGACACTGTTGCGCATGGAAGACTATTGTACAAATTGGAGCAGAATGGTATTAAGGGTAAGTTGCTACAATGGATAAAAGGATG